>NC_056733.1:1071258853-1071411353 GCF_019279795.1 Protopterus annectens
TCAAAATACAATAAAATCACACACATAATTCCGCTATGATGATTCTAATATACTTGTGAGGGTAATTACTCTTACAATTACTGACATCTTGTTACATGGTTCTCTTGTGGATTGGGACCTAAATAACCTGCATTCAGATATCAGGAATCAGTGTCAATGGCCTATTAAGAATATGTATAAGGGGCTATACTAGGCTTTTTTTTCTTTCTTTTTTTCTGATTTCACAAATTATGCTTCGTGGTATCAAACTGGATCCAAGTGGAACTGGTGTTTCTGACATATAAAAGGGTGGAAGTGACTATTTTGGATGCAATTTCAGCTGTGATCATGCTGACAGAAGAAAGGGGAGGGGTGTCATTTGTAACCAGAATTGTTTTCCTTATCTGTTTGCTAGTGTCTTAGATTTATCTGTTGGCTCTCTCAAGGTGACGCATGCTAGTACACAATATTCTTATTTCTTCTCCTTCATTTTTTGGATGTGATTGTAAAAGGCCTTATCATTCTGATTCATCATTGTGACAAGTTTTACATCAAATATTGATTTGCTACTTTTGATCTACGTAACAAGATCTTTTTGGATGGAGTTGAAATTAATATTGTGTCAGACTCATGCAATGTCTGAAGGCTTTGTACACTGTTATTTTGTTTAATAATTTGATTATTTTGATGATTTTGTAACTCCAACATTTAATTAAATTACAGAATCTTCTACTATATTTTTGCCTAATGGGTATGAGTTTGTCAATGCATAAAAAGAAAACTTATCAATGAAATTATTTAAAGTGTAATAAGGTGAAAATGATTCACTAACAAGTTATGAGGTAACATAAAATCTGGTGACAACTTTATAAGAAAGAAGCTAGAACTCTGTTAATAGTATGACAGAACAACTAGCTGCAGGAGAAAGATATAAAAGTCACCAGCAACCAATTGACATATACACTGCACTCAGCTATTAGCATAATTACAAAGCCACAAATTTTAATATGCAGTATTTCATTTGGTTAGGGTTCAGAGAATTGGGGGAGCAATTTAGTACACAAAAGACCCCAATTATATAGGCCACTTTGCAGACAAAATTAATTTCTTGAGCAAGAAAAACTGCATTGAAGCAAGCTCACAAGCACACATGCTGATCATGCGTGATTCTTCTGATTTCTCTGAGACTTGCTAGCTCTTTCTGCAACTTTAACTTCTCCATCTGAGACAAAGACATGGATTGAGTGGAAGCTTGTCATTTACATGTGGTTTCTCTGTGTCTAGAGACTGTTAAGCACAAATATCCATACCTGTTCAGGGCTTTCTTGTGCCTGGCTTGGACACCTGTGACTACAAGACTTGGATTGCTTCTAAAAACCATCTGTACTTATAGGTTCATAAGTTTATAGGTTGGTACTAGGCTATCGGCCCTTGAGCTTATACAAGCCTAGCCATCACAATTCCCTGGCTATTTCTTCCTACAGTATTTACTTCACTGGACCCCTGTCCAGCAGGGTGACTGACATGATCCCCGGGGTGAATTTCCTATCTCCCATTCATAGGTTCATAGGTAGGTACTATGCTATTGGCCCTAGGGCCTATATTAGCCTAGCCAAACAGTACCCTGGCTTTTGCCACCCTAGAAAAGTATTTTCCTGTGCCCCTGTCAAGCAGAGCCACAGAAGTGATCCCTGGGGTTAATTTCCTATCTCCCATCCAATCATCAAGATTTTTCTTGAAGAGTGCTAATGAGGAGCTATGTTTGATATAGATAGGTAGTTTGTTCCAGAGTATGGGAAGTCTCTGGGACAGGAATCTATCCCTCCAGCATGTTATGTTTATTGTGGTGACAAGGTTTAGGTCCCTAGAGCATGCAGCTTGGAGGGATTGGGATTTCTTTAAGTGGAGCATGTCCAACAGCTCTGGGTGTGACATAGCTTTGTATGTTAGGCAGGGATCACCTCTGAGTAGGTGATATGTGACAGAATAAAGCTGGAGTTTTTTGAGACGGTCTGCGTAGGGCATCTGTAAAAAACTGGTAATCCTCTTTGTGAGGTATTTCTGTGGCCTTTCCAGTTGTTTTAGATGTCTTGTGAGGTACATACCAAAAGGAGCATTGTACTCTATAATGGGTCTAATGAATGATGAGTAGAGAGGAACAATGACCTCTTTTTTCCTGGATGAGAAACCTTTTGTGATGAGGTGTGCCATGTAGAAGGATTTCCTGACTACTATGGCAATGTGATTATCAAAGGAGAAACTACTATCCACCTGTGTCCCAAGGTCTCTTATCACACTTTCAGTGTTAAGTAGACTACCGCCTATGTGGTAGTTCATGGGTACAGAGTTTTTACCAAAAGGGATGGCAATGCACTTTTTGGCATTGAGCTTGAGGCCATGGCTTTGACACCAGGCATCTGTCTCAGTGAAGCCCTCTTGTCGGATGTCCACATCGTTAGTAGTTTTGATTATGGCTCCTAGTTTGCAGTCATCTGCAAACTTTGTTAGCCAAAGACCTTCTGTGTTAGCCTGTACTTCAGAGAAGTAGATGGCAAACAGGAGAGAATCTAGGACTAAACCCTGTGGTACTCCACGTGTCACTGGTCTGAAGTTGGATTTAGAGTCTGCTACTTTCACAGTGTGTGTTCTGTCAGTGAGCCAGTTGGAAACCCATCTTGTTACATAGGGATTTATACCTAGTTTAGTGAGTTTATCTATAATTCCAGAGTGGGGGATGGTGTCAAAAGCCTTAGCGAGATCTTGATAGGCTGTGTGAACCACTTTACCCTCATCTATGGCTTTGCTGACCACTTCAAAGAAGTCTATCTGGTTTAGGAGACATGATCTGCCTTTTACAAACCCAAACTGGGTAGGGTACAGAGTTTGGAGACTACCAGTGTCATTGTTTATAAGTTCATGATGATACATTCCATAGCCTTACAGACCAGGCTCATCAGGCTAATGGGGCGGTGGTTCATGGGGTCTGTGCTGGCTCCCTCTTTGTGGAGTGGGATAATCATTGCTGTGCACCATTCAGTGGGTACAAAGCCTGATGTGAGGCTATGATTGAACATGGTACTTAGGTGGGGTGCCAGTGTGTTCTGTAGTTCATGTAGAGCACAGCCTGGGATGTTGTCAGGTCCCAGGGATGCTGTGATCTTGGCTTTGGAAAGGTCCAAAGAGGCGTTCTACTTGACATATATGGGCAGTCTTTTCCAGAGTATGGGGAGTCTCTGGGTCAGGGACCTATCCCTCCTGCATGTTTTGTTCATTGTGATGACAAGATTTTGATCCATGTAGCGTGTGTCTCTGAGGGATTGGTATTTCTTTAAGTGTAGCATGTCCAACAGCTCTGGGTTTGACAAGGCCTTGTATGTTAAGCAGAGATCGCCTCTGAGTAGACAATATGTGACAGAGTATAGGTGGAGTTTTTTTAGATGGTCAGCATAGGGCATCTGCTTTAGGCTTGTGATTCTTTTAGTGAGATATTTCTTTCTCCTTTCCAGTTGTTGCAGATGTCTTGAGAGGTACATACCAAATGGGGCATTGTATTCTATAATGGGTCTAATGAGGGATGAGTACAGTGGGACAATGACCTCATATTTTCTGGATGAAAAGCCCTTAGTGATGAGGTGTGCCATTTAGAAGGATTTTCTGACTGGTGTGGCATATTATAAAGCTGATATAAATATATTTTTTGCACTTGTTTTACCTGTTTCAGTGATATTTAACAGTCTGTGCTGCATTTAATAATTTGCAGAATTTATCACTGTTTTTCAGCCTGCACTTGTTAAAGAAACTCCATCTGTTTGTTACTACACTGCTCTTAGGTTGTTTTAACAGTATTCTAAAATTTCCTATCCTTCTCTGATGTTGCAAAAGCTGTTCTGAGTTGGCCAAAGTTCTCCTGAGTCTGCCAAAATATTTTGAAGTTTTGCAAGGTTTTTGTGTGTTGTGAACATTTCTCAGGGTTAGTGAGCTTACTTCAAAGGATTCCTGATATCGCAGGAATTCTGACTGCTGTTGTAAAGCATTTGTTACTGCGCTTGAGTCCAAAACCAGTTTGTTTTACATTTAGAGTGCTCTTTTGAACTCAGGTGGCTGCAGAGGGCTAAATTCAACCCATCGAAGGTGGAGACTACTGGCCAATAGCTTATTGTGCTTTTATCTGATTGGCCTGAGGGTTTAACTTTATAAAGGTTTTTCATCCTGCTCGTGTTAATGCCAATGTGAAAGTGTGGTTCCCTGTGCTTACATATAAACAAATCTATCCAGTTTAAAATCCTCTGTAGGAAATGTTCTCCATACTCCCTACTGCTCACAGCTGCTTGAAGAACTGCCAGTTTGCACAGAGGATGGTACCACTGAAAGTCATCTAATAGTATACTACTAAGCACTGTCAATTTGACCTTTAAGTGACTCTCACCTACTCCTTCCCATCTAGTAACTGTGTTTCCTTGCCTTACATAGCATAGGCTAGATTCAAACCTGCTGAATCTAGAATGTTTGGTATCACTGTGCTCTTAAACCAGCCATTTACATTAACAGGGCCTCACTGCACCCTTATGGCAGAAGTGTGTAGCTCAGGACCCGTCTGAGTTGGGAATTGCTGGAGAAAGTCTCAATTTGGGGCTTTCCCATTAGTAGTTGTGTTGAAACTTTTTAAATTTGCCTCTATATAAGCCTCACATTTGCACAGTGCTTTCAGTTTACCAGAGCTCCTGAATGTCTGGCAACTTTAGCTAGAGGTCTGAAGTGCATCTGCACTGGAATCCAGGTCAACCACTGAAAAAAAAAAACAGAAAAAGTAAGTATATTTTAAGCCAGCACTGCACTTTATTAACTGTATTTAATTGAATTACTGCTTTATTTTTGCTGTTTGTGACTGCTTTTTACTCTGCACTTTTTAATTATATTTCTAGCTAGATTCAGACATGCTGAATCTAGACTGTTTGGTATCACTTTGCTCTTAACCAGTCATCTTACATTAAGTGAGTCTCCCTGCCCCAGTGTCACAGAAGTGTGTATCTCAGGCCCCATCTGAGTTGGGGAATAGCTGAAGAAAGGAACTGTTTAGGGCTTTCTCATTGGTAGTTGTGTTAAAACTGTGTAAATTCACCTGTATATAAGCCTCACATTTGCCTGTTGCTGCACACCATGCAACAGGGTTTAGCAGTGCCCTGTACAGATGCAAATGCTTGGGAACATTATTTTTACCTAAAGATCTTCCTGTAGAACCTGCCAAGATTCCCAACTGAGCAAAGGACAACTCAGTTGCACTCTAAGCAGCTTTTTCACACTTATCATCCACAACCTACCATACAACCACTGCCTTTGCTACTTCAAGTCAAATCAGCCCATTAGTTAAGCCAAAGTCCTAAATCCAGCTAGCCGACTTCTTCCCAAAATACCACATTTATAAAAATTCTGCCACAATGGATGGGCAGTTTCCCATCATTTCTCCTGCCAGCTTGATTAATATGGGCATCTTGAGGCAATGTAGCAATCACTTCATGTACAGTGAAAACCATTTATTCCTAAAGCAGACTAGCACCCTATCTGATAGATGCAAATTCACTGTGGAACTGAGTCAATTCTGTCACATGAAAACAAACTAGACCAAACAGACTGTGAGCACACCTCTCATGCAAAATAAATCCACATATGTGTAGGTATTCACTAAATGCCTACAAAAAGAACAGAGACCTCCCAAATGCACACCACCCACACTGACCACTAAGCAAAAAGAAACCACTACATTTATCAACATATACACACACGTATTTCAACAAATAAGCTCCTAAGGCAAAACACATCAAATGTCTTGGTCATAGGCAATTCCATACTGAGACACACAGATGTCCCCTTCACCATACTTGACAAAGAGAAGGTCATAGTCAGCTGCCTATCAGCTGCCAGAATCCAACAAATCATGCATGCACACAAGTCACTCCACAAGTACCACTATGACTCTGTCATACTCCATGTTGCAGTGAATGACTTGAGGCATACCTCTCTGGACTATATGAAGAGAGGCATGATGGATGTCTCTAATTATGTGTCCTAGACAGGTATGTTCCTAGCCCTAAGTAGTATCCTGCCCTCACCCAGGATGATGCCACAATATAAACCAAACCTCATTGACTTCAACAATTGGCTTAGCTTGTGCTGCCAGTCCAGGGGGGACCAGTATCTGTCAGCCTGGGAAGATATGGTAAACAGACCTCACTGCTTTGATAGAGATGGACTGCACCTGCTTCCCCTAGAATTTCAGATACTGGCAAAGACCATTGTCTCCCCCATAGTGCCTTTTTTTAGGCAATGTCAAAGTAACACATTTTCCAGAGTAAAAAAATGTAGTCAAGACAAACTCAATGTTAGGAGTTTAAACACAAAACTGCAATCCCTGGAAGCACTCCTCACTTTGGAGGATGATGATGTCTGTGCAGCTACCAAGGCATGGTTCAAGACCACTGAGAGCACCCCGGCTGTGCAAGACTACAATGACTTCCACACATTCAGACCTCAAAATAAGCAGATTGAGATGTAACCATATTCATTAAAACCAAATACACATTGAGACTGGTCAAACAGCATGACTCTTTCAAACTACTCTATGTCCAATTAACTATTGGGAAAGTATCATACCACATCATTGTTAGCTATAGATCCCTCACCAAGAAACAGGATGAGCACACCACCCACCTCAATTTACTGAAATCCCTCGCCATACAGCCCAACACCTTAGTTACAGGAGATTTCAAGTATGCTTCAATAGACTAAGGGACATACACAAGCAAAAACGCACTCACCCAGGGGTTCCTGGACCTTGTTAACATAATTGCTCTGGAACAGATATTCTGCACCCCCACTAAGGACTCCTATGTTCTGGACATAGTACTCACTAACATGGGTGGGGGGGCTCTGTACTTCGCCATGTGTTATACCCTTCCTGTTTAGGTCATACCACAAATCAGTCTTGTTTGAAGTAACTACTGGAACTGACCACCTCACAGGAACAAAAACCATAAAAACCTTTATGAAAGCTAACTACAGTGTACTAAGTGATGGTATAAAAAACTTCATACCACCCACAATAGCAGACATCAATGATCACTATGCAGAAGTGTATGCAAATGCCTGTACAAACACTTAAGCAACTGCATAAACTCTACTGCACCTGACCAGATCAAAAGCAGGTCTTCCCATATAAACAAGCCACTGAGGTGGACTTCAGGTATAAATAGATTATGCAATAAGAGGAAGACACTGTTGTCCAAAATCAAGAGTGATATCACTCTGCAGAGGAAGAGTTCCTTCCTAAGAGTGAACAGAAATGTTGTAAAGTCTTCTAAAGCAAATTACAAAACTAAAATTGCATCCCTAGCCAAAGATAATCATAAGACATTATTTAACTATGTCCAAAGTATAAAAGGGAATGCCCAGCTAAGTGCCAAACTGGTTGTAGATGGGAACACTCATACTACACTGGAAGAAATTGCCAACCTGTTAGATGACAGATTCAGTGCAAACTTCACCCTTGTACCCCCACCTACCATATCCCAAAGCATACTTGACATGAGCCCTTTTTCTAGTATCACTAGAGAACAGGTCATATCTGTGCTCATTGAGGCCAAAAACACAGCCTCAGTATTACCAGATAATATCCCAGGTTGTTTACTAAATAACCTGAAACAAGACCTAGTGGACCCACTTGGCATTCTGTTTAATCATAGGTTGAGAACTGGCTATGTTCCTGCAAAATGGAGAACAGCAACAGTAATCCCCCTGCACAAATGGGGGCTGCTAACTGTCCCTGGGAACTACAGACTCATAATTCTAACCAGTCCATACAACTAGCAACAATAGGAAAATCAAGACCACTGGTTCAGACCCCAAAGTATTTTATTCTCTAGCACCTCGGTACAAAACCTTCCAGGAGTTACCTAACCAACCTCACCTGCAAGTCCATGGAAAGAATTATCATGGACTATATTAACAAGGACATAGACAACCTCAAAGCTATGGACCCAGCCCAGTTTGGTTTCATTAAGGATAGACCATACTTATTAAACCTGGTAGACATCTTTGAGAATTCCACCAAAGCCATGGACAAACTTAAGACAGTGCACACAGCCTATCTCAACCTTGCCAAGGCTTTTGACACTATTCCTCACTCTGGCATCATTGAGAAACTCTCCCAGATAGGTATTAACCCTTATGTTACTAGATGGGTAGCAAGTTGGCTCTCTGACAGAATGCACTCTGTCAAAATTGGTGACGATACCGCCACCAGTAGCCTCGTCACCAGAGGAGTAACACAAGGTCTGTTCTAGGCCATTTTACTGTTTGCCATCTATTTTTCAAGAAGTCCAGGTCAAAGTAGATGACCTCTGGTGCACGCAGTTCACTGATGATTGCATTCTGGGAGCAATCACTAAGTCCTCCAATGATATCAACATATTACAAGAAGGGCCAACACAAACAAATGATTGGTGCCAAAGCCATGGTCTAAAATTAAATGTAAAAAATACATTATTCTCTTTGGCAAAACAGAATTCCCTACAAATTACAGTATTGACAGCACCCCCTGAGTTCCAACCCAGTGGTGTGGGACTTGGGAACACAGGTTGATAGCAATCTGAACTTTGACCACCGAGTTTCCACAGTGGTAAGGAAAGCTTTCTACATAGCACATCTCATAAGCAAGAGTATAGCATCCAGGTCAAGGGATGTTATAACTCCAAAAAATAAAAACAGACGCAATCAATAGTGGTAAAAAAACACTAAAAATCAAAGTACTACTAAAAGGCAAGGTATAGAGAAAAAAACAAAACAATTTAGCATAATAACAAGTTAATAGCCACTTTCATCTTATAAGTGACTTCTTTGAAAACAAATTGCATTTCTGCAAAGGCTTGATAAAATGTACATTACAATTAGCCAACAGGAATGGTCTACTGTCATTGATAGCATTCAAGATCAAAATATTACATAATTAAGGATCCCGAAAATGATTTGGCAAAGATGTTTATGGGTGGGGTAGAGTTGCATAGACTGCTGCTGAGGCCAATTCACCTACAGCATGTCTTTGGGAGGAAACCGGAGCACCAGTAGGAAACCCATGTGACCACAGGGAGGACATGCAGACTCTGCACAGAAGGCACCCCAGCCAAGGATCGAACTAGAGAAACTCTTGTTGTGAGGCGGCAATGCTAACCACTTCACTATGATCTCTATGATACACTACTATTTACAAATTTAAATGCAGAAAGGATACCAACAGCTTTCACAACTTGGGATCTGATGGACAGCTAATGGTTTATCCACCCACAAATACAAAAACAGAAAGTTTTAAATAGGATTCACAACAAGAGATAGGTTTAGTGTCATGATCTTAAGTCTGTGAGACAAATCAAAAGACTAGGGAATTTATTAATGCTGCAATATTTTACCTACCTGTCTAGCTAGTTAGATATCCTTTGTTTACTGGCTTAGTCCAACTAGGCTAGTAGCCCCTTTTCAGGGGAAACCGAAGGTGGTATTTACACTGCTAAAGAAAATTTGTTCAGGACATCGGGGAACCTCACTTACTCTTTTTGATAGGCACCATTTAATCTTTTACATCAACCTAAAATACATCCATCTCAAACAGATGGGGGCCTCACTTTAACATCTGATACAAAGAATGACCCAAACAGCCTAGCAATAGATTACTTCATCTGGTACCATAGTCACTGATAATTTCAGTATAACATCCATACCACTGCTTAGCAAAATATCCTACTACAATTTTGTTTAGAGAAATAAATGGCATACAAAATACGAGCCGATCATGGAGTAGGGAGCTAGGTAAAATGCATCACTATGCATATATATTCTGATATTCTAATGAAAGCTAAAAATCTCTTTAATAAAACTTAGTTATGACTATACTGTTGTAGTATAGTACGTATGTAGGAGTTTTGTCTATTTTTACCATAATACGAACCAAAAAACAGGAAACAAACTAGTAATCCACAAGGTACCGACAAGAATTGTGAGCCAATACGTTTCTAAACTGCACTGATTTATTCCAGAAAATATGAAGCGCTTTTCATTGGTACCAATATGCCAACTTCTTCAGGTACAAACAGTGGCAAAACACATTGAGCAGGATTCACGAAGCCTCCATGTAAGAGTTATAACTCTTACACAGAGGCTGCAGTTAAACAGAGTGATGTCACCATGCTCTGCATATTCATGACAGCATGCTGAATCACACCTAAGTCTAACACGGTCCGTGTAAGACAGTAGGGGGCGTGTCCGTATGCCAAGCCCTGCAAGCGGACACGCCCCCAGAAGAGTAAAAGTGCCCAAAGTAAACACCCACAACAGAGTCCATGGAAATGTGAATAAACACAACACAACACATGCCCCCACAGGCTATGAACAGAAAATATATAAATGAACACGTTACATATTTTTTTAAATTGTAAAGATGTTTGCCCGTGAGTGCGTTCTTTTGCGTGGGCGTGCCCATAGCGCAGCTACAGTTAGCAGTCAGTGGGAAAGCATATAAGAACTAAATATGCAAAGTAAGCCAAGAAGCAATAGCATAGCGGTAGAGACATCAGCTGAAGAACAGGCATTCATGGTTCGAGCCCCCACATCACCAACTTTTATTTTTAGCAAAATAAGCACGAAACAAGTCCCTGACAAACATGTACACATATAAAATCACATTTTATGTAAAATGTAATGAAATAGTCCATTTATTTTGAAGAAATGTGAGGTAACAAAACAATAAAAAAAGGCCAGATGTGCCTATAGCTGAGCTACAGTTTAACAAGGTGAGTGCATCTGCCCGTAGGTGAGCATTGGTTTAACAGGTGCAAAATGAGTGCCTGTAGCTGAGCAGTGGTTTCACATGCTCAAACTGTGTGCCCCTAGCTGAGCTGAGTGTACTATGCGTGCTGACAGCTAAATGAGGTGTAAGCCAGCGCACCCCATTTGCGCAGAGCTGCACCCCGCGCCAACAAGCTAACCGACGGGCAACATTGAGCAAGCTGTAACAAAACTGCCTTTACACAGACACACCCCCTAGCCTGTCTAGACAGTCATACAATATAAAAGCAGTGGCCAGGTTTGAACCTGGGATACCATGCACCATAGTCAAGATACCGAACCAATAAGCTATGACAGCTGTACTCAGAAATGCAGTAATAGCAAATATATAGGAATGAATAGAAAGTGGAGCATGACAAAGCAGGTTTTGTGAAGTGGATACAATTCCAAAATGGCGAATCACAGATAAGTGCGGGAAAAATGGCATATATAAGCCCCATAGGTGGGAATACACAGCATAAACGATTGTAGAACTGACTTGCAGCCAGAATGTCAGGTGTAGGTGAGGGTAGTTGCTTTCGAGCACAGAGGTGGGGCATTGAGGTGTCCAGATACATGGTCTGGCTCCTAGTCCACAATCATGAGGCCCAACTCATGCAGGGCCAGGTCCTGTGGGGAGCATATAGGGCTGAGGCATGGGACCGGTTGGCTCATGATCTTACCAGTGCCACAGGGATTCCAAGGACTGGTGAGCAGGTCCATCACCACCATGCGGACCTGAAGAGACGCAAGCAGGACCAATTGAACCTTTGGATCCAGGAGGCCCGGCAAATGCCCAATGCCCCACTACTGAGTAAGTTACATTTAATTATGTATGTAAGAAATTAAATTAGCTGATATTATGGATATGTGTATTCCAATATTACTTCATTTATATTACAGCTGCAGGTGTCCGTTCTGCGAACCGCAGAGCCTATGGCAATAGGCTGGTGCTTGCCACCAGGCAGGTCAGTAATCCACTCCCAGTAACTGTAAAGAAATATAAAAGTATGACAGTTAGCAAAAGAGTGCAGTGTAGTCACTAAGTAATAAAATGTGCAAGTAACAGTGTAAAAGTGTTTGCAAGTATTGCTTGATTACAAAAGTGTGTTGCAGTCTGAAATCCAAACAGAAAAATGAAAATGTCTGAAATAAATTCTGAAATAAAGATGCCCCACCTATAATATCATAGTGCACAACCTGCAGCAGGCTGAAAAGTACAGCTGCAGAAGATGAGCAACTCACATATGTGAAATATATCCCTGTTGAAATACTGAAACATGACAGAAGTGAGACTGCTGGAAAGGATTGTAATAACTACAGGTAAAACATGTCAATAAAGCCTAGAAGTAAGTACCATCCTGAATAGTAAAAATGAAAACAAGTGAGAGGGTGTGAGAAAGAGTTATGAATCCACCAATAAAGTAGTAATAACCCCTGTATAAAGTATACTGCAGTCAGTACAGAATGAAATGAATGTGACAAGTAGAACCAAACTGTGAAATGTGTCCAAAGTGTTGCTGCAGCTGGAATGTGTATCCCAAAATCTGGATATGTTGCTCTCAGTCTGCAATATGCAGATAGTATGATTGTCTGAAATATCAAACATCCACAGTTGTCTATAGCTATATAAAGCAAATGTAGCAGGATGATGTAGCTGAACAAAGCCAGATATGAATGTGTATGAATAACAATAAAATGTATATTGATGTAGCAGTAACAGTCCTATCACCAAAGTGAAGTAGTTATCATATAGGAAATGTACAGCATATGTATTGGTATTCAAAGGTGTTAATAATATTTTCTTCACCCCACCCTATAACCACATATAATCCATTCCACGTGAAAATGGTATGTGCAATCACAATTAACACCCCTGGACATTTGTCCTGATGGGTCCTAAATATTTGCATGTCCTTTGATGCATCTGCCCTGTTCATACATCCAAACCTGATGGCCTGTTGCCATCAATCAACCCTGCATGTTGTTGGACTGTGTATTGCTGTTCAAATTATGCATGTGTTATGCTTGCTGTACAATGGTGTGAATATCTGGGTGTTTGGTTAATGGGAATACTAATGCATGCTGTTACAACTAAGGGGGGAAAAAAAAAATGGAAAAATTGGAAAAATTGGGTTCCCCCCTAACCCCAAACGGGCCCCCCCCCCCAGGGGGGAACCCAATTTAAGGGGGGGGCCCAAAACCCCAATAGAAAACCGGCCCCCCAGGGAAAGGGGCCCCGGGTTTTCCCCCAAACCCCCCGGGGGAAAACCCCCCAAACCCCTTTCCTCCCACCTTTTTAAAAAAGCTTGGCCCCCCGGAAATTTTTGCCCCCCCTTTTGGCCCCCCCAAAAAGGGGTTGCCCAAAAAAAGTCGGACCCTTTCCGGGTTTTTGGCCCTTTTTTTGCCCCCTTTTGGGGGGAAAGGGCCCCCCTTTTGAAAGGGGATGGGGGCCCCCCTTTTTGAAAAAAGTTGGCCCCCGGAAAAGGAAAAAAAAAGGGGGAAAACCAACCCCACTCCCACCCTCCCCGAAAGGCCTTTTTCCGGAAAACTTGTGGTTTTGCAAAAAAAAAGGGGGAAAAAATTCCAGGGACTTTTTTGTTTTTTTTTTTTTTTTCAACCCCCAAAAAACCGGGGCCACCCTTGGGGGAGGGGGCACAGGGTTGGGCCCCCCAACCCCCCCTTTACGGGGCCTTTTTGGGGCCCCCCCTTTTGTTGCCCGGGGGCCAAAAAAACAAACAAGGCCCCACCCCAAACCGGGCCCCGGGGTTCCCTGGGGGCCCCCAAAAGTGAAGGAACATGCAACAGTGAATAGTTCAGGGTGCCCCCAGCTCGGGAAAATTTCAAACTACAAAAAGGTGTACCACATGGGGTAATTTGGGATCCTTTTCCCCCCTTGCTGGCAAAAATTAGAAATACATTCTCATGCAACCCCACTCACCTGAAAAAAAAAGGGTGTCCCCCACAAAATTCCATACAAAAACTGCCAACCCGGGGGCCTGCTCAGCAGAACTAAATTAATGTGTCAACCCAAATGGCCCCCACCTCAGTGTAACACCCAAATTACAACATTCCAAGGTGTAAATGAAGGAAAATGGAAAGCCACACGCACACTCAGTCAGGACCCTACAGGCATACAAGTAGTGTGAAAAGGGAAATATTGAACCCTTGCCAAAGTGAAAAAGTGGGGGAAACACCAACCCTTAACGTAAGTGTTGTATTATGACATCCTTTAGTCAAAAGGAAAATAAAAATTTTAATCCAACCAGCTGGAAATTGGGGGAAATCCCAACCTTTACATAAGAAATTGTAAGAAAAGAGGGTTTTAAAATTGAAATTTGTTTCCATTTTTTATAGTTTTCGAAATCACAGTGAGAACTGCAACATACCAACGGTCATGCTTACAAATCGGCTAAAATTGGGCAAGGCCAACAGGAATATAGATACCACAAAGTATGTGTATAGCCCAACTGCAATATTTATTGCCCCCTAGGAGGAAAAGCGGAAGAGAAAAGAGGAAGGGAAAGAAAATAACAGAGCGAAAATTAAAAAGAAAAAACAAAATGTTAGCAACAGCCCCTGAAAGTGAAAGGCAATGGACAGAGGAAAACCAGATGGCAAAAAGACTTGACAAACACGGGTAATGTAAAGTAATACATAAAGGTCTACATACTGTGAACCCTCCAATGGCATTGGCGATCCAATGTAATGAAAGGGAAAAAAGGGCGGGGGACCAGCAACTTGGGAAGGCTTACATAATTTTTGATTGAGACACATGTGCACAACAAGTAGGTTAGTGGGTTGTAAAATTACAAAGTAGGACAGATGAGAGATTTTATTTAGGGTTTACAAACAGATTGTCAGTATGTTGAAAATTTAGTATTAAATATTATAATTTAATAATAATAATATAAAATTATAATTAAAATTTAAAATTTAAATAATAATATAATATAAATATTTATATAATTTTTTGCAATATTTCATCATGAGGAGGTAGAAACAAGACAGAGAGAAGAAGAAAGAAAAAAAAGAAGACAAACAGAAAAAAGTAAACAAACTAGACAGACTGACTGACACTCATTTGAGAAGACGATCAACACCCCTGTCCCACCCCTTGTATTCACCCCTCTGTGCCCCTCCATATTTAAAATTTGTAAAAATTATATAAGTGTAAGAACATAAAATATATAATTAATAATTTTATTAACATTATTAATATAATTATTATTATTTTAATTAAAAGAGAAGAGAGAGAGAGATGTATATATTTCTGATAGGCACATGGAAGATGTTTTGCAAATGTGGTAAAAATATAAAATGTAAAAAATAATAATTTAAATATAAATAAAAATATGTATTTAATATTTATAAATATAAATTTAAATATCCCCCAATGATATTCAAGGGAAATGGAATACCCCGGATTTAAAGAAAATAGCAACATGTACCCTCCAAAATAAGGGGCCATATGGCCCCACATGACACTACAGTAGGGAGAAGGACACAGTCATGTACAACCTGTGCAATCATAAAAATTACCAATAAGTGCTGAAACCCCAAATAAAATATAAATAATTCCCATGGATTTAAATTAATAAATAAATTAAAAATAGAAAAAAAAACCCTAAATGATGCTGTGTCATCCACCCTGCAAAGGGGGCACATGTAAAAGGTTCCTCCCCCAAATAAAATCCCTCAAAAAACCACCGGGAAAAGGATTGGCTGCCCAAAACCCTGCTGGTCAGAAGGTAATATGCCAATAGTCCCCCTTGAATTTACAGCACATACCATACCCACATGTGTCAAAAGGCAGGGTGCAGCTATGTGTGCCCCCCCCCACAACATATTGATTTTGTATGTATTGAGTAGTTTTGGGAAAGGCCCCGGAGGGGAACCACGGGCCGCCATTACATACAATCCGTATCAGGTTTTTACAACATTCTAATGGGTTTTTACTCCTGGATTTATTAGCAGCAAAACCATCAGGTCCCACATTTTTTACCCTACCCCCACCTGGACTCTGTGTGACAGGAGGACACAGTGGGTAAAGTCTTAAAGGGGGATACCCCCATAACCTGCCCACAATGTTGTCAATATCTGTGGTTTCAGTGAAATATTTGTTGTTGTGTACTAACTATGGGCATAGAGGATGGATTCTGACCAGGTTGCTAACATAACTGAAGAAGGCCTTCTGGTTATCTATAGTGTCCCTCTTGATTTCCCTCTCAAAGTTGCCCATGGATGTTTGTATGATGGAAAATAGATCCTTACTAGTGCTGCTCAGACATGCCTTCCCTTAATGGAATTATGCTCTGCCTTGCAGTATCTTCCATCTTTTGTAATACAATCTGTCTATGGCTGGGTTCCACCAGACAGGATGCTGTCCCTTTGTGGAGAGTGTCTTGCTCATATATGGGATTGCATGATCCATGCATTCTCGGAGATGTCTGTAGAAAGCATTTGTGTAGGGGTCAGCATTGTGGGTTGTATCTGTCACTGGCCCAGTGGGCTGAAAGGATACCATGTCACTGTTACAAAGTGTAAAGTTTGCATCTGCATTGTTATTCACTATAGTCGTTTGTGCTGGTGGTGGAGGTGGGATATGTATATCCAGGGCAATTAGTGTGTGGTCAGCTCACAGTAGTTGATGATGTAGGCCATACAGTACCTAGATACAAACCCCCAGAGTGAGGAGGTGCTCTGGACCTGAATCAGTGTTCTGACTGCTGAAGTTTGGCAGTATGTCGTAATGAGTGCGCCAGGTACTGTTGCACAGTTGCTGGCTGAGCACTGATACCTGGCCATTTACATGTGTATCCACCAATAGACAGACAGATGCTATATATGTGAGATATGTTGTATCATAACAGTCAAGTAGCATATGTAGTATGTGTGCCAAATTCTGCTGACATATATTGCTGATATCAGGTTATTTTCTGTTTCAGGTACATGGCTCACCCGCAAAATCCTGCTTACTCCACAGCTGAGGATGAGGAGGTACACCAGAGCCTGGTACGGGATTACGCAATACTCTTTTCCCGCACCAGCCAGAATCAGCAGGAGAGGGCTGCACTGTGGCAAGACCTGGTCCGTCGGGTAAATGACATAGGCACGCATAATAGGACATATGAGCATGCGACATCACTGCAGTGATTTAATCAGAAATGTCTGTCAGCGCAAGGCCGGATATCCACAGGCAACAGGTCACCACAGGTGGTGGGGTGGCTACACATCCCCCACTCACCAGACTGGAGGGACTACTCATGAGTGTAGTAGCTCCAGTCCGCCACCAACAACAACAGCAGCAGACATGCATTATGATGGAGGCTGGAGCCACGCAGCAGCAAGACAGTGAGCGTGCAGGTAATATGCCATATGTATAGTTGACTGTTTTGTACACTGGTAGTTAATGCATGTGTGATGTGTGTCCTTGGTTTGTAGCTGTCACCATAGTATTTAATGTGCAAGTGTGATATCCTCAATATTAGCAGCTGACCTGTGAAAGGCGACTGTTGTACTACTGACCTGTATCATACTCAGTAACAATGGCACAGTTGTGCCCACTGACATTAGTTTCTTCATGTCTGCAGGTCCCTCCGGTGTAACAGCAATGCAGCCTATCTATGCTGGTGAGTGTGTATTAACAATACCTGTAATAGTCTTGATAGTAATAGTAATATTAGGCTCACTTAGTAGTGCTCATTGTATGCAAGTAGGTGTGTCTGTGTCTGTGTGTTGATATCACGCATACTGAGTAGTGTACAATTATGTGCAACTGTGTGCATGTAATGCATGTGTGCATGTGCGCATGTGCGCATGTGTGCATGTGTGCACCTGTGCATGTGTGCAGGTGTGCACCTGTGCATGTGTGCACCTGTGCATGTGTGCATGTGTGCACCTGTGCATGTGCGCATGTGTGCGCCTGTGCATGTGTACATGTGTGCATGTGTGCATGTGTGCATGTGCGCATGTGTGCATGTGTACACCTGTGCATGTGTGCATGTGTGCACCTGTGCATGTGTAATAGCGATGCATGTGTGCATGTGTGCATATGTGCACTTGTGCATGTGTGCATGTGTGCATGTGCGCATGTGCGCATGTGTACATGTGTGCATGTGCGCATGTGTG
Organism: Protopterus annectens; assembly: GCF_019279795.1. Taxonomy (NCBI): domain Eukaryota; kingdom Metazoa; phylum Chordata; order Ceratodontiformes; family Protopteridae; genus Protopterus; species Protopterus annectens. The sequence goes on from NC_056733.1 coordinate 1,071,276,830, forward strand.
CATGTGTGCACCTGTGCATGTGTGCATGTGTGCATGTGTGCATGTGTGCATGTGCGCATGTGTGCATGTGTACACCTGTGCATGTGTGCATGTGTGCACCTGTGCATGTGTGCATGTGCGCATGTGCGCATGTGTGCATGTGTGCATATGTGCACTTGTGCATGTGTGCATGTGTGCATCACTGGTTATGTGTAGACATTGTAAACTGTGTTTCCTGTTTCCCTCCCACAGGTTCTGGTGCTGCTCTGGTGTCATGCAGCAGGGAACCTGAATCAAGTGCCATGGGTACTGATAATGATGACATCTGTGTAATGGCACAGGAAGGTATGTCAGGGTCCGCCATTGGTCAGCCGATTGACAGTACACAACTGTTGACCCCATCAATGCGCACAGTTATCCTGCCAATACACCCTTTGACACCAATGTCCCTAGATGATGGACAGCATACAGTGGGCATTGACCAGGGTAATGTGGTATCTGTGGCACATGCCTCCCCACACAGCTGCCATGGGCATGGCTCAGAGATGGTACCACACAGACAGATGTCCAGGGGTTCTCGTGGGAGCATCCAAGGGCATACTGCCCCTGTCAGATGTGCCCACAGAGGTCTTACAACCTCAGCTATGTTTCGGGCTGTCATGCAGGCACAGTCACGTATGGAATGGTACACCAGACAGGGTCTGAGGGAGCTGACAGCATGTCGCACAGCCATGACTGACAGTATGCATGACATTGCGGCTGCCATCCGTAATTTCACCGATGTCATAGATAGATGTTGTGGGGACATATTAGACCGATTCCACAACTACATGTCCATGAGCCAGGGCGATGGTGGACGGTTGAGGCGTCGACGTGGGCATATGCCAGCAACAGCAGTAGCTTGCAGTCGTCGTGGATGACAACAGGGCCAATGCTGGGTCTGTGCTGTCATCAGACCGCCCCAGGATACCACGTGCACGTGGCTCTGGCCAGGCCCGACAGGGATCTGTGTCCAGTCAACGAACACCTGCTTCTGATGACAGTACCCAGTCTGGGTTGGTACCGGATACGGTCCGTGGCACCCCTGCAAGACACAGGTACCGTGTCCATGGCCAGAGACACTGATCTGTATGACCTGGCAGGTACAGTCTGTGGCTGTCCACAAACACCAGTATATGGCAGCCATGAGGTGGAACTGTGTGCATCCATACACACATGCGAATTGACAACACCTAGGGCTACCGCATACATGCACACACTGCATCAACATTGCCCCACCTTGTACTGCTGTCCCTCACCAACACACATACACATACATGTCAATCGGTGGTATCAGTGGCTGACTCAGGAATACCAAGTTCACACCCTGTGCATATGATGAAACTGTGCCACCTCCTGCAATCTGTAACATCAGTGCAGGTACAGGTTAACATGTTGCTGATGCACAGGGTGACTACATAGACATGTAGTAATAGTATCATGTTGTTAACAGTACTGTGTGTTGAAATAATTGTGGGTATATCACAGCAAGCCTGATGCAGTAAGGGTGTGATTGTCATGTACTGTTGTCTACACCCATGGTAAGTACCATAGTGTATCATCTGCACATGTTGGCATACTGGTGGTAAGGATGTCAACAGAAGGCTACATACATAGGTAGCACAGGGGATAAGGTAATGAATGTATTAATACGCAATGATGGACATGTAAACTGCATGTGGCATGTTGCCCACACTGGACTCTGCAATGTGGATGTTGGAGGATGTTGATATGTGTGCAGCACTACACGACTGGTACAGGACACACAGGAGCACCCTAGCACTGCAAGCTCACATCTCATACCATGCTAGACAACCCCAACACACAAAACTAACTGTCACAGGAGGGAGAGTCCCCATACATGTCAGGGATACTGTGGTGGCAGGCCAAGTAGCTAGCACACATCCTACTATGTATGGAACCAATGAGTGAAGGCTCAGTGTCTGTTATTTGACATGTGTATTACTGCAGGTATGAGCACATGGGTTTCCATCCAGTTATTGTACATCCTGACAGTACATGGTCTGTACACTTGCGTGCGCTGAGACTGGACCCTAGCCATCTGACCTGTGTATTTCCATGTACATGTGCATAGTGCCTGCATATTTGCAGTGTTACCTACAGGAAGTGGTACAGCTTGTTTGTTGTACAATGGACTACTTTCAGCCCTGCTTACTGTAGCTTTGTTTGCATGCATGTTTGCTTGCAATTACCCTGGAATACTGATCCCACCTGCAATGCATAGTTACAGAGCTTCCGTGGACTCCTAGTGACATCTGCATAGCTTACTATATGTATGTCCATGTCTCACTTGACAGAATGTCACTGTTTGTCCTGTTCACATGTACGTTGCCTGTGACACATTGCATATGACTTACCTGGCATTTGTCCACGTGAACAGTCATATATGCTACTGCTAACTAATCACAGGCACTACACCCTCACATATTCATCTTCTGTTGAACCACCTGCTTCGCTAGGGATGGCTTGCACCTGTCACCCCTGGGCTTTCAGATATTGGCAAAGTCTCTTGCTACCCCCATAGTGCCTATGTTAGGCAAGGCTCAAATGACAAACCCACCTTCATAGGTATCACAAGGGATAAGAAACTAAGAGTAATGCTACCCAACGCCAGAAGTCTAAACCTCAAGATGCATGCACCCGATACTCTCTTTGGCATGGAGAACATTGATATCTGTGCAGTAACAGATGCCTGGTTCAGGGCTACTGAGAGCACCCAAGCACTACCAGGTTATACTTCATACCATGCTTTTCAGCCCCAAAACTTGGAACGAACCACAAATGGAGGGGGAGTATTGATATTCATCAAAGATACCCACAACTCCAGGTTGGTGGCAAAGCACCAAGCATCAGAGACTATCCATGTGCAACTAACAATGGGTGAAACTGCCTTCCAGGTTATAGCCTGCTACAGACCACCCACCCAAACCCAAGAACCGCACTCGGCCATCCTGTGAACAGTGGAAATATGAAGGCCTCTCCAAACACCATTATATTGGACGACGTCAACTACCCAAACATGGACTGGGAGCATGACTCTAGCTCCACCACCCTAGGCCAAAGATTCCTAGAATATATAAGCTCAAATGCTATGGAACAACTTGTTCCCACTCCCACAAGAAGGGGAAACATACTGGACCTGATCATCACCAACATGGAGACTCTATGCTCCAGACCAGAAGTGTATCCCTCACTGGTAAGATCGGACCATAAACTAATCTCACTGGATATTCACATCCCGACCCCACCCCCTGCCCAGAACACCACAGTGAACAACTTCTCTTAAGCAAATTCACACTCCTCAAAACTGAGGTGTAAACCCTCAAAGCCCCTGGGCCTGTGGAAACTACAGACCAGACCGCAGATTCCTCTATAAACGCATTCTATGGACACCTTCAGGAATGCATGGATCATGTGATCCCGAATAAAACCAAGACCCAATCCTCCAAAGGCAGACGTCCTGTCTGGTGGACCCCAGCCATAAACAAACTACACAATAGAAGGAGGAAGCTACTAAATGATACAGCAAATTCTCAAAAAGGGAAGGCATCACTGATCAGTATTAGCAAATAACTACAGGCACTCATAAGATTGTCTAAGGCAAGCTTCGAGAGACATTGCACAGGACACTAAGGATAATCACAAGGCTTTCTTTAGTTATGTTAGGAACCTGGGTGGTAATTCCCAGATATGCTCAGAGGTAGTCCAAAATGTCAATAGAAACACCAAACCCACAGACATTGCAAACATTCTAGCTGACAGGTTCAGTGCAAACTTTTCACCCCCCTCCACACTGAAAGGGAAAATATGTATCCCAGCAGAGTGCTGCCCCCCTGACATCTCAGATGCTCAGGTAAGAGCCGCCCTCTCCAAAGCAATACACACTGCATCAATGGGACCAGACAGTGTCCCGGGCTGTGTCCTACATGACCTCCAAGACGTGCTACAACCAAACATAAACCTACTGTTCAATCCCAGCCTTACTACAGGATATGTGTCCAAAGTGGTCCCTCTACAGAAAGGTGGTGCCACAACGGATCCTGGACACTATCGCCCCATAAGCCACACTAGCTTGGTCTGCAGAGCTATGGAAAGGATCATCATGGACCACATAAATATAGATATTGGGGACCTACAGACACTGGTTCATACCCAGTTTGGCTTTGTTAAGGGCAGATCCTGCCTCTCAAACCTGGTTGATTTCTTTGAAACAGTCACGAAGGCCATTGACGAGTGGACGGTGGTTCACACAGCCTACCTGGACCTCGCAAAAGCCTTCAAAACAATACCCCACTCAGACTTTCTAGAGAAGCTCACCGGCTTAAATATAAGCCCCTATGTCACTAGATGGATTGCACACTGGCTCAAGGACAGAACCCACATGGTTAGAATTGCTGGAGCCATGCCAGACTCCAAACCAGTTACAAGTGGTGTCCCACAAGGCTCAGTCCTGGGACCTCTCTTGTTTGGTATATATTTATCGGAGGTACAGGCCAACATGGAAGGACTGTGGCTGACCAAATATGCAGATGACTGCAAACTGGCCGCCATAATCGACTCTCCAGCTGACACAAGCATCTTCCAAAGGGGCCTGATAGAAACAGACAACTTGTGCCAGAGCCATGGCCTCCAGCTGAATGCAAAAGTGTGTATAGTCATCCCCTTTGGCAAAAACAAAGTGCCCACAAAGTACCACATAGGTGGTATTCCATTACATACAGAAGAAGTGATTAGGGACCTGGGGACCCAAGTTGATAGCAATCTCTCATTTGACAACCACGTGGCCAAAGTGGTTAGAAAGACATTGTATATAGCCCATCCCATCATGAAGGGATTCACATCTACATCAGGGGAGGACATCGTGCCTCTTTACTCATCCCTCATCAGGCCCATAATTGAGTATAATCCCCCTGTCAGGATGTACCTTACCAGACACCTGCAGCAACTGGAAAGACCACACAAGTACCTCACCAAGAGGATCAAAGGGCTCAAACAGATGCCATATGCTGACCGGTTAAAGAAACCCCAGCTCTACTCAGTGGCATACCGCCTGTTCAGAGGCGATCTGTGCCTAATGTATAACACCATGTCAAACACGGAATTAATGGGCATGCTGCACCTGAGAATATCCAAATCCCATCGGGCTACACGCTTGAGAGACCTGAACCTCAGCACTGAAATAAATAGGACATGCTGGAGGGACAGATTCATAACCCAGAGGCTCACTTCACTGTGGAATAAAATCCCAGTCCAGGTTAGGCAGAGTCCCTCATTGACTCTCTTCAAGAGGAATCTTGATGAGTGGATGGGACATTGTAGGTTTACCCCGGGTATCACTTCTGTGTCACTGTTAGACAGAGACACAGTATACTAACCTTGGAAAAGGGCATGGCAAGATATATTTACAATGGATGGCGACAGCCAAACACATTCTGGCTAGGTTCTTAAATGCCCTAGGGCAGATAGCCTAGTATGACGCTATGAACCTATGAACCTATGTACCTTGTTCCCCATTGGCCCTATGTGCTGTTAATCACCATGGCAATCACAATACTATGGTAGCATGTGCAAAGGTCAGTTGTCAGTCACCTCTATGCTACAGTTGTGGAATATGTGGGTCATGTGGCAATGCCACAGCTACCACATGTACACAGTCAACCCTCTCCCCTACACATGGACGTACAACACATGTATGAGATGGAACCACATAGTCAAACTGGGGACTAAGCACTCTGAACCCAGTACTGGCATAACCTGTCAGGTGGCATGCAATACTACAGTGACTACAATACCAGTCTGATGTGGACCTACACTGACAGCAATACAAGCACGTGAACACACTGGGCCATTCGTGGAGCCTTAGAATTGCATCCTGCCTGAGCGGCACACACCTCTGCAGCTGGCACACAGGCATACGTTATGCCTGAACACATCACACATAACACATAGCACACAAATCCTGTGTGCCAGTCACAGCCTGTACGGCTAGACAACACACCTGCCACAGTTGTGTTAGCTACCTTTATTGTCCGGTACAGTGTGGTCACGCTCACCAGGCTGGACAAGGTGAAGGTCACAGTGATATGCCTGTGGGGCACTATGATCCACCACATAACACAAGCATACAGGTCAGTCAGAGGCATGGACACATATGACTCAGTCATTGTCCATGCCACATACCTTCTCCTGCTGTACTTGTAGGGTGCTGACATCATCAGTGTTTAGAAAGGGGAATGTGCATCCTGTGTTGTGTTTTCCCAGTTGCCAAAAGGGACATTTGCCTCACACAGACTTACACACACACCAACCCCACTCACACACTGAGCATTTGCAGGATTCAAATCCCTACCTAACTATGCCATGACACTCAAGACGGACACATTAGCAGAGTGCGCTATTCGCACTACTGGGAGGTTTTCCTTCTCCTGCTGTACTTATAGGGTGCTGACATCATCAGTGTTCAAAAAGGGGAATGTGTATCCCATAGTCTGTTCTCCTAGTTGTCAAACGGGACATTTCTCTCACACACACACTAACCCCCATCATTCAAACATACACACTTGCCATTTGCAGGATTCAAACCCCTACCTAACTATGTTATGACACTCAAGATGGACGCATTAGCAGAGTGCACTATTTGCATTACTGAGAGTCTTCGCTTCTCCTGCTGTACTTATAGGGTGCTGACATCATCAGTGTTCAGAAAGGGGAATGTGCATCCTGTAGTCTGTTCTTCTAGTTGTCAAAAGGGACATTTCCCTCACACACACACTAACCCCCATCATTCAAACACACACACTTGCAGGATACAAACCCCTACCTAATTATGTTATGACACTCGAGACGGATGCATTAGCAGAGCATGTTATTCGCATTACTGGGAAGTTTCCTTTCTCCTGCTGTACTTATAGGGTGCTGACATCATCAGTGTTTAGAAAGGGGAATGTGCATCCTGTAGTCTGTTCTCCTAGTTGCCGAAAGGGACATTGCCCTCACACACACATTAACCCCTCTCATTCAAACACACACACTTGCCATTTGCAGGATTCTAACCCCTACCTAACTATGTTGTGACACTCGAGACGGACACATTAGCAGAGCGCGCTATTCGCATTATTGGGAGGTTTCCCTTCTCCTGCTGTACTTATAGGGTGCTGACATCATCAGTGTTTAGAAAGGAGAATGTGCATCCTGTAGTGTGTTTTCCCAGTTGCCAAAAGGGACATTTCCCGCCCACAGACTTGCACACACACCAACCCCACTGAGCATTTGCAGGATTCAAACCCCTACCTAACTATGTTGTGACACTTGAGACAGACGCATTAGCAGAGCGCGCTATTCGCATTACTAGGAGGTCTTCCTTCTCCTGCTGTACTTATAGGGTGCTGACATCGTCAGTGTTTAGAAAGGGGAATGTGCATCCTGTGGGGAGGCAGATGCCAAGCACACTCTGGCTAAGCTGTCATTCCCAAGGGCAAACAGCCTAGTGTTGACCTCTACACCCATATGTTTAATTGTCAAATGCACATTATTTGTTGCTGATAGACTGTTTGCACATCTTTATTGCCATAGCATTCCCTGTTTGTATGAACAACTTGAGTATCTGTGGAAGATGTTTGCATATGGGAGGGATCCACTATATCACGTATATCTCTGTAGTCATTTAACTGTGTGCACTGGGCAGATTGCTGTAATGTGGTTGGTTCCTGGAATAACACGTAAAAATACCAGATATGTGTGGCCAACTGCTAAACTGAGATTTGGCCTAAGTGTGTGAGCATGCCCAGTTCAGCCTTCCCATGGCATGTTGTCTGACATATGTCTCATTTATCAAAGTGTGTAAGCATGCCCAGTGTGAGCTTTCCATATGTTGAACTCTGCAGTCCACCACATTTGTGGATGAGTGTGAACTTCAACAAATATCTCCTGTTTATGGTTGTATGTTGTGTGTCATGTTGTGTAGTTACTGTCCAAATGCTTTGTGTGTGAACACAACAGGATTATACTGTGCCTGCAGGGTTTGCATGGGATACTTTGCATACAGTTGTCAACATCCTTTCACACTGATCTAACACTGTAGTACTGTATAGTGTACTGGTTCAGTACTTCGACTGTGGTGGACAGTATCCTGGGCTTTAGTCCTATCACTGCTTTACATTTCCATAGTGAGCACAACAGCCTGGTTAGGGGCCAGTTGTGCACATCTGACCATGTTGCATTATGTTCAGATATGAACTACTTAAACCAGTCTTGTCCAACATTGGTAGTGTATTCCACAACATAGGTGTACATTTGCAAACACTAGCGATGTGCCCTAGGCCATTTCTAATGCTAGTCGGAGAGTGTTTTTGTCCTTCGACACACATTGTAAGTGGAGTTTGCCATGACATATGTCATGGTTAGTATACTGTGCCTCTGTCTACCTGTGACATGACAGTGATACCCAGGGTAAAGCTACCATCTCCCATCCACTCATCAAGATTCCTCTTGAGGAGAATCGATGAGTGACTCTATGGATAGCCTGTACTGGGAGTTTACTCATGGGTGGGGGTGGCTTCTGTGTTATGGATCTTGCAGTACAGCTTGTCCTATGTAAGTCAGTGCTGGGGTTCAGGTCTCTCATGTGCATAGCTCACTGCCATTCAGATTGCTCACTGCCATTCAGATTGTACAAGGTGCAGCATGTTTATTGATACCAGCTTGGACATGGCTTTATACATCAGGCACAGCTTCCCTCTGGGTGGGAAGTATGGCAGTGTGTGTAGCTGCAGTTTGTTTAATAAGGCAACACATGGCATCTGTACAAGCTCTTTGATACTCCTGGTGAGGTACTGTTGGGGACTTTACAGTTGATGGAGGTGTCTGCTGAGGTACATCCCACAGGGGCTATTGTAATCAATTGTAACGCTGATGAAGGATGACTGCAGAGCCACAATGACCTCCCCTTATCTAGATCTGACAACCTTCATGATTAGGTGGGTATATATGGTATGTCTCTGTAAACACTAAAGCACATGTTTGTCCCATGCAGTATATCTATCACCTTGTGTCCCCAGGTCTCTCATTACATGTTAAGTACGTAATGGGTTAACACCTATGTGGTAATTGGTGAGCACTTACTGTATATCCACCGGGGTTGACTATACACTTTTCTGCAATTAGCTTGCTGACATGGCTATGGCACCAGTTGTCTGTTTCTATGTTGCCCTTTTGTGGGATGCTTGTGTCAGCTGGAGGATCATATATGGAGAGCAGTTTGTAGTCCTCTGCAAACATGTTCAGACACAGTCCTTCCATGTTGGCGTGTACCTATGGGACATATATACCAGACGAGGGAGATCCCAGGACCAAGCCTTGTGGGATGCCAGTTATATCTGGTTTGTAGTCTGACATGGCTGCAGTATGTCTGACCATGTCTGTTCTGTCCTTGGTCTGGTTTGCAACCCCTCTACTGACATAAGGGTTTATATTTAAGCTGGTGAGCATATCTATAATGAACACGTAGGGTATTGTATAGAAGCCTTTGCAAGGTCCAGCTACGCTGTGTGGACCACATTGCCCTCATCAATAACCTTAATGACTGTTTCAATTGAGTCAAACATGTTTAGGGGCAGGATCTGCACTTAAGAAAGCCACACTGGGTAGGGTCCGGTGTCAGTAGGTCCCCAATATCTTTATGTCTGCGGTACATGCTGATCCTTTCCATAGCTGTGCAGACTGAGCTTCTCAGGATTCAGGGGTGGTAGTTTTCAGTATCCATTCAGGCAACACCTTTGTTGAGAAGGACCACTGTTATTGTACACTGCTCTTTGGGTACATATCCTGTGGTAAGGCTGACACTGAGCTGTAGTGTGATTTGGCATTCCATTCGTCTTGGAGTCCATGTTGGACTAAGCCCAGGACACCATCTCATACCATTGCTGCTGTGTGTTTTGTTTTGTAGATGCTGGCTGTTACCTCAGCATCTGCAATGTCAGGGGGCCAGCAGTCTGCTGGGATAGATATTTTGCATTCTGGGGGGGGGAGTTGCACTGCACCTGTCAGGATGTATGTTGGCAATATGTGTGTGTGTTTGGTATGTTGTTTGTGATATTTGTGTGATTCAGAGCATATCTGTGAATTCCCAACACGGTTCCTACCATCAGTTGTGGAAGCCTTGGGATTATCCTTAGTGTCCTGTGCAATTTGTATCTTCATAGGTTCATAGGTTCATACTAGGCTATCCACCCTAGGGCATTTGTTAGCCTAGCCAGAGTGTGTGTGGCTTTCACCACCCCTTGCTATGTGAATATTATGGCCATTTATGATTTGCTTTGCTGTGCCTCTGTCTGGACATAACACAGTGAAGACCCCCAGTGTAACTCTATGATCATCCATCCACTTGGCAAGATTCCTGTTGAAGAGTGTCAGTGAGGGGCTCTGCCTAACATGGAGAGGGATTCTGTTCCAGGGTGTGGGGAGCCTCTGGATTATGTATCTGTCCCTACAGCACATCCTATTTCATTATGTGTTGAGGTTGACATCTCTCACTCTCACAGCTCTGATGGCTTTGAGTTTTCTGGGGTGGAGCATGTCCATTACTCCTGTGTTGGACATGGCCTTGTACAACAGGCATGCAATGCCTCTGTGTAGGCAGTATGTGACTGCATTCAGCTGGGGTGTCTACAGCCAGGCAGCATATGACATATATTTGAGACCCTTTATCCTCTTGGTGAGGTACCTTTGAGGTCTTTCTAACTGCTGCAGGTGTCAGGTAAGGTACATCCCATATGAGGCATTGTACTAGATTATGGGTGTGATAAGAGAACAGTATAGGGGCACAATGACCTCTGTTGATGTAGATGTGAATCCTTTCATGATACGGTGTCCAATGTAGACAGTCTTCCTAGCCACATTGGCAATGTGAGTGTCACATAACAGGTTACTGTCCACTTGTGTCCCTAAGTCCCTGATTACTCCTTCCATACATAATGGTTTACCACCTATGTGGTAATTTGTGAGTACCTTGTTTGGTATTTGGTGGGACATTCATACTGTCCAGTTTCTTCAGGATGGCTGGGTGGGGTTCCTGTGTGTGAGAGTGTGGTCTGTAGCATGCTACAGACTGTACAGCAGTCTTGCCTACGGTTAGTTGCACATGGGTGGACTCCAATGCCTTGTGCATTGTCAGTTACCTGGACGTATGGCTGTCTGTGCTGAATATGGATACTCACCCTCCTTTTATGTTTTGTTCCAGGTTTTGGGGCCATGACGCATGATATGTGGTATAACCTGGTAGTGCTGGTTTGCTGTCAGGAGGCTTGCAGCAGGTTTCTATCACTGCCCAGACATCGATGTTCTCCATACTGGTGATGGCCTTGGGAGCATGCATATTGGGGTTTACACATCTGGCATTGGTCAGCATTACCCTTATGTTTCTTTCCACTTATGTTTTCTAGGGTGGTGGGTTAGTCTTTTCAGCCTTGCCTACGAAAGGCTCTATGGAGGTGGCAAAAGCCTTATCCAATATCCAGACGCCCAGGGGTAACAGGTGCAAGCCATCCCTGGAACAGCTGCATGGCTTGTCAAGCATGACATCCCAAGCAGACAGACATTGGATCCCCTTGGAATGACACCAGTAAGTGTGCCACTTGTTATAACTGATCATTCCGTGTTTGTACTGTGGCATCATTCTTGGTGAGGGTAGGATGCTGCAAATGGTGAGTGTCATACCGGCCTGGACTACATAATCAGAGAGCTCATCTATGTCTCTTTTCATGTAGTCCGGGGAGGTACATCTCAGGTCATTCACACCAGCATGGACTATGACTGCATCATAAGTCTACTTGCTTTGGGGTGACCTGCATACTTGTGTTATGTGGCGTATTGTGGCAGCCTACAGGCAGCTTACTGTACCCTTTCCCTTGTTCAGTCTGGTGTGCAGGACAGCAGTGTGTCTTGCTATGGAGTCACCCATTACAACTGTATCAGGCATGTTGTTTCTCCTTCTGGCCTGTGACTGTTTGGCACACCAGCTTTGTGTACTATGTGTTGCATGTGCTATGTTTGGAGGTTGTTTGATTGGGTGTCTGCTTTGGAGGCCTCTGTTGGTGTGGTGTGTTTGTAATTTGGGCCTCTGGGAATGTTTTTCTGTGTTTATGTCTTTGGTTTGCAGTTGTGATAGGTCTATGTGGGACTGGGTTTGTGGTGTGTGTGGTTACCTTCTCCTCCTGACTAGTTTTGGGAGTACTGAGTTGAGGGAGCTCAGCCTCCAGTTTGGATAGATGGTTGCATCTCTCACATATATTTGTATTTCTTGGGAGGAGTTGGGGGTTGTCTGTGTACTTGGGGCAGGTGTAACATTGCCTCAAGATTCACAGATTCAACTTGTTTTGGCTGGCCTTAGTGGATTGTACGTGTGGACATATTTTATTGCCATACTACTGATCAGTGATTACTTCATTTTTTATGTTTGCTCTATCATGTAGTAGCTTCCTCATTCTCTTGCATGGTTTGGTTATGGCTAGTGTCCACCATGCCAGATGCCTGCGTGTATGGCATTGTGTCTTGTTTTAATTTAGGATTGCATAATCCAAGCATTCCTGGCAGTGTTCATGGAATGGCTGTATTACAGGTTCTGAGGTGTGGCCCATATTTTGCACCTGCACAGGACTTTTAATGGATTCCACATCAGTTTGTAGGAGTGCAAATATTGCTTTACACATGTTTTCCACTGTGGTTTTCTGGCCAGGGACTGTGGTCAGGATTTGTATATCCAGTGTGATTACTCTATGGTCTGGTTTTACCAGTGAGCAATACACTTCTCGTCTTGCCATCCAGTACCCATGTTGCTGATTATCACATCCAGTATGCTTACCCCTCTTGTGGGAGTGGTACGTTGTTGCTGGGCAGTTTGGTTTATGGATTCTATGAACTTTTGTCCTACAGTGTTGGAGCTAGTATAATGCTCCCAGTCTATGTCTGGGTATTTTCAGTCACCCAATATAATGTGGTTTGGAGGACTTGATATATTCATGTATTCCAGCATAGGCCAGGTGCAGTTCCTGGTGTTGGGACAGTAGTCTGTAGCAGGCTATAAACTGGGGGGCAGTTTTAGTCACTGTTACTTGACCATGGCTAGTCCATGCTGCTTCTTGTTGTGGTACCAACATGGGGGTGTGGTTATCCTTGACAATTATTGCTAGTCACCCTCCTTTTGTAGCTTGTTCCATGTTTTGAGGCTTTACAGCATAGTATGAGGTGTAACCTGATAGTGTTAGGGTGCTGTTGTGAGCCTTGACCCAGTTTTCTGTTACAGCACAGATATCAACATTCTCCATACTGGGCGAGTTTAGACTGCATGCATCTTGCTGTTTCGACTTATCCCTTATCTTATTCTTATCCCTTCTTATACCTATGGAGGTAGGTTTGTGTTTTGAGCCTTACCTATTCAGGGCAAGCTGTGGGTAACAACAGCCTTTGCCAGTATCCATACGGTCTGCACTGATAGGTGCATGCCAGTCCTAGCAGGTGGAGCATCATGTCATTCTCAGCATGTCATCCCAGGCTGGCACACATTGGATCCCCTTTGACTAACTGCGATACTTCAGTCAATTATTGCACTTGATCATCTCATTGTCATATTGTGGAATGATGCTTGGTGAGAGTAGGATGTTAGTCAGGGTCCTCAGGTGTGCATATAGTACATGGTGTTACATTACTTAATACATGGCATTCATGCCTCAGGTGGTGCTGCAGGGCTGCCTCTGTCGGATGCACATATTACACTCCCTGTACATGTTTGTGAGCAGGTCATGTCATTTTAGGCATCCCTGTTATTATCTGAGTGAGTCAGAGGGGGTATCATTCCCAGGGTTCCTTCTGAGCCAGTGTATGTGCTATGCTTTGCCTCTTTGCCAAGGCCAGGGCATACTGGGCATGCCTCCTTCTGCCTACTGGGGCAGGCTCAGGTTTTTCCTCCTCTGAGTCACGCTCTGCCTGTGATGGCCTTGGCAATGGTGGGGGGCTGTTTGGCCCGGCCCTATGCTGGTCCTGCTGCAGCTGTTTTCGCAAGATCATATTATGTAGCATAGCACATACCGTGACAATTTGGGTACATGTAGTTGGTGTGTACTGCAAGGCACCACCAGATGTGTCCAGACACCGGAACCGTGACTTGAGCAGCCCAAACACACACTCTATTGCATTATGTGTTTGTGCGTGTGCCTCATTATGGCATTCCTCTTCAGGTGTGTGTGTGTTTCTGATGGGTGTCATCAGCCACGGCTCCAGTGCATAACCTGCATCCCCCACTAGGTGTCCGTGCGGGATGTCCCCATTGGCAAATGTCTGGTACAGCTGCGTCAAATGCCAGATGTGGGAATCATGGTAGCTCCCAGGGCAGCCAGCACACACATTCATTATTATGCCCTGGGCATCACACATGACCTGGCAGTTGATGGAGGGGAAGCCCTTGCGGTTAATGTAGGCCCTACCCCACTCACCGGCTGGTGCTTCGATGCATGTGTGCGTGCAGTCTATTGCACCCACTACCTCAGGGTATTCCGCTATTTGCTGGAAGAGACGCATATTGCTGGCCAATACCTCACGGGCATTGGGGAAATATACATAATCACCGACATGTGCTGACATGGCATCCAGGAACTGGTGCAGTACCCTGGAGGCTGATGCCTGTCATTCCCCATCATATCACCAGTTGGTCTCTGGAAGGTACCTGTTGCTAGTATTCTTAGGCCAACACATACCTTGGTTTCCACTGGGAAGGGTTCCCCTCTATTGGTTCTGTGCGTGAGGTGTGGCCTGCACAGCTCCACTATTTGCTGCAGGAGGTCTCTGTCCACTCTATAGTACTCTACTATCTCCAGCTCATGTAACCCGTGGTAGGTGACCCTGGGCCTGTACACTCTTCTCCGTCTCCTCACTGTGGGTTGTCTGGCACCATCTGCATTGTCACCACCCTCAGCAAGTCGCCTATGTCTCATTATGACAGCTATGGCAGCCCCTAACATTTCTGCTCTGAGTTCAGCTTTTTCAGTTTTCACTTCTAATAGCTTACTCCTGTCTTGCAGTGTCTCTTGAGAGAAACATCTTGCACTGCTGTTTGCAGATTTTTAAGTGTTGGGCTGAGCTACTATTCTGCCTGTGTAATTGTCTGCTTCTAATTGTTTTCACCTGCTAGCTCCAGCAGTATTCCCTGGTAGCTTCCTACTAATTATGTTGCTTCCTTTTTCCTGTCTGTTTCCTCAGGGGGGAGCAGCATGTATACCAGCAGAAACACGCTCACAGTGGCTTACACGAGTGCACACATGCTTACACGGTTCAGAATTGTCTTATTCGGGTTAAAACGCACGCACACCAGCTCAAACAGTGTTGCAGGTCTGCCAACAGGCGTCTACATGCTAAGTCTGCCCTACACGCGCGCACACCCACGCAAACACTGTTAAACATCTACCAACACGCTCCCACATGCTCAGTCTGCCTTACACGTGCACACACTGTCTTACTCACGCTTCATGGCGCGCACACGTGTGCATGCACGCCCAGCAAGAAACTTTGGTGTAGGCAACAGTGTACACCTTCCATTTCTTGACTTTCCCATGCTTATGTTGTGGCACTCCTCTTTCCATGATATCTGTCTGACATCTGTCATGTAACTCTGACCTCCAATGAACTGCATTTCTTTCTGCCATTCCCCCCTGTGTGTCACCTATCTCCTACTCTGTTCCTCCCCCTTCTGTAACTCTTACACTACTCAGAATGTGCTCATTTGCTATGTGACAGTGGAATTCAGTATCCTAACACTCATTTGCATCAGATTGCCTACTAATGCTTAGTTACATCTCTTAGACTCAGCTTCCCCCCTTAGCCACCACTACACGGTGGCCATGTTGTTTTTGGTCTCCTGGTCCCTGCATTGAAAATCCATGTATTGCATAAAACCCACATTTGTGGGTTTATAACCTTCATTTTTATGTTTTATACAGCGCACCCCGTTTGCGCGTGGCTGCGCTGGGTTTAAACATCGGCGATCACCGAAAACAAAAATTATATTTTTATTACTTTTGCATCAGGTTACCTTGCCAATGGCCACATATTTGGCCATTGGCATGCTGCCTGACACATATGCACCCTTTATTTGGAGCTGACATGGCTCCATTGTGGTTTTTGCAGAAACGTACTCAGTTGTCAACTGAGTACATTTCTGCAGCTAAAACAGCTCTTACACAGGCTGTTTTGGGCTTTCTGGATTGCTAATCATCCTCATTTACATGCTATTTGGCTGCAAGTGAGGTGACTAGCTTATCCATGCCCACTCCGTGTAAGAGACGTTTAACTGGTCTCTTACACGGACTTTGGGCTGTTCCTGGATCGCAAAGGCTGCATGGAGACTTATACTACTCTTAGACTCCGTGCAAGCCTCGTGAATCCTGCCCATTATTTAAAACACACTGCTTAAAAAATATTTTCATGTCATGTGATCAGAATCAGCTGGTACTAAGATTCCGATGCCTGCACATATTTAAAGTGATATCGCACATAGCGAACAAATTGTATGTAACCATTGTTGTGCAACATTCACCCACCATGAAAACTAGTTAGATTAACTATCAGACTAGTATCGCTATCATTAACAGGTAGTTATTACTG
The DNA here is from genome assembly GCF_019279795.1 of Protopterus annectens. Taxonomy (NCBI): domain Eukaryota; kingdom Metazoa; phylum Chordata; order Ceratodontiformes; family Protopteridae; genus Protopterus; species Protopterus annectens. The sequence continues at coordinate 1,071,293,516 of NC_056733.1, forward strand.
TTTAAAAACAATCAAGAACAATCAACAAGCCAATATACCCAGTAGCTCATAATAGTCCTTTTGAGGTAACTGTCCTGTAATATCTATCCTAAAATTACTGGAGCCAACAATCGACACGACTCCAGCGTAATTCTACAGTAACAGGTACAACTATATGATGGTCCAAGTAAGGCTATTACATCTAAAAATAAAGAAAAGAAAAAAGGAATAACCATTTGGTCTGTATTGATACACAATGCTTTTACCCATGTAAGTAACACTGACAAAAAGTCAGGAATAACTAATAACCTACTCCATTCTTCAAAAAAAGTATTAGTAAAAATCATTAAATTAAAAAAAAATGGAGTATATAAGGTACGATTCAAGGCAAGGGCGCCAAGTTAAAGTTAACAATCACTACTAATTATAGAAACTAGGTTACTGCTATCCAGAGTGAAGGCACAAGTATATACAAGTGCATTGTTGTAACCAACCCAGAACCAGTTTCATCTATTTAAACTTTTTAGCTTAAGAAGGCAAGCAATATTGCAAGCTTCATTCAAACCAGGACATAAGAATGCATTTAATCTCACTTGCCATATCAGCTCGCGCTCTTCGAGCATCAAATTGAAGGGACACCCCTCATGTCAAAGCTCACATGGTCTATGATTTTAAAAAGGAATTTTGTGGTTACTATGTTCAATAAGATGTCTTGCTAAGGGGTTTACATCATTTTTCTTTTCTATGGCATATATATGTTCATACACTCTATCTTTCAATCTACGTTCGGTTTTACCGATGTAAAAAGCTGAACATATTTGGCACATAAAGACATAAACCACAAATTTAGAGTTACAGTTCTATTTAGACCTCAATTTACAGGTCCTACCATTAACAATACAACTTTCCCCTATCTGTATGTGTTTGCACATTCCACAGTTATTACATGTGCTCATTCCTATTTGCTTTGATAGGGGGCCCATGCTTTTCCTCTCAAGCAAAGTTTTCAAGTTTAGGAATGAGCAAACAAACCCCTTAGCAAGACATCTTATTGAATATAGTAACCATAAATTCCTTTTTAAAATCATATACCGTGTGAGCTTTGACATGAGGGGTAGACCCTTCAATTTGATGCTCGAAGAGCGCAAGCTGATATGGCAAGTGAGATTAAATGCATTCTTATGTCCTGGTTTGAATGAAGCTTGCAATATTGCTTGCCTTCTTAAGCTAAAAAGTTTAAACAGATGAAACTGGTTCTGGGTTGGTTACAACAACGCACGTGTATATACTTGTGCCTTCACTCTGGATAGCAGTAACCTAGTTTCTATAATTAGTAGTGATTGTTAACTTTAACTTGGCGCCCTTGCCTTCAATCATACCTTACATACTCCATTTTTTTTTTAAATTTAATGATTTTTACTAATACTTTTTTTGAAGAATGGAGTAGGTTATTAGTTATTCCTGACTTTTTGTCAGTGTTACTTACACTGATGGTCCGGTATAAAATAGGTAAAAGTATTGTGTATCAATACAGTCCGAATGGTTATTCCTTTTTTCATTTCTTTATTTTTAGATGTAATAGCCTTACTTGGATCATCATATAGTTGTACCTGTTACTATAGAATTACGCTGAAGTCATGTCGATTGTTGGCTCCAGTAATTTTAGGATAGATATTACAGGACAGTTACCTCAATAGGACTATTATGAGCTATTGGGTATATTGGCTTGTTAATTGTTCTTGATTGTTTTTAAACAGTAATAACTACCTGTTAATGATAGCGATACCAGTCTGGTAGTTAATCTAACTAGTTTTCATGGTAGGTGAATGTTGCACAACAATGGTTACATACAATTTGTTCGCTATATGCGATATCACTTTAAATATGTGCAGGCATCAGAATCTTAGTACCAGCTGATTCTGATCACATGACATGAAAATGTTTTTTAAGCGGTATGTTTAAATAATGTGTTTTGGTACTGTTTGTATCTGAAGAAGTTGGCATATTGGTGCCAACGAAAAGCACTTCATATTTACTGGAATAGCTCACAATTCTTGTTGGTACCGTGTGGATTACTATTTTTACCATAAAAAAGTTCTAAAGTAACCCTGGTCCAAGGAAACTACTAAGTCATAATGCAGACTTATCTGAAAGAAAAAAGGACACTAATCTCTCAGTGTTTTACTTAGATGTGACAGGATTGAATTTGGAGGATAGCAAAATGTTTACAGCACAGGTTACAGTATGTGTCTGTTGCAGTTTATTCACCATTAGTTGTCTGTAAGGTAGTACCAGGAGACAGTTTTAAAGGATTGGTTTTACTTTGCCCCTTTTCGGCTGTAGTCAAGGCCAAGGGTTGACAAAACTTTCATACAAATAATCAAAGTAAAATAAAACACATTTCAGTGCAGAAACTATATATACATTTATGTATCTCTCTCCCTGCCTGTCTCTTGATATATATAAATATATATATATATATATATATATATATATATATATATATATATATATATATATATATATCTATAGATATATATATATATATATATATATATATATATATATATATATATATATATATATATATTTATATATATATATATATATATATGTGTGTATATATATATATATATATCTATATCTATATATATATATCTATATATATATATATATATATATATATATATATATATATATATATATATATATATATATATATATATATATATATATATATATATATATATATATATAAATATCTATATATATATATATATATATATATATATATATATATATATATATATATATATATATGTATGTGTGTGTGTGTGTGTGTGTGTGTGTGTGTGTGTGTGTGTGTAAACAAACTCAGACTCCTAGATTTATGTTCAGTTTTAAGAACAGCTCATTGCAGTCATCTTTTTAAAACCCTTTATTTTGGACTCTAATGTCCTTGGTGTACTGGGCCAGGCTTACAGTTTTGCAATGAATGTGCTTAGATCTTTGAAGATAACTGAGAAGCAGGCGCTTTTGTAAGTACTCTTCACACATTCAAATGCTTCATATTTGTGTACTGTGCATGATATTGTAATAGTTTGCACATATTAAATTGCATGTTCATGTAACCATGTAAAGAATAACTGACCTTTCTCCGCATGCTGTATTTAATTTTAAGCAAGTTATAGTTGGTTGCTCACTTTCACATATCATACAGTATTTTCACATTTTTGAGTTTTATCTGTTTTACTGAGGGCTTCCTATCACAATGACAGTATGATGTTAACCTTCCATGAAGCTTCATCTGTTAATTCATGTGTACTGACACTCACTTGTCAATTTTTGGCAACAGCCATCGCTATACTTCCTGCTGCACCCACAAATCCTGACCCATGTAGTGGTACCTTTATCATAACAGGCAGTCCCCACAATATGTAATAATCATAGCAGACTGAGCTGCCATCTCTCTACCCAAAATAATGTACAAACAGCCTCCCTTGCAGAGTCCTGCAACAACCAGGTAGTCTCTAAATAACCCCAGGTGTTCTGGTTTGAGCCAGAGATTCTTCCCTCTTCACTATTGAGATGGCCATAGACTAAATTCAATAATTACTTTAGTAGTTTAATTTTTTTTGTGTTTCTTTTGTACAGTTTTGTTTTTATTTGCTTGTTACAGTATTAGAATATGTCATATGCAAGTTTTATTATGCTGCCTTTGTGCTTGTGTTGGTTGAGTGGATTATGCTTTGCTAATGGAGGTATTACCTACATCACCATTTGACAATTTTCAGGTTAATCATATGATTTCAAAACTTTTCAAGAAAAATTTGTATGGTGTAGTGGTAGAATACTGGATACCCAAATACAGGTACTTGAGTTTGAGGTCTGTGGTCCCAAACTATATAGAATTGGGGATCTAAACTTTGTCTGCAACATAAAAAGGACATGTGGGAGGGATAGTTATCTGTCTTCACAACTATCCTTTCTCTGGAAAAGTATTGTCATTCATGTGAAGCAGGGTTCTTCCTTAACTTGTCAATCATAAACTGGAACAGTAGATGGGGAACCAGAAATATATTCCGGTCTGGCACCTATGTCTCTGTTAGCAGAGTTAGCCTATAAATGCTTGACTGCCATGCTCAAACCTAGATATACCCTTTAAAATAACCCTTGGGTATCAAAACTTGTCAGATATGGTTTGGAAGCATGGCTGGGCATACAAAAATTCTCTGGGGTCATAATCAACTATGAACCTATGAAACCATAAAAGGATTCTCATTCTGATTAAAAAATATTCAAGTTGGATTAAATGTCATTATTGAGTTTAAAAGATTAAATTACTTAACATTTGGCTGCATTTAGAAGTATTTTGCATACAATAGACTCAAAGTGCTTTATAATTTCAGGAGGCCTATCAAAATCGCCTTTTATGGAAATGATTACCTGCTTTAATATGTCTAATGGCTTAATATTGCTATATATATTGGACTTCAAAGGTGGCTTCACACTGATCAATACCTTAATTTCATCTCTCCTAGTTGGGACGGTGGGGCAAGAGATAAGGCCTAGTAATTATTTCAGCTTTAGTAAAATTCAGTTACACACTAGTAACTACACTGTCAGGATGCCAGCAAAAAAGTAACGTACAGAGGCTGAAACTAGAAAAAAGTGTATTCCTGTCTATATTCAAGAACAACTTAGATCTATGAATGGGAAACAGAATATTTACTCCAGGACTTCCTGTTGTATTACTAATGGACAGAGGCAGCTTCTAAATGCTTTATCCCATGAATACATTCTCTCAAATTATCTGTGAAATGACCCAAGTTATTCTCCTTAGCGTTAATATATAATAATTGTCCATGAGATGGGTAAGGCCAATATATAACCAAATGGGATAGGTTATTTTGGGAAAATAAATGGAAATTGGTTAGGCTTAAAATGAAGGGCATTTTGCCTAGTACTTACCTACGAACCCAGAAAAGATGAAAAGAAAATGCTGTCTGTGAAGAATCCTGCAGTTAGTCAGCAAAAAAAGCAGTTCAAGCTCCAGCTTTAGTATAAGAAATGGCTTCCAGTAACTTATAGAAAAAATAAATCAAATTTATTTGGAGCTGATTAAAATATATTAAACACTAAAAGAGTATATCAACTCAAATAAAAAAAGGCTAGAAAAATGTAAGAATCTTTAAGATGCCATTCAGATGAACTGATCATCTTCTTTTAGTTTTTCCCAGTTAGGGGTCGCCACAGCGGATCACCTGTCCGCTCATGATTAGCAGTAGAGTTTTACAGTGTCGAGTTTCCAGCCCAGCACCCAACCTTCCACAGAAGGCACACACATGCACGCTCTCACAACTAGGGCTAATTTAGAGTGTCTAATCCACCTACAGCATGTCTTTGGGATGTGGGCGGAAACTGGAGCACCCGGAGGAAACCCACGTGACCACAGGGAGGACATGCAGACTTTGCACAGAAGGCACCCCAGCCAAGGACTGAACCTGAGAACCTCTTGCTATGAGGCAGCAATGCTAACCACTGCACCACTGTGGCCACCCAATTCAGATGAACTGATAAAACTGCTAAAATCAGAGGTCAAAATAAAAAAAATGCTGCTGAGTATGAGACTTCTAAAGAAGAGCTGAACTGTTTCATAAAATGGCAGTGTTAGAAGGTACAGCATGCAGAGAAACCTGAGCTTTTCTGCTGTACCAGAAAAAATGGAAGGGGCAGACTGTATTCATTTTATGAAAGTGCAAATAAGCAACTGTACTAGTATTCCATACCAGGATTTGTTAATTGAAAGGTTGCATTGTGTGTATGCTCCAAATATGGCAATGAGAAAGCAGCCAAGAGCTGTATTAGTACAGATCCAGTTATACCAAAAGAAAGAGACGATCCTGACAAAAATGTGGCAGTAGAGCAAAGTATTAAAAATTGGAAACAGTACACTGTTTGTGGAAAATGATTTCTCACTGTACGCCAGGCAGAAAAGAGGCAGTGTATTGAGCTGTCTTCAGAATATTATGTTCCTGGAGGATATAAGACATTTGTTGATGTAGAACAGGGTAAGGAGGAAATGCAAATGTCTGTCCAAGAAATAGTGAGTCATCAAACAGATAAGGACTCTGCTTCTTATTCTTCTGATAATAAAGCTCATAGAAATACATTGCCAGTGAAACAGTTTCCAATGTTCCAAAGGAAAATGCTTGAGAGACAGAAAAAAGCACAGGAATTGACTAGAAGGATATTGAGTATTGAGGACTTGAATTAGAGTCTAGTGTTGGAAGATGAAGATGAACAGGAAGAAGACCGGAAACACTGAAATTAGTGAATAAATGTTAGATTATAAAGCATCAATCACATTTATGAAACTTGGCTTTATAAGGTAAAATAACTGAGAAAAATGGACTTTTGTTGACTTTGTTAACCTTGTGGGTAGACTGAAAATCATATACCTCACTTCATGTCATTAATGTTTGGAAGTATGCTAAAAAGAAAAAAGTAACTGTTAGTAAAACTATTTTTGTTCATAACACTATTTGTATAAAACATCTTATGATATAAATTGCATGTTACATAGTAAAGTAGATTTGTGTAGGGGTAGAAGGTGACAGTGAGTCATTTCCCTGATTGCTGTATGTGATAAAGATGCTAAAATAAACATATATATATATTTTTTTAGTTTTAAGAAATGTAGGTATTACAATAAAAAAAGAGAAGGAAGGCTGGACAAAACCATGTTTAAATTAATTTGTTGCAACCTTGGGCTGTTGGGATGGGGGTGGGTTGTATATGTGCACTGATTATAACATAATGTAGAGTTCAGTCGTTTTCTTTTACCTTTGCATAGGTGACTGTATGGATTAACGTCACTGGATTAATCTAAAACATTTTGGGTGTGCAAGAGATAACCGCTTTCTCGATACCTAAATACTTCACTGCATTAGCTAGAACACTGTATAATTTTGTTTTATATAAAGATGCCCACCCACTTTTACTTAAGGTTAAACTTTAATGTTTTCTGAAAGCATATGAGCTGTTTTTCACAAGTGGGAGGAGAATAGAGGCAAAATCAAGACAGCAATTAGTGTAAGTAGGATCACATGGTGTAGCATGCATTTTAACATGTATAACCTTAAATTTAGGTTAGGTATTAGCTGTAGATGCAGCTGTCAGTTTGAGACAATTGTTCCAATCAGGATGGTTAACCTTCATATTTGAAGATGTACATAATTGTTTTGCATTAGTTTTGTGTTAATGGGTTATGGGGGTATTCTGGTGGTGTTTCTTTTCTTGTTTCAGGGTTTTCATTTAAAAAAAAGTATTGAAAAAATGTGGCATAGGTTCAAATGGAGACAACAAGAAACAACTGTAAAAAAGATAAATCTGCAAAATGTTAGTGAGTGAATTTAACATAGATGGAAATCAACATTTAAAGAAGCTTATTGTAATAGGAGGGAATAATAAATTATTTTAATGGCTACACTATACATATTATTTTGGAATGTTAATGAACTCACAAGCATAGGCAACAAGATAAAAGTATTGATTTATATTAAGAAATTTAGATTTAAAATAGCTATGCTACAGGATACATATTTGAAAAGAAATGAACATGTGAATTTGATAAAGAACGGATTTCAGAATGGATATTCAGCAGAATGTCAGAGATAAAGGAAAGGGGGAGTACTTATATTAATTGCTAGAGGAGCTCCAATAGTGGGCAAAAAGGAAAAAAAGATAATAATAGTACATTTGTGGTAGTAAGGGGCTATTGTCAAGGGAGGGGGAATATGCTGGCATGTATTTATATTCTACCTAAATCTGCTATTATAGAGCTTAAGAAAATTTTGGGAAAATAATTAGCTTTCAGAGGTAATCACTTATAAATGGGACTGGGATTTGATTTGCAATAATGAGGATGCATCTGGGAACCTAGAAGGAATAATATAACAAAAGACAGTAGATGTTTGAAGAAATATATGAAAATATTTAGTATGGAAGATGTGAATTTAGTAGTAGGAACATCGACAGAATTTACATATTATTCTCCAAGATACAACAACCAGGATAGACTAAACAGAAATTATATTTCACAGAAAAAAGTGCACTTAACTGAAATCTTTAATACATAGCCAATAAATATTTCATATCATGCACCAATACAAACTAAGATAAAAATGCATGGTAATGAAATAAAAATCAGATGCTGCCACTTCACAACCTACTTGTTAAAAAGAGAGGAATGTAAAAAATTGGTATTAGAAATTATTTTAGAATTATTAAGTAAGATGGAAATTTCTTCAGAAATTATATCTAGTGAGTGGATAAAATGAAAGTGGAGTTTAAAAATAGAATAGAAGTAAAAGAAAATGGAATAAAGTAAAGATGTAACAGGAATTAATTAGAATGGATGGTAAAGGTTAAAATATTGAACAATAAGAGGATATGAAAGTATTGCACAATAAGGGGAATATCAAAAAAGAGGTGCAACTGCAAAGTGCTGCTGAGAAGATAATGGAGTAGCTGGATAATATGCATGAGTTTAAAAAGAGTGCTGTTAAGCAATTCTTTTTTGATAATAACTACACAGCACAAATAATTTTGGCACAACAGCTTAGTAAACAGAAAGTAGAAAGTTTGTTGCCAAACTTAAGCAGCCTATAATAAGAAAAATAACCAGAGAGCCTATATTAGGGATATATTGGAAATTTTAGAAAAAATTGTAGACCACAAATGAAAATAAATATTATAGACTTAAGTATGCCAAGGTTAGAGGCAGATGAGGTCAAGAAGTTAGACAGCAGGTGTTGACATAAAAATGATGATGTATAATCAATTTTCAGTAAAGACTCCAGTTGTTGTTGTGTCTTTCGACTTTTCCCAGTTAGGGGTCGCCACAGCGGAACTCCGGTCCGCTAATGATCTGCTAATGATTGGTAGTTGATTTTTACGTGCCGAGTTACCAGCCCTGATGCACAACCTTCAATGAAGGTATGCCCATTCACGCCTGTCTCCACGCATAAGACGCTCTAGCTGAGAATCGAACCGGACAGCATCTTACTGTGAGGCGACAACGCTACCGCAGCACCACCACCACGGATCCAGTAAAGACTCCAGTATTAGATTATATTCCTGGAGAAGTTTTTAAGCTAGAGAGAAGAAAGTGATTTAGGTTTAGAAGGTTTCATTTAACAATATTTAAAAGAGGGGAGGCACCAACATCCTGGAAAAAAACTCTTGTAGTTGTAATACTTAACAAAGTTAAAGACCTTTCAGACCCTGCTTCCTACATGCCCATTTCAATTTTAAGCCATGATTATGAAGTGTTTATGTCTATAATATGTAAAAGAATGGCAACAGTGTTGCCAAAATTGATCAATATGAATTAATGAGGTTTTGTGGATCGATGGAAATCATTTGACAACATTAATGGAACATTCATGATCCACATGGGAGCATAACATAAGAAAATAACACTGTTATTAGTGGGTCTTGATGCAGAGAAAGCACCCATCAGAGTAAGCTGCGAGTTTATGAGTGGGACAATAGGAGCATTTGCATTCCCTGATAAAATAATGAGGTTAATTAGGAAGATATATGATGGATCAGAGGTAAGAATTAAAATAAGAGGATTCCTCTCTGATAAGTTGTGTCTGAACAGAGGAACCAGGCATGGGTGACCTCTTTCCCCTTTATTATTTGTTTTATATTTAGAACCATTGGCAAAGAAAATAAGGGACTCAAATATTCAAGGATATAATTGGTATGATAATTGTCGCTCGTCCCTCTAACACAGATGATAAAGAGGTGGGGTAGTTCATTTAGATGCTTTATTACACAGATACATATCAGGATGGATAACAGCCTCATTGAATATAAACAAACTTATTTACAGACAGACCTTACATACATACATGCCTACTTCTCAACAGCTTACTATAAAATGGCAGTCAGGCTTGCATGTGCTCAGTATTTATACACTTGTGCAAGCCCTTGGATAGCTTCTTAAAGAGACATACACACATTGATCCACAGTAATCCAGAAAAGTTGGCTTTATTTGCAGCTGATTATTATTTTGTATTTGACAACACCAGAAAAATACATCTTAATGTTGTTGAACATTTCAGAGTATAAAATTAATGAAGATAACACAACAGCTATACCTGAAAACTATGTACCCACACATGAATTAGTTCAGCAATACCCATACTTATAGTGGCACAATAAAATGAAGTATTTGGGAGAATGAATTAAAAATGCTTCTGTTATGGCAGCTAATGATATGTGGAAAGAAAGTAAACCAAAGATTATACAAAACTGAGAAAGTGCAAGTTCTTATTTATGGATATGGATAGCAGTGAAAATGTTTTTAGTACCTTTAGTTTTAAATGCAGGCAAGGCGTATTTTTGTCAACCAGAGGAAAAGTTGTGAACAATAATTAATGACTTGAAGGAATTTGTCTGTGAGGAGAAGAGGGTAAGGGTCAATTGGGATAAGTTAATCCTTCCAATAGAATTGTGTAGTTTAAGATTACCTGACTTGATTTGCACAGTTAAGGCTCATGTACATAACACACACAGGCAGCTGTAATTCAAATTGGAGAGGGTTGATGATGATGAAATGGGGGAAATTTTAGAAATAAAGGCAGTGTGGGATTTTGGGTGCAGGACCTTAAGGAGAATAACAACAACCATACAGAATATTAGATTCATAAAGTCACAAAAAGTATTCTAAGAACTAAGCCAATTTGAGAATGGAGACAGGAAATCTTGCTGACACTGATGACTGCAATTAGGGGTACAGTGAATAGGTAAGATGGGTTGGAATTTACTGGAAAAAACTGACAAAGGAACCAAGGTACTGGGTGCAAATTACTAGAGAGGGAAAGGTAATAGAAGACATTTGGACTTAGGCAAGAGACTGCATTCCCTGTCAGGAACTGATAAAGTATAGACAAAGAGAAAGGTATAGGGCAATCCTATGTGAAAGGCCTGCTCTTTCTTGTAGATTGTTTAGTTGAATGTAGAGCAGAAGTTGCTGTTAAAAATGGATAATTAGTAGAGCATATAAAATATTGCATGATAACTATAGGAATCAATCAGAGGAAGTTAAGAAAGATTGGGAAGAGAGATTAGACAAACAATTTACAAGAGAACAATTGGAGAACACATGTACGGCTCCAAAGTATGAAACAAAGTCTAGAATATTTACAATTTTTGCTTGGAGTTGATTGCATAGGTATTTTTATATCTGAAGCAGAGTCCAAAGAATTTTTCTTTAGGTCGATGACAAATGGTGGAGATGTGATGGGGAAGAGAGAGGTAACTGGGAATATATGGTTTGGGAGTATAATAAGTTGGTAGACTTTAAAAATTCCCTGCAGATTACTTTGTCAGAATTATTGAGTGAGAAAATAGGTCTAACTAAGGAAATGATTCTTTTGAGTTGGGGCACAAGATCTGAATAGTCTAAACAACCTAAGATCTTGTTAAGTTTAATTCTGGTGGCTGCCAAAAACTAAAAAAAATGGAAATCAAAGTTTAAGCCAACTATATTTGAAATATTCAATATTGTAACAGAGACAAAAGAACAGGAAGTGGAATCCTTAGAAAAAGGTAGGAGTAAATTTCATGGGATAAAAATGGAAACTGTGGGAACAATACATGCAAAATAATGTTGTAGAGGCAGAGTGAGGTGTAACGGATGTCAGGAACTGAGCAACTTATATAATGCTGGATTGATGATAATACTATAAAAGAGGATATGTGATGTATAATGTATGTGCATGGAAACATGTTAATATGGTTTGTTTTCTTTTATATAACTGTGTGTTTTTCTATCTTGTATCTCATAAATGATAGTTCAATAAAGGTGTTAAAATATTGATGTGTTTCCAACGTTTTTACCATTTATAGTATATACTGATTGCACCATACCACACTTGAGCATTAATTTTAAGAATAGTGATACAAGACAGATGTCAACTGCAACACATACTTTATTATTATGAAGTCCGTGTAAACCAGCAAAATTATTGTGCACAGCTGGAACTCTGTGTAATTGTTCTACTGAGATATTACTGAGTTGGTACCTTTTAATTTTTAATTTTAGTAATTTACATGATTTAAATGCATAATGTAGTAACTGCCACTTTCGAATTAATGGTTCAGCATCTAAGCCAGTGTCTTGAAAGAATGTTTACAGGGAATCCCATGTCTTCTGCAGATTCTGTTTGTTTCCTTATTTCACTTTGGTGCACTCCAGAATGTACTTGATGGGGGTGGAGCCCAGATGGTCAGCTAAGCACAGCACTTTTCCTGAGCTCTATAAAATTAATATAATAGACGGGAATTAGACTTATATATATATATATATATATATATATATATATATATATATATATATATATATATATATATATATATATGCACTTACATTTTATAAAAATCGAGTTACTAACAGTCCAAACTTTAACTTTGCGAACTTTTAATTTTTTTATTCCAAACAATTCCTATCAAATTATTTGAGACTAAACTTGAAGGAAAATGAACAGCTACAAGTCTCCACAATCTGATGTTGCACTGAGGAAAGAACTACAGCAGGTGTCTTCCACTCTACAGTCACTATCACTGAAGATAGATGACTTCCACAAAAGCTGGAAAATTTAAGTCAGAATAGTTCTAAACAAACTGATGTTTTTAGAGACCTTTTTCAACAACATCAAAATAAAGTAATGGACATGGAAACAGCTATAACTGACATAGATGGAAGATTAAAGGAAGATGAACTGCACACAGACTTTTTTCTCAAGCAGAACACATTGCTAATGAATAAAACTGATGACCTTGAAAATCGGGAGAGAAGATGCAATATTCAAATTTTCAGAGTACCAGAGAAAACAGAAGGTGAGAACATGATTTTATTTTTGAATAATTGGATTTGCAAAATTTTAGACTTGCAAGAAGGGCTCTCATTTGGTATAGAAACAGCCCATATGGCAATTGGTAAGCCAGTGCCCACATCCCCACAGCAACATTTAGTTCTATTGTTGTAAAATTCCTCTCTTACCTTGATAAGGAACTAGTGTTAAAAACAGCTTGGAAGAAAGCTCCATTAAAATTTAACCAATGCCCCATCAGATTCAACAATGACTACTCTTTGAGAATTCTGGAAATGAGGAAGACATGTTGGCCACTGGTTAAACATCTGAAACAAAACAGCATCAGAACCAAATATTATATCCAACAAAAATCAAAATGCACCTTTCTTCTGGTACAAGAATCTTTAATAACCTGGAAAAAGCTATCTCCTTTATAACAAACAGTAACCTAATGACCATCCCAGAGGATATGGACTTTTTTCTGTCTTCTTTAAAGAGAACATCTGAGAAAAATACATGAAATTATGTCAAAAAGAAGAAAAAAAAACTGAGACTTCAGCTGCCACAACAAATTCATCTCTCAAAGAATCAACTGGTAAATAAATAATCAAATCTTGTTCGTTTTTGTTAGTGATTTATGTCTCTTAATTCATACTTACTGCACCCTTATGGCAATAAATTCTGTTTAAATATCATTTATCACACAGAGCAAATAGTTAACTAACAGCAACAATATTAAGGAATTGCTTAAAAAAGTTGAATCTCATTGTATACAGAGATAATTTATAGCCAAGAAGAAAACAAAAGACAAAACTGAGTTGATTTCCAAATAAGGCACTGTTAGTAAATCTAATATGTGCAGCTGCTTCTTAAAGTGAGTTGGGGGAGGGCTCCATGCTGCATACATGTATAAATCTTTATTAAAATACAAATGCAGCTTGTTTAACCAACTACATAATATAAAGTGTCACAAACATATAATTACATTAGATAATCTGTGGGGCTTTTTTGATTTATTTAACCTTAAATATTCAATTTATTGTCTTATTAATGTTAAAATATGTTACACTAGCATCCACTAGTAAACATGGCACCATTTTAGCTTTATTTCCCCCTTTTTTACCTCACTAAGCCATTTTTTACTCAAAGAATGTTGTTAAAATTCAAGGTGAAGCTTTTTCTTACCTCAAGATGACACTCAAGCTGTTTTTAAACTGCCTTGTTTTCCATAAGGCTTCAGGAAGCTGTTGGTCCATTCTGCTATGTTGCACCCTACAGGAAGTGTAGGGAACAGTATTGGAGATGCACCCATAACTTCAAACTTCCTATGTAAAGCTAAAAACACTCAGACTGCTGCATTTAAGTAAGATAGGTTCTTTTATTTATATAAAAAGTTACTATTTTCAAGCTGATGTCTAGAAATTGGAAAATAACAGTTTAATATGATTGTTGTGTCTTGTTGTTGTGCCTTTCAGCTTATCCCGGTTAAGGGTCGCCGCAGCGGAACTCCGGTCTGCTAATGTTTGGTAGTGGATTTTTACATGCCGAGTTACCAGCCCTGACGCGCAACCTTCAATGAAGGCACGCTCATTCACGCATACCTCCACACAGAAGACGCTCTAGCTGAGAATCAAACGGGACAATGGCTTGCTGTGAGGCAACAATGCTACCTCAGCACCACTTTACTAATTTAAATTAAAGCTGACAGAAACAAGTATAAGCCTGGATCAATCCAGACTTAGAAACATAAATATACACACAATTTAAAGTCTGTAGTAGTAGTGTTTCCTAATTATGCAATACTTAAAGACAGCAGACTGTACAAGCTTTTGAGGACATCCCCCCAGATTCACGAAGCTTGCTCCAGGCACAGGAGTAGCGTTGGTGTTCCAATACCAAATATGGCCGGTGAGCGACCCAGGTACGAGCTGTTTTCATGTGAACTACCTGCTTATGCTACACCAGCACAGCTCCTGGCTTTTGTATGCTAATCACCCCATTTGCAGCAGAGTAGCATGCAAATGAAGGTATTTAATGATCCAGGAAGTGGTGCAGACATAGGGTATGCATGCAGAAATGTAAACCATAAAAACGGTTTATATTACTGCAAACATAAAATTGGAGCCATGTCAGCCAGCCAAACCCATGCATTATAATATTAATATATGCCAATGGCTAAATATATAGCCATTGGCATCAAAACATGTAAAAAATGTAAAAATAAACAAAATGTTCTTTTTTTCCCTGCTACCGTGAAGTTTAAGCATAGGGCAGCAGCACGCAAATGAGATCATAAGAAAAATAGAAAAAAAAAATAAAGGTGCATTCTAACACAATTCATGTTTTCCCCATACTAGTCAATGGCAGGCATGTTAAACTACACCATGGTGCAAGGGTTGCTAAGGGGCTGCGTCAGTGTTATGAGAGGTTTCTAGGAATTAGTAGGCAATCCTATGCAAATGAGAGGAGCAATACTGAATCACAGATTCGCCCTGATGTAAGGATGCACCTCACAGCGTAGTGTTATAACACCAAGGTGTGACCATGAGATAAAGATCACATCAAGAGAGGGGTGTGTCACCTTTGCTGTAAGCACATTGGAGCATTGCTAACCTGGTTTGCCCGTAGCTAAGCAAAGCTGAAGGAAAGGGGTGTGTTGAACTGGCTTTAGCTTTGCTTAGCTGAGAGCACACAAGGTAACCGAGTATGCATGTGAACGAGATTAAAACATGCTTAAACCCGGTAAACGGGTTTGCGTGACATGCACTGGAGCTGAAACAGGAAAGATATAAGGAAAAAAATAAGGAAATGCTGCAGCAGGGAAATTGGAGTACAAATGAGTAATTAACACCTAGGAACTTACAGTGGGCCATTCACAACAGTTAACAAGACTGCTAGCAGCTACCTGCAGAACAGGAAAGGGGTGGGGCTGTACTGCAAAGAAAACAGTAAAGTGTCATAGCAGAATAAAGCAGAATTGCATTATATCAGCTACATAACACATTTTGCAACACATGACTGGGTAAGAAAAGTACAAAACAAGAAAGCTGGCAGGTGGATGCAAGCCTGACAATGGGAGGGGATCCAGGTTAAAAAGGGAATTAAAGGGCAACAGATTAATCAAGACAGGCAAGCATAACTCCACACTACAGGCCCCACACTTGCAATACTCACTGTAAAACCCATAATTAAGATACCTTGCAGCTGGAATTGCTCATACACAGCCAATGACATTAGCAGCATCTATAGCACAATAGTATAAAGTGTGAAAGCACCTCACACACACACTTGTGTATTCCCATACACTCTGCACCATTGGTGTATACATACAGGGAAGTTTTAATATGTACATGTTAGGGGCTGCCATAGCTTTGATCCACCAGCATGTGTTGGAGACTGAAAGTGGTGTGGAGGATGATGCTGACAACCACCTCAGGCACCAGAGGAGGCGAAGAGTGTTCAGACCCAGGGTAACCTACCATGGGCTACATGATCTGGAGATAGTAAAGCATTACAGGGTGGACAGGGACACCCTACAGCAACTTGTGGAGCTGTGCCGGCCACGCCTCAGAGCTAGAACAAAGAGCGGAAAACCCATCCCAGTGGATATGAAGGTATGTGTAAGCTTGAGGAATACTAGCCACAGGTACCTTTCAAAGGACAACTGGGGATATCATGGGGATCTCACAGGCATTAGCATCAAGGGTACTCCACCAGTTCCTGGATGCCATGTTACCACATGCCAATGAGCACATATACATCCCACAAATGTAGGAGGAGTTTGCCAGCAATATGCATCTCTTCCACATTGTGGCAGAATACCCGGAGGTACTGGGTGCAACAGACTGCACGCACATACACATCAAGTCACCACCCGGTGAGCAGGGTAAGCACTGCATAAACCACACTGGATACCCCTCCAGAAAACTGCCAAGTTGTATGCAATGCCCAGGGCATTATCATGGATGTGTGTGCTGGCAGCCCTGGAAGCTATCATGACTCCCACATGTGGCATGCCTTACAGCTGTATCAGGTATTTGCCAGGGGGAACATCCCATATGGCCACCTAGTGGGGGATGCTGGCTATGCACTGGAACCGTGGATGATGACACCCATCAGAAATGCACACACACCCATGCAAGAACACCATAATCAGGCACACGCACAAACCAGAATCATCATAGAGCATTTGTTTGGGATACTTAAATCATGGTTCTGTTGCTTGGACATATCCGGGGAGCCTTGAAGTACTCTCCAGTCATGTCTGCCAACATCTTCATAGTATGTGCCATGCTACACAATATGATCATGCAGAAACAGCTGCAGCATGAACAGCATGGGGCCGGGCCACACAGTCCCCCACCATTGCCAAGGCCTGCACAGTCACAGAGTGACTCAGAGGAGGAACAACCTGAGCCTGCCCCAGTAAGCAGAAGGAGGTGTGCCCAGTATGACATGGCCTTGGCAAAGAGGCAATGCATAGCACATGCACTGCCACAGTAGGGACCCAGGGAATCACACCTCTCTCTGACTCCCACATACAGTAAAAGGGATGCCAAACATGACACTACCTGTGCTTAACCATGTATAGGGAGTGTACTATGTGCATCTGACATAGACAGCCCTGCAGCACCACCCTCAGTACTGGGACAGCCACAAGGTAAGTGACTCACACATGCCAGTTGGGGGGGTCACATACCCAACAACAGTCACAGCCAGCAGGATAGGTGTAGACAAACACAAAGAAATGCTGTACAATGGCCTCTGAATGAGTTCTATGGGTAACCCCACCCCCAAGCCTACACAGATGGACTACAACAGGCCAGGAATTTGGATGTAAGATGTGAAGGCTGGTAAGTCAGAAAGCAATATGTAGGTAATTAAAGGTAGGCTCTGTAGTACACCGGTATGCCTCTAGCCATCACAATAGGTATGAGTACAGACTGAAATGGAGTACCCGACATACCAGTACAGTCATAGCAAATGTGTACAACTGTCAGGTGTGCCCCCCATTCTACATACACTTATAGTAACAGTCAGGTGCCCCCCCACTCCTGTGTAAAAATGTAGAATCAGTCAGATGTCCCCACCGCTATGCAGAAATGTAGGAACAGTCAATGCCAATTGACCAATGGTTACCCTGTAGACACAGCACGCTACCTGTCAGTGTACAACACAAAGGTCAGCACTGCAGTACAAACTACCTGGCCTGATCCACACATGCAATACAGATGGCCATACTGGGCATGCTCACACACTTAGAGGAATGAAGGCAATGTCAGTCAACAACATACTGAAAGGTCATACTGTGCATGCTCACACACTTAAACACATGAAGGCCATGTCTGCAAATGCCAGTGGACCTGACAAATCTGGCAGTCGCAGTTCTTAGTGCAGGCACAAGTCAGTATGCACCTGCCCCTGCCCTGCACACACAGTGGATAGGAATACAGAGATATGTATAAGGACAACACACTATAATAAGCCAAAGGTAGATGGACATAGATGTGTGGAACAGGATGACCGTGACAAGGAGCCATCTGGGCCTGTCCCACCCAACACACAGCCAAAGGGCCCCAAACAACATGAGGTACAGATGCCACTCACTGCAGATACTAGCCACCAGTATCTGTCAGCATGACAGAATATTGTGGTGCACATGTCAGCTGTGCAACATGACTGTACAAGGAAGTGGTCATCTAGTAGCTGTATACATGTACCTGTGCCATATGACCCTGTGTGTGCCTGCATGTGGCATGTCAACCCCTACATGAATGGGATATGGGCCATGCACACACCACCCTCACCATAGCAGTATTATGACATGCCTGCTGAGGTCATCCTATGTGAAATATACCTCTGGAGAGTTGTAGAGCAGTAATCTCAATGATGCGTCTCATAACTGTCTAAGTCTGTAGTGAAAAACTAGTTAGGTAGTAGTGCTAACCCCAGACTTGCCAAATGTGTGAGTGTGTTTGTGTGTCTGTCCATCTGCCTCTGACTGTGTAGAAAGAAATGCTTGGTTGGCTGCTCACACTCCTTACAATTCATATACTCAACATTGGCAAGCCTGCTGATGTCACTCACCTAGAAATACACCTCTGGGAAAATCATAGCCTAGTAATCCCTGTAGCACATCCTGTAACTGTGTACTCCTTTAGTGTGATATATTAGTTTGATAGGTGTTCTAACCTTAGACTTGGAAACTGTGTATGTGTGTGTGTGTGTATGTCTGACTGAGTAGGGAAATGCTTTTTAGGCTGCTCACACTCTGTACAAATCACATACTCAACTTTGGCAAGGCTCACATAGAAATACACCTCTGGGGAAGTTATAGCCCAGTAATTTCCGTAACACGTCCTGTAACTCTGTACTCCTGTAGTGTGATAAAATAGGTAGGTGTTCTAACCCCAGACTTGAAAACTGTGTGTGTTTGTGTGTGAATCTGGGTGTGTGTGTGTCTGACTGAGTAGGGAAATGCTTTTTAGGCTGCTCACGCTCCAGAAAATTCATATACCCAACTTTGGCAAGGCTGCTGATGTCACTCACCTAGAAATACACCTCTGGGGGAGTCATAGCCCAGTAATCTCCATACCATGTCATGTAACTAACTGTGTACCACTGTAGTGTGATAAAGTAGTTCGGTAGGTGTTCTAACTCCAGACTTGGAAACTGTGTGTGAATCTGTGTGTGTGTCTGACTGAGTAGGGAAATGCTTCTTAGGCTACTCACACTCCGGACAATTCACATACCCAACTTTGGCAAGGATGCTGATGTCACTCACATAAAAATGCACCTCTGGGAAAAATCATAGCCCAGTAATCTCTGTAACGTGTCCTGTAACTGAGTATTGCTGTAGTGTGATAAAGTAGTTAGGTAGGTGTTCTAACCTCAGACCTAGCAACTGTGTGCTTTTGTGTGAATCTGTGTGTGTGTTTGTCTGACTGAGTAAAAAACAATGCTTTTTAGGCTGCTCACACTCTGTACAAATCACATACTCAGCTTTGGCAAGGCTGCTGATGTCACCATCCTAGAAATAAACCTCTGGGAAGGTCATAGCTCAGTAACCTCTGTAGCGCGTCCTGTAACTGAGTACTACTGTAGTGTGATTTAGAACTGTGGTAGGGTTCCATCTCCACCCATGGGAGTTCTAGATGTTTTGTGTGTGTTTCAATGTCTGTGTAGAGAACAATGCATTGTAGGCTAGTCACCTGCAGTACAGATAAAATGCCCTTCTTTGGTAATCCTGCTGATGTCATTCTTCGTGAAATACACCTTTGGGGAAGAAGTGCTCCAATAATGTCCATGGCGTACTATAACTATGTAGTGTTGTAGTGTAATATACTAGTTAAGTAGGGGGTTTTACCCCCAGGCATGACATGTGTGTGTGTGTTTGTAACTCGTATCCTGTGTAGAGGTGGTTGTGAGTGTGTGACACCTGTGGGCAATGTGGAGGGGGCTTTGCTTATCACTTTTATGGTGGCCCTAATGTCACCCATACAGGGATAACAGATGTAAATTAGCTGAGAGGCTGGGGTGCAAAGCCATGCCCATACATGTGGCATCAAACCAGCCAATCACAGTTAGCAACTCTACTATTACCCAGAGCACACACTCAACCCATGTGTCATACTCACAACCATGCCTAGGCAACAGCCAATATGTGGGTAGTAGCCTGCATATTGACCACTGAAAGGAACTATGTAGTGATAGCAGTGGGCTACAGAGGCCATGTCACCTTGCCCATCTGTCCAATATGCACATACATGCAGACAGTGCACCTCCAACTTGTTCCCCAATGGACACCTGCACCACCTTTGGTGCCTTCACATGTGACTCACAATGGACATACCATGTGTGACACCATGCCCTGTATGGACAGATGACACTGGCATCAGAGAATGCTGTTAGCATGCTATCAATGTAGGTGCAGGGTAAACCTGATTCCCATTACCTGTTCCTGCCAGAGGTGGCCAAGCCTGGCACATCTGATGATAATCTGTGTTCACAACATGGGCCAGACACCCCAGGTACAGTTCCACATGTCACTGTACATGCATGTGGGAGGTGTGCACATCCCAGACACAATCCATGTCACAGACTAAGGAACACATACATGGCAAGTGATGCACAGCATTGGCCACACACAATAGTCACCCAGGTGACTGGATGGGGGATGCAATACCCACCTGTGTGGGCAAATGCAGAAACTACAGGCCTGGCCCACAATGAAGAGCATGATGGCAAGGTTTACCTATTGCCTACCCTTGTATGGCCTGCCGGCATGGATGACCACCACACACCCGTGCAGACATGCACCCATGCATGTCAGAACTGGCATCCTCTGTATTTGTGTGTGTGTTGTATGGTGCGTATGCCCACATCCACACTTACTACAACCACCCAGGGTATACTAAAACATGCTGTCTGATGTCTGACACCTCCTCATACTCCTTGTCCATACGACCTCCATATGGCCCGTGGGGTGCATGCGATACCTGCACATTGATGTGGTATGGCAATCCCACTAGTGATGAGTTGCACTCCTGGGCCTGCCAAGTGTGTCAATGTGTGTGTGTCCCTGTGTGAGTGTGCCTGTGTTGATGCTGGCACCTGTTCATGCAGACAGGCATGTGTATGTCATGTACCATATATCTACTTTATCCCTGTTGCAGATGTCGCTCACCATCACAAATATGTTCTGAGTGCTCCACACCAGGTAATTTATGTGGTGCATCCAATAATTGCATCGCACTGTAATAGCACTACATAGTTGTTGGTGGTTTGATTCCCTGTGCTGGTAGGTGTGTGACACAAACATCCTTCTGTTTTACTCACCCATCCCTTCCTGACATGTATTAGCCTCTGTCTGCTTCCCTCACTCCCTCCCTGGTGGATGTGGAGACCCACACCTCCTACACTTAGGCAGCAGCATGTGTATTTCAAGTGAAGGTCATGATCAGCTGATGGCCTCTGCATGAATTGCAGCCCTCCCCTCCCTAGCTGATTGCATGTGGAACAGCTGTGGTAACATTCCCATAGCCAATTGCTTGGAAACACACTTCACTACCTAGGAACATCATGGTGGTGTGGGCCCATATCATTCACTGTGAGCAGGAACTAGATCTGTTGTTTGGCAAACAGCATCTCAGATGGATTGGGGATTTACCTCTAACAACATACACTGTGGAAACAGGGCAACAAACAGGAGGGGGGTGTGCCTGACCTGACTACAGACTGTAAGTGCTGCCATACTGCATTTGGAGTAATGTTGGTTTAACAGTGTATGTCTGGATACACCTGTTGTACATGTCACAATACCTGCAATGTCAGTTCCATGTATATGAGGAATCCCTATCTGCAGGGTCATCTGCAGACTGGGTAGTGTTGTGCCTTTGGTTTCATGTGCTAGCCATGGTGCATCTGTCTGTGGAATGCAGGAAGTAGTGTGAGGATTGCAGTCTGTAGAAGGTGAAGGCCATGACAGTTACTGACTCCATATCCCTCATAGGACATATGTTGCAACAAACCCCATTACAATGGTAAATGTATGAGGTTATCACAGCAACATGTCTATACTGGCCCTGTGTATGTGCTGTCAGACACACCTCTGTCAACCATTGTACAGATGATGTGCATGAAGTGATGCATATGTGCTTTACACCATACATAGCGTCATCATCTCTGCTGACAAGACAGTGATATAACAGACTGCTACACATGTCATGTACAGTAGGGGTCATATTACATGACATAACCTGGACAATCTGTGGATGTTTGTACAGTACTGAGGTCTGTGTAGTGATAGTGAATGTTGGCAGTGTATGTATTCCTAATATGTACTTTAGCCTGTGTACAGACTGTGGTGGATGTAATTGTTCTAGCTCCCCTTCCATGTGATGTTACATGCTGCCCCACTGTATAGTACTGTTTTGCCATATATGATTGTATGGCCATACACACACATGTCCCATACCACAGACAGCCATCAGACCAAACTGTGTAGAAGTCCAGTATATGTAAGGCATTCTTTGAGTGGCACATATAAGGATGGTGTCAAACAGATAGTCCATATACTGTAATGTTATGCTAGCTTACCATGTGCGGCTTTGGCTGTGTTCACATTCACTGTGGTTATGCACTGTCATGCAGGTGTATCTTACCCTGTGCTGTGAGATGGCTGTTGAAGCTGCTATATATGCAGGTACATCTGCATTACCCCATAGGAGATGTAGGCCAGTGTTAAGCCAGTCTGCATGTAGCCTGCACAGTGCATTGTGACATGCCTAGCAGCATAGTGTACTTACCCAGAGAGATGTCATGTGCAAATACATGCCATATGTACTGCTGCCGGGCATCCCTTAAATGTCATGTATGTCAGACAGAGAAGTGGTATGCTGTACAGATGTATGTCAATATCTAGTGGGTAGTATGTGTCCATGGCACCCCTGTACCAGCATTCATTATGTGTCAGGCCACACAGGAGTGTGTGAATCCAAAACCTATGGTGGCGAATGCATACATGTTGTTATGTGTTCTACCCATCTACATGG
The DNA here is from genome assembly GCF_019279795.1 of Protopterus annectens. Taxonomy (NCBI): domain Eukaryota; kingdom Metazoa; phylum Chordata; order Ceratodontiformes; family Protopteridae; genus Protopterus; species Protopterus annectens. Next base: position 1,071,316,939 of record NC_056733.1, read on the forward strand.
TTGTCTACATCCATAACGTCTAGCCTGGTACACATGTTGTGCAATAAGGGATTACGTGTAAACCTCTGGACTGTACAGGGTGTGTCCAAAGTTCCACATATTATATGCTAGCGGCAGTACTCTACAATGAGTTCCTTAGGATGTCTGTCACTAGGCAATGGCACACATGTTATGAGCAGATGTCACCTTCCACACACACCATGTCTGTGAAGACAATCCCAATGACAGTAGCAATAGTCTAGTAATGTACCTGCTATACATACCTGACATTCCCTTGCACTAAGATTTTGGTACTATAGGGGCTGGGGTAGGGCTACACACCAAGTCCAGTACATGTGGTGGAAATATATGTACATAGACTTATCCAGATAGCGCTCTCTCTCTCTCTCTCTCTCTATATATATATATATATATATATATATATATATATATATATATATATATATATATATATATATATATATATATATATATATATATATATGTATATATATATATACATATATATATATATATATATATATATATATATATATATATATATATATATGTTTACACATGTGTGTTACTTCCAATTAACACTGTCATAGCAACCACCCACTATAATTCCCTACAGCATGTGGGTGTGGTCCCTTTACATATCCTGTGTGATGGACATGCTTCCTGTTCGTGGGCATCAGTGTTACAGACAGCAGGTAGCAATACCTCTTACAGGAGAACCTGCACACTCAGTGGCCACATATTTGTAGGAGGAACAGGAACTACACAAAGACTGTGAGTAGAGTTGTATTATGCTTTGCATAGTACCGGTGTTACAGGGTGTGTGTGTGTGTGTGTGTGTGTGTGTGTGTGTGTGTGTGTGTGTGTGTGTGTGTGTGTGTGTACATACTAGTGTACCTTGGAATGCAGTCTGTCTGCACAGCTCACTACTGTGGGCCTATCCTCTTGATAGACAGAAGTATGCCTATCATGTGTTGTCTGTCCACCACACAGGTCTTGTGTCAGATATTACACTGGCAGTGTGTGCGTTGCATGCTATCAGTACATGGCTAAACCAATTTCTGTGTCTAACCTCAATTCCCTGACTAAGGGTATGCTGCAGACTATCCTGTAACACCAGCACCTTGCTTAGTGTATGGCAACAGTGTACCTCATATGTGCCTGTGTTCCAGCCTCTGTCCTCCATGTACATACAAAGCTTTGCACATATGTGATGCTGCTGGGGGTTGTTCTGTAGTGGGCTGTGAGTATTTCACAATGCCATTGCTGCCATTTGTCCACTGCTGTTGTATCTCCCACACATACAGTGGGGCTGGGGCCATATATGTGTTGGCATAACCTACACAGTACATGTGTGCCCGTATGCAGTCCAGAGGCCGGTGTATGTAACAGTGGTATATGGGCCTGTATTATTGTGTGTAGGTGGGGAGCACCATAAATGATGTAGACTGTTGCTAAATGTGAGAGTAGAAGGGTTGGGCTGCCACAAGGTAACTGGATGTACAGTACCATATTCTTCAGCTATAGTGACATTACTTACATGAATTGGGGTACTGCAAGCCTACTGCCCCCTGCCATACAGACTGTCCTGTTTGTTGGTGTGCTCGTGATGGTGTCAGTTATGCCTTAAGTACCAGTTGCAACCCATTAGACCACAAAACGTCTTTACCTCCATCCTAGTGAGTGTGTACAGAGTGTAGATAGAGGCTGCTAAACTACACACTTGCAGTACATACTGTGAATTGCTTTGTATCCTGTGGGCCAGTCTGTCTTCACTATTGTACATTTTGAAGGGATTGGCCTGGACAGTAACAGTTGTGAACCTTTCCAGACTACTGTAGTAGTTGAACAGTTTCACATTTGCAGTACTCTGTTTATATGGTTGTCAGCATCTGAGCAACTATATGACATGGCATATACACAATTAAAGGATTCCTATGTCTGCAAACCTGTGTGTGGTGCCTTTCCTATGGTCTTTCTATGGGTATATGTTGCAGGCAATGATTGACAATTGTATGGGTGGCTCATACAGTGTCCAGTTGTTCAGGTGTTAACAGTAGGCATAGTGGCCATTCCAAATTGTGTGCACCTTCTACATATGTATCCTCCTGTACATATGTCTGCATGTGTATGTGTAGTCACATGTATATATATATATATATATATATATATATATATATATATATATATAATTTATTTATTTATTTATATATATATCTGCATATCTGTGTCTGTGTATCTGTATCCTGGGAATGTTGATGACTTCCACATAGTACATATCCTATGGGAGGCAGACTGTACTTGATAGCGTATTGCAGGGTGCATGTGTTTGGTTGTGGGGGATGCCTATCCATACAAGACTTATAGTGTGAGGGACCTCTAACCCCAATAACGGTGCACGTGGGGCATATGTGTATTTGTTAATCTGCCATTGCTATATACAGATGTATGGCCATATATACCTATATAGATATATCTCTGCTAACTTATATATATATGACTATGTCCGTATTTACCTACATAGATACATATCTGCGTACACATATGTTACGTGCTGTGTATACGTAGACATATAGGTGTAGACACATATATGTGTCGATTTAAGCATATGCGTGTATATATGTGCATGTATATTGATATATATGCATATAGCTTTAGAAGTTACTATATATATATATATATATATATATATATATATATATATATATATATATATATAGCTAGCTATGCTGTATCTGTTTAGATATTGATATATTTACACACGCATAGACCTAGATGTTGGTATACATTCTCTGTACTGTTGCATGATTGAACTGGATGATATGTTTCTGAAAACATAAAATATCTTCGTATCTGTCATGGCTTAGTGGTAAATCACTTTGGCTATGGAGTGCAGGGCCCTGTGTTTGAGCCCAGCAGAGGCTATTTATTATTTTGCTAGGCAGAACAAAGACCGTTGGATACGGAGTGATTAAGGCACTTTTAAACAGTTGTGAGCGGGTGTGTGCGGGTTTGTGCGACGGCAAGCAGTGGTGACTTTGCAATGTTTTCTGTCTAATATGACTGACCTGTTTGCCCTACCAACATTGTTGTACAGAACTTCATACACATTTTATCTGCATACCACAGTGTGTGTAACACTGCTTACTACAACGGTACTATTTATTAACTGCAACAGTAGAACAACATATGACTGCAGAGTAAACAGAAGCAATGCAGGGGTTATGTTTTTATTCACAGCATATTACACAATTCTGTATACTTCTACAACACTTTTTGAGGCTCTTACATTTATTTGTTATGACAGTACATGTAGGCTATTTATTAACCTGCCCCACGATGCATCCTTTGCAGCCTAGCATCATAGGCTTGCTGGTTCACAGCATGCTCATCTGCAGCTGTCAGAGAAATACAGTGATATTTGGCCATATCTATCCATAGTATACACAAGCTAGAAAATTATTAACTACTTAGTGGAAGGAGTACTTAGTTCTGGGGCATTCTGCATCTGCCTTGCTTCCTGGATCCACTGTTTCAAGACATCCCCCCTCTACCGCTTCAGGTCTGCATGGTGGTGCCTGACCTGCTCACCAGTCTGGGGGATACCTGTGGCACTAGTGAGGTCACGGGTGAGACTGTCCAAGGGCTCTGTTTTGTACTGTGAGCCCTGGTACTGGCTCTACAGTAGTCTCCTGTCATGGTGCTTTACCAGGAATCATACCATGAATTTGGACTCCTGGATGGACAAGTGCAGCGGTCTAAAGTGAGTGCCTTCTCCCACTCCAGCCATTCTGCCTGCAGGGGGATGCTACAACCAGTTATGAGCCATATTACCACCTCCTTGGTTTAAGTAGGTCAGGATTCTCACACTTTTCCATAATTGGCCAGTTTCGAAAAGGCTAAGCTATCAGCACACATGCTTACTTCAGGTTGGCACTGCTTAAAGAGGTATACCTGTGGGCAGATTGTATTGGCTTCCCTACATATTGCTTACACTTACTAAGTTGGGCTGTGATGAGGTTAGCATTGCTTATTGGTTATCTAGCATTATATTTGCCTTTTGGCACCAATTTGTTATTCATTACAGATTATATATGTGTCTGGTATTCGTGATTCATGTGTACATACACTGTATGGGGTCCTGGGGACTTCAAACCTTTACTACAATGACACCTCAACTCTATGTTTACTGCAGTACTCCAAATCACATATTTATGGTCTGTGGTGGATTATAGAATATCACACTGTATATAGATTTAGTTCACATGTTTGATTTGATTTTCCTGTGGTGAGGATTGGTTTGCTGATACCTCCTTTATATGTATTGCTATGATGGCTTAGTGGTTAACTACTGTGACTGTGATGTGCGGGGTCCTGAGCTCTAGCCTTCCAGAGGCTGTTTATTTTGTTGCTGGGCAAGACACAGGACATTGGGTACAGAGTGATTAAGGCACTTTAAAGCAGTTGTGAGCAGGTGTGCACAGGTTTGCGTGGAGCTACGCAATGCTAAACTCTGGTTACAGTTTCTTACACTTAGTTAGCTTCTACTTTGCTTAATCTGTGTAAGCAATGCATACCCCTGTGCAAACGCACCTAAACATGCTTACTGGAGGTTATATATTCTTACTACTGCTTATTTATGCTTAAACCTGCTTACTAGTGCCTTATTCATTATGACACTAACACTTTAATTAATTAAATTAAGTAAACATTTAATGCAGCACTCCATTTCACATGTACATGTTATTATGTAGATTATACAACAAAAAGATGTTAAAATATGTTCATATACACATTCCACATGGAAAATTATATGTGCTGCAGTAGGACTCAAACCGGGAATGCCTATTTGTGATGCGGATGCTCTGACCACTACACTATTGGCGTTAACATTGATTCTGCATGTGTTTTTCTATTTGGATGATTTTGACATGTAAGCTACGCTAAGCAAAGGACAGTGATGCACAAGCACACTGCGCTTTGCTTACACTTTCAATAGCCAAGAGGTACAACAGTAACATAGGGACACGGGGAATTTAAATGTAGTAGTTCTAGGGACAGGGGCTCAACATTTAACTATGTGCGTGTGTGTTTACACCTTTGATTTTATTTCACTGCTCGTAGACACTCTTGTATGCATTGCATACATTTTGGTATCCAGAGACACTGACATATTGCTTACTATTAGAAGCAGGCTCTAATAGTAAGCAATGTAGGTCGTGCAACTGTGGGGGCATGTTTAAGCCTCCGTAAAGCACTTAAACATGCCCTCTGCACTCTCACATGTTTCCTGTGCACATCGAGGGTGTGGCAGCGCATCCTCATAAATATTCATATGGTGCTGCTACACCATCTCTGAGGAGGATGCTCAGCACAAGGCTAAAACTGTCCTTGCGCCGAGCTTCATGAATTCCGGGGATTATGTTATAACTGTACGGTCAAGCTTCAGTGCCAAGAAAGTTCTATTAGACTAAAGACAAGTACAAAGTATTTGTACAGCAATACCTGGTTAACAGTTTTTCATATTGCTGCATAAGACTAGAGGGCCTATATGGGTGTCATCTAATAACATTATTGACTAGAAGGTGTTATAATTCTACTAATTGTAGACATTAAGACAGTTACATGCAAAAAAGGTGCTGTAACCCTGCTAAATGTTACATGAAAAAAGTCACATGCTTCATTACTATGGGGACAAGTACATTTGTGAAATTGTGCTGGATGCCACCGTCACACAGTACTTCTCAGAATCTTTTGCTGACAGGTCTTAGGGTGAATAAGCACACAGTTAAATGTGATTATGATACTGTAGATAGCTGCACTAAGATAGTGTCCTGAGGTCCAGTCCAGACAGCAGACTTTGGCTATATAGAAGCTTTTATAACTGAAAGAATCTTGAGCAGGAAAAACTTCTAAGAATCATCTGTCTTTTATGAGGTGAATAAAAGGTGTAAACAACTAGATTTAACATACATGAGTTGACCTCTGGTGGTAAACTTAAAAACTGCAAGCATTGTTACATCGATACAACCTAGTTAATGATAAGGTTCCTTTTTTTAATGAACATAGAACTTGCTTCTCTCTTACAAAGTTTGTTGAAATTTCTCTGTCATATGTAAAATATCTAAAGAAGCTACACTCCAACTGAGATTGTTTAGAAAACAAGAGCAAGTAAGAAGACCTTGCAGAAGTAAAATAAATAATAAATAGATGCAAAATAAATGGTTAGAATATAACACATAAATTATCTGCATCTGAACAGAAGGTAAAATAGAGTGTGATGTAAAGAAGTTTGTTTTAATAATACAGAAAATGCAATAATCATCATTAACCTTTACTTAACAACGCTTAGTAGCTATATTATCTGCATTATTATCATTATAAGAATAGCCTACATGGAGTTTTATTTTTTGCAGTGTTGGTGAACAGTTAACATTAAGCAAATTTTAATCTAGTCACCTCACTTTCCTTTTATTGATTTGGTCATTCACTACTTGTTATTACAAATAATATAGATAACAATGAATTCAGACTTTAATCCTATAAAAATAAATACAGTCCAACATTATCTATTCATCTTCACAAAATGTACTTTAATATATTTCACTGAAGTAAATGTGAAGCCCCTTAATGTTAACCTAAGAGAAATCTTTGGGAGCTTTTACTTTTACATACAGCTTTTACTTTATTAGAATAATACAGATGAACAAAAGATTGGCGTGTTGATGAATAACTATGCTCAATCAATCATTTATGCATTTTTTTATATATGTATTACACTGTCCCAAATATTTTGAAATAAGTTTCTGGTTAATTAACATGTTTTTAAATACAAAATGAAAGACTTTCAGTTGGACTGACATATACCCTAACTAGATATAAATGTCTGAGCCAGGCAATAGGCTCCTGTGATGCTCATTACTGTTGATCACAATACTTTCTAATATATGTGCACCTGTCTTTTGAAAAAAAAAATATATATATATATACACACACACACACACACACACACACACACACACACACACACACACACACACATATATATATATATATATATATATATATATATATATATATATATATATATATATATATAAAATAAAAGGGGAGCCCAATTTACTTTTTACCTGTCTATTTTTGGATAATGTAATTAAAATATTCATTTTTATTGATTCTAGCTATTAGATACAGATTTTGTACTTGTTTTAAATTCATTTGCTCTCATATTCATGTCAAAGATAGGAACCTCAACATCCAAAATTACATCTGTACCTTAAGATACTAATATATGCGTGTTTCTCCCTTTTCCTCACTACATTTTAATAACTTAGTGGAAACTGTTCAATCAATTGTATCTTTACAGCACAAGCCTCTTTACTAGTACATTTTAGAGCTGATAGGTATGTTCATGATGGTTTTGTCAAGCAGTTTGATTGATTTTATCTCATCTTTCAAAGTAGGAATTTTTTTTAATTCCATGTATGCTTTTGGGAATTAGATTATTTGTTTCTGTATGTTTTAATATGATTATTTTGTTGTTTCTTTCTGCACTTAGGCATGATTATAATATACTTCACATCATATTCACAGTCATGATTCTTGCAAACATGTCATTTAAGCTAATCAAAGTTTGGAAGTCGACACTTTTCATTGAATTCTTTGAGATAATAAAATTAGTTATTACTGACCATTGGAGAAATTACTCCTATAACTCACCATGTCTTTGTCTTAAACTTCACTTAATATAAATGGCATCAACAATTTAAAGAAGAGGTCAAACCTTTTGAGATACCTTAACCTAAACAAACCACAGATAGTATCCCTACAGGAAACTCATTTTAAAAATACAGAAAAGGATGTTTGGAAACCAAAAATGTATACTAATACTAGCTCATGCTTCATTTAAGTCTAAAAGGGAGGAGTGATGAACCTATGGAAGAATAATATTATTTGCTCTCAAATAATATATAAGTATGAAGACCCCAAGGGACTACTAGCTATCACTATTCTAAAATTCAATCACAGAATTTAGATGCTTGCTAACCTCTACCAAAAGGGAATCTGATTCGGGGGGGGGGGGTATTTTAACTGCTTATTAGATAATTCTGATGCAACAAGTAGTCGTTCACTTAGACTAACATTGACTGCTAAAATTCTTAAGAAATGGATAAATTCTCATAATCTGTATGATACATATAGCAAATCACTCTGTTATACACACACTGATCATAGATTTAAAACTCAAACCAGAACAGATAAAGTCCTTATATCCAATGATTTAAAATTAAAGTTTACATCCTTTACTATCCTTCCTTGTCTTTTATCAGACCATGATTATGTTATGTTAGATATAAAAAAAGAAGAAGTGCCAGAACAGTCAACTAAAGAAAAATAGTCACTGAATCAGTTCCAGCAGCCACCACCAGATCACCAGCACAACACCAATACACTAGTATACGATAAAATCCAACAAGTTTATTGCAAAAATACTTCAGTTGAGTGCTTTCATCATATGTAAAGACTTCCTCAGAACAATTAATTCTGATTTTCAATATCCTTTTAAATGTGTAAAACCCACATCAGCTGACTTACATTAATTAAAATTTAAGGTGCCAGTACTGCTAATTCTAATTCCTTCCTAAATGTTATAACATAATCCACTACAACTTTAATAAATACATTTAAAAATGCATGGAGTATGCATAAAAACATCTACTATATACATCTAAGACCTGTAATTAATACGTGAATAGTTCATATGTAAAATACTTAAAATCAGTTGCTGTGAAGTGTAATTCTAAAAAGCTTCCTAATGATTTCACATTTCAAATACACCGTCAGTATACAGTGGTTTTACCTTATATTATCTAAAATGGGTTTAATAGAAACGTATTCATTAATTCCAGGGTAAGCTGAGGCATTTAATTTAATTTGCCACCTTGTTTCTTTTTCCCCCACCATTTTTTTGATATCACCTCCTCTAGCATTATACTTGACTAATTCCAAAATACCGAAACTAAATGCCGAACAACCCTTATTTTCATTTAGATGTTTCCATAGGGCATTATTAGAATCATGTTTCTTAATACTATAAGTATGATTGTATATTCTATTTCGTAAGCATCTAATGGTCTTCCCAACATAGAAACAAGCACAGTGGGTACATATAGCCAAATAGACCAAATTTTTAGACCTACAATTTCCTTTCTGAAAAGTAATAATAGTCCTATTATAATTATCCAAGGTGATGCTCGGAACATTAATAATAAATTGACATTGTTGGCAGGTGCCACACTTGGTGGTTCCTCTATCATTAATCCCCCCATCTTTAATAACATGTTTCATCTCTAAGAGACGTTTCATATTAAACCCATTCTTATAGACAAACCTAGGCTGGTTGCCCACTACTTTCAGTATATTACTATCAGCCCTCAAAACATTCCAGTTCCGCTGAATTATATTTTTAATATCTTCACAATAGGAAGCATGTTGGATAACACAAGCTTTGTTGTACTTTTCAGTACCTTTGCTCTCATTAGAGGTTAGATAACTATCAATTCCATCAGTCTCGGAACCAACTCCTAACAGGGGCTTATACTTAATCCCCCATTGATTCCTGACATATCCACTAACATCCATTATCATGTCACTTGGATATCCCCTATCAGCAAACATGGACCCTATTTTCCTTAACTCATCTAAGTCATTACGATCAGAGGTCATCCGCGCTACTCTAATGCATTGCCCTTTAAAAATATTCCTTTTCTGGGCCCAGGGGTGATTGCTGGTAAAATGCAAATAGGAATTACTAAAGGTACTCTTCCTAAAAATATTGGACTTAAATTTTCCATCCTCCAAAGTGATACGTATATCTAAATACGAAATAGTTTCCTTGTCCATATTTACTGTAAATTTGAAATAATCACTACAGGAGTTTAAATAACAAATAAATTCTTCCAATTCCTGTTTATTTCCCTTCCATAGGAGGAAAATATCATCCAAAAACTGGAGATAACAAGATATATACCTGAACCATTTGTTTTGAAAGATGAACTCTTTTTCCCAATCCAGTACCACCAAGTTAGCATAGATGGGGGCACACGTGGCCCCCATAGCTACACCCTTGGTTTGCTTGTAGTACTCGCCCTCATATAGAATGTAATTATGTGTCAACACCATTTCCATAAATTCAAGCACCAAAAGTGTCTTGTCCCGAGATAACAATCCCGCCCTAGTAATACTTTCCTGAAACCTATTCATACCTTCATCTTTTGGTATGTTTGAAAATAGGTCAACCACATCAATTGTTACTAGCCATTCAACCCCTTCAGATAGACTGGGTTTTAGTCTCCCCAAAAAATCCCAGGAGTCACAAACTAAATGTGGTATTTTCTTAAAAATTGGCTTAAGCCATTTATCTATGACCTTCCCGAAAGGAAAGGTCTTGGCTGACCTCCCTGAGATAATAGGTCTGAAAGGAGGATCTAAAAAATCTTTATGAACCTTGGGAATGCCTACCATGGTGCTGATAATAGGTTGGTCCACTTTGAGATATTTGTACAAATCTGGATCAATTCTCTCCTCTAACACCAAATCCTCCAAAAACAAATCTATTTTGTGATATCCGATGTTGACCTCATTCAAGGAGGAAATCTCGTATTTGCCAGAGTTTAACAATATACTATTGATCTTATTACTGTAATATTCAGAAGGGTAGAGAACAACCCCACCCCCCTTATCTGGCTTCATAATTCTAATATTGGGATCTTCCTGTAATTCCTTCAAAATACCTTGTTCATCTTTTTTTTAATTATATTTATTGTCAAACCTCCTTTGCTTATTGTATTGATATAAATCACCTATAACCATTTTTTCAAAAGTGTCAAGAATATTGTTAAGGGGAGGGGTGTATGAACTTTTAATTTTAAGCTCCCTCACATCCTGGTGTGTAATACCATCATATTTAACACCTAAATTCAGTTTCCTAATGAATTTCTTTATATCTACTATACTATCAACAAGGTTGAATTTCCCATGTGGAATAAACTTCATCCCTTTGGAAAACAGGGTGAAGTGATCCTTTTTAAGTTCCACACTGGTGTAATTGTAAATGTGAAAATTATCATACGAGCTGATAATTTCGTTGACCTTAACTATATCGTCATGCTTCACATGTAAGGGGGATCTATAGGAACTCCCTACCTCATCCCTCTTCCCCCTTGATGTTCTCCCCGTGATTGATGTTGATTCCTCAGAGGTTCTTCCCAATCTTCCTCTCTCTCTAAAAAATCAACATCCTGAGTTTTGTTACCATTGTACGAAAAGTCTCTGGTGTTCCTATATGGTCTAAATGACTGATGATGCCTAAAATTCCTGTTACCATACCCTCTCACGTTCTTATTAGGGTACTCTCTTGTTTTGTGCCCTGCATCCTTCTCCCACCTATATGCTCCACCCCTTTGACACTGTTCCAAATCCCTTTGTAATTTTTTACATTTGCGTTCAAATTGTTTGGTAATTTGACCAGCCACCCAATTAAACTGTGATTCGTAAAACATTTCACTTTCATTAAATAATAAATCATTAACAATAGTATTGTTTAAGTCATCTAATTCAGCCAATAATACACAAATACGGTTATCATTGCAGCTGATAATAAATTTCATAAAAGAAAAACCAAAGCTGTCAAATAATTTTGAACATTCCTTTTTACAACCATCGTCTAATTCAACACCCATGGGTATTTTAAAAAACCTCAGGCCCATGGGAACGATGTTATCATCCAAGCATTTTTTTAAATAATTATTGTCTAATTGCAAACTCTTCAGTACCTTAAGCTTTTTACCAAACAAAAAAATTAGGTCTTTTAGTGTTTTCTCAACACTCCCTGTATTAACATGGTTACTGTCTTTGTCATGCCTTAGTCCACCATCAAAGTCAAATTCCCCCTCCAAAAACGTATTGTAATTGAAACACCCTTTATTACGATCTTTGTAACATGTGAAGGGCTGTTTAAAAGTACCTGTTAGCTTATCGTGAACTGCAAAGGCATATGTTTTCTTTGGAACAGTTCTTTTAGGCCGGGCTCCCGAAACATTAAATTCCACCTCCGATCCAAGTTCACTACGTTCCTGTACGTTTCTCCGCTGTGTACTATCCTCCGCATAGCTGCCCATTTTGAACACATGTCCACTGGACACATGAAATGTTATTTAATTGGCATTACAACATACTTTGTTGTCCTCACCCCTCTCTCAGGGGTTGAAGGGTTTATATCAATCTCCAAATTTATTGCATATGCAAAGCTGTTGCTCTTGAAGAAATGGGCAGCTATGGACCTACCCTACATAGGTTCATAGGTTCATAGATTAGTACTAAGCTAACTGCCCTTGCACGCCATTATAAGCCTAGCCAATCATCCCTTGTGAGACTCAAACCCCACACCTTGTGTTTGTAAGGCAAACACCTTAACCATTAGGCCACCCTCCCAACCCTTGGCCTGCACATCCTGAGCTATTTTCCCTACTGTCTTTCCCTCTTTGTGCCCCTTTTTCACCACTTTCCTATCTCTCCATTTTTCTTTTCTTTCAAAGAAATTAGCGCTGGGGTGAGTGGGAGTAAGCACTATTAAGCAGTAATTAATGGGTTTGTGGGGGTTTGTGCTTGTTTGCGCTTGGCTAAGCAATTTGCAGCATTGTGCAAACCATGCAAACCCGTTTACAACTGCTTAAAATTGCCTTAGTCACTCTGTATGTGAGGGCCCTTGTTCTGCTAAGGAACAAAATAAAACACCTCTGTAAATCTCTTGCACACATTGCACAACATGAAGTCTCACTAAGCCACGGTAGACATACATCAAGATGGTGCTTAAATAATTATATCATGCATCAGAATGAGTGAATGTAAAGGAAAATTAGGAATACCATACCACACAATTTGTTCTGTGGATGTTGACCAACGGTTGTTGTGGAATTATATTACATGACTGTGATAAGAGAAGCAGCCATTCTAGCAGGAAGTAATGTTACACCATCACTTTACAACCCCACACAGTATCACAGCAGGACAAACACTGGTATATCTGTTTAGGGCAGAGGCCATACCTCTCAACTGTCCCTAATTTTCAGGGACTTCCCTGATTTTGACCCACATTTTAGCTCTGTCCCTATGAATCCCTCCTAAAACTACTGACTTTGGGCAGAAAGGTGGTGAATTACACTTAATAAATAATGACAATAATTAAGAATTAGACACTTCTTTTACTTCAGAAAAGGTGTATTAATTCATATGCTCTGATTATCTCAATGTTTCAACTTAATGGCACTAATATTTTAAATGTGTCCCTGATTGTCCCTGACTTTTTCTTGACTTTTCCCTGATTCTGTTCAAATATGTACCTGATTGGATGAGAGGTCTGGCAGAGGCAGAAACACAGAGGCATATTAGCCTTTCTACTGTTACATACTGTGCAAATAGCTTTGGAAGGAGTTTTGGAAGCATACCCTTATGTAGGAATAGAACTCTGAAATACAAATGGATGTAGCCATGTACTGGTAGCAACCAACTGTAAGAATGCCATTGCTCTATTGCTGAAAAGACCTGTGTGGTGCACAGACAAAAAATAACAGGCTATTCTCTGGATATCATGTGGATAGGTCCACATTTGGGAGTTACGCAGACAGACTACATGCCTTGATAAACTAACATGTACACAGCAACCATGTAAGTCCAGCAAGATAAAATCCACACAATACTACTTACGCTCTCTGTACTTCTGCAACTCTACCCAAATGTAGAATATACCTGTGTATGCAGGGTCTACCAAAGATGTAGGTAAGCATACTCACAGTACTGAAATGTGTCCAGTTTTCTTGAGCAGCTCGTGCTAATGTCAACACTAAAAATGCACAAACTGTTTAGAAGTGAATAAATGAATATTCACAGTATAGCAGTTCATAAACAATTATTGTGCCAAAGGAATACATCTCTATAACTAGCTTTGCATGGCAGTTAATTGTAACAGTTGAAAAGAAAGTACATTTTCCATGTATCTTGAGGTAGCATTTTGAGGGGTGAGTACATTTCTACACTGACAAGTGGGTACTGGAAGCAGCAACATTAGGGATGAGTACAAAATTAAAATCTCTGGCTACACCCATGGCTTCTGATATAAGAAATATACTAACCTTCTGTCTTAAACAATGATGTCCACACCAAACAAGGATGATCTCCATCTTGGAAAGCTGAAAGGGCCACGGCTACATGAGTCAGCAGTTTATAGTACTGGGCTGCTATGACAGTGATTACTGCAATTACTACACAGCAGGCTGCATGCAATTAGCAAATGGTGGGCACTAACTGGTGCAGAGACCATCACATGGTCATGTGCAAATTCCTACAAAAGCAGGCTGCAGTCTCTGCCAACAAACTCAATCACTATTGCAGAGACCTACAGAGAGAGAGAGAGAGACAGAGAGAGAGAGAGAGAGAGAGAGAGACAGAGAGAGAGATAAAAGGAAAAACTAATATTACAAAATTATATAAAGGAAAGGTATGTGACATATATGTATTTAAAGGCATGTAGTAGATGTTATTGATGAATAGTCTACATAATGTGAAACATTCAAATGTGGCAGTAGTACTTCTTTCTGCACAGATGTTCTGCTTAACTACTGCTATGGACAATACTGTGTGTACCTGTGGACAGTGGGACATACCTGTGAAATGTGTAGCTCAGCATTAAATGTCAAAGACCTGATCCATGTTATCTGTGTTCTGTACAGTAGTGTGGCCAATGGCTGTTAGGGGGATTAGCGCTGACATTATATAAACATGGGTGTGACAGAACAACACATGCACTGGCAACTGCTGTAGCAGTCTAGTGTGCTTATCTAGCATCGGTTGCCATATATAACCCCCCATGTTAGTCTGTGTTCATATGTGACTCCCGTTTGTGTTGCAGCAAGGCCCAACAGTTCAGCTGTGAGGTCCAGGGACTTACAACAGTGTGGACCATGTGTGTGTATGCCACACACACACGGAGAAATATATATGTGTCATATATATTCACATCTGTATATGTGCATAGAGCAGGGGACATATTGCAACTGTTTGCGAAGGGGGGAGATATATATGTTGGTGAAGGTTAGTATGCATATATTTGTATGTAGGTTTTAGTGTGTGACAAGCAAGACAGCATACTGTGCTGGTATATGGCATGTGGTGGTTAAACACTGTGGGTGGTCTGTTCAGTTTTCAATTTTGAAGCCAGTAAGGCCTGCTAAAGCTACCTGGGCTGTGAACACTTTCAATGCATTTATCTCAAGACTGTGCAATTTTATTACATTGCTGTACACCTTACATCCTTTGTATAATTGATATTCTCAGTAAGAAAGGTGAAATGTATATGTGCCTATATATATATATATATATATACATATATATATATATATATATATATATATATATATATATATATATATATATATATATATATATATATATATATATATATATATATATATATATATATATATATATATATATATATATATATATATATATATATATATATATATATATATATATATATATATATATATATATATATATATATATATATATATATATATATATATATATATATATATATATATATATATATATATATATATATATATATATATATATATATATGTATATATATATATTCATACACACCTACATCTACTACATCTACTTATTGCAATAGATTCTCTGTACTGTTGACTGACTGTGATGGTCAATATGTTTGTGAATACGCCAAAGATATGTATCTGTGGGATAGCTCAGTGGGAAACTGTTTATGTTATGGCATTATGGGCCCTTCCTTTGATCCTAGCAAAAGCTGTGTATTCTGTTGCTAGGCAGAACAAGTGCTCTTGCATACAGTGTGGTTAAGTCCCTTGGTTTTAACTACGGTGTGTTATTGGAGGCTAAAGTACTACATCTATGATTATTGATTGGTACCAATGTTGAATGCAAATCCTGTGTGTACTGTAGTACTAATTGAAGCTCTGGGCATGTACAGAAAAGTATGGTGTATGTCCACATTGCTAGCATCCACTGTTTTGTGTGGTCCCTGTATTCATCACAGATTACATTTCTCAAGATTAAGGTTGTGTAAGTACTGACACACAGTACTGTATAGTACACACTGAAAGCTTACCTGGGTTGTCATATCTTTGTGTCCTGTAATTATGTCTGATGTGTGTGTGGGTATGTCTGTAACATGTCCTTTGACATATGTGTGGTAATACATATAACTTCATATCTAGCAACATTCATAGTGTACTACAGGAGTATGTGACCTATATTCCCAATTGAACACATATTTTGGCCACGATTTGGCATTAACAAGTTGTGTGGTATAATAGTAATACATTTACTGGACCTTACACTGATTGTGATGGATGATATATTTCTTTACACATCAGCTTGATGTATATCTGCTGTGGCTAAGTGGTGCATTGTGTTGCATACAGTGTGCCAGGAGCTCTTGTATAGTCTTATATAGTTATTTTATTTTGTTGCTTTGCAGAACATTGTTCATTAGATAGAGAGTGAGTAAGGCACTTTCAAGCAGTTGTGGGGTGAGCAATGATAAGTGGCAGTTACAGTGTTTCACTCTTGGTTAGCTTATAGGTTGCTATATATGGCAGTTCAGTGATATCTATACTGTATAATGTTAAATGTGCCATATGACTTGCTCAGACATATTTTTGTATTTATGTCTTCCAAGGATCATGGCCCACCACAGGAACCCAAGTTACAGTAGGGCTGAAGATTATATCATCACTAGCAGTATGATTCGGCACTAACATCTAATGTTTTCACGAACCAGCCAGGACCAGCAGGAGCGTACTGCAATGTGGCAAGATCTTGTCCCCAAGGTCAATGAGGTAGGCCTGCATAACTGCACATATGAGCAGGTACGCCACCACTGCAGTGATCTTCTCAGACATGTCCGTCAGCATGCCACTGATGTGCGTAGAGAACAGCTTGCAACAAGGGGTGGTGTTAACATCCATCCCCCCTCACCAGAGAGGAGGAGTTGCTCATGAGCCTGGTGACACCTTCCCAACAACAACAGCAGCAGACATACACCATGATGGAGGTTGGAGCCACCCATCAAGTACACATGAAGCATGCAAGTAACATGGCATATCTGTAGACTACTGTTATCTGTATTGGCCAGTCATGCATATGTGAGATGTGGAGTGTGTCTTCCAAACATGTGGAGCCTGTTGTGCAATACTGATCATTTGGAACATAATCTATAGCCCTGTGAATGTAATCTGTTGTTGTACTGTAAGACTGCAAACACACAGTAGCAATGCCACAGTTGTGGCCACTGACAAACTGTCTCATCTCTATGCATGTACCTCTGGGGTGACATCAAGGCAGCGGACAGATGCTGGTGAGTGTGTTCTACATTTATTATTGTAAATAAAAAGTGCATGTCATAGTTAAGGTGTTGGCCATGTACACATGTAACACACCTACCCAAAATGCATGCTGTGCATGTTTGGTGTAAGAGCACGCACATCTCACTAATGTGATTAGCTGCCTCAAACACATGCAATACCCAGACCATCTCAAACAAATGTGGCTAGACTGTAGTGACCATTGGATAGGCACAGTTGATACTCAACATGCACATAACATACACATCTATGTCATACACAGAGCATTTTAACATGCTACACATAAAGGATTCCCAGACCCTCTGTAAAGATACACTCTAGTATCCAAAATCTCATCCACACATTACACATAATATACCTGAAGGGTTGAGGCCTATCCTGGGGCATTTAAACACTCTGCAACACACTACACATTCATGTTAGGGAATGCTTCTTATTGGCCTCCTTACAAACTCACGTAACAACTGGTTGTAAAGTGGTGAATTTAGCCAAGGTAGTACAGTTCTGACACAGCATGATTTGTGCTGGTTTGTGAAACATTTGTAGCCTTGAGTGACCACCTAATGCTTCATGATGATGACCTATGGTACTATACCCCATCCAGTTATTGTAACTACAGTACTATACATAGCTGTCATTGCTCCACACCATAATGATGCATGTGTGCACACATATGCACCTTTAAACAGTATGCATACCATTGACCATTTGCACAACTGACACATATATGTCTTGTGATGCTATTGAGTGGCTAGGTCATATGACACATATTGGGTATGCGTAGTGTTTAAATATGCAGTTGTGTTTTAGCATGCTATGTCATGGATGAGACTGGCATGTCCACAATACGATCTCCACTCACCATAAGTATCCATGCACCACTGATGATGTTGTGTGAATACTCATCATGCATGTACTAAAAATGTGTCCACAATTATTTGCTAAAGACACAGAGGCTGTTATCAGCATTGGACAACTATTTGACACACAGATACACATCCAGCAATGGTATGTACTCCTGTGAGTTATGGTGCACAGTACATCACAGGGTTATGAATACCAAATGCTGTGTCCATGTATGCATTGTGTTCCAGGGGGAGGGCCATCTCATAATAACAAAACACATGCATCAAAGCCATGTATATTGTTAGTAACAAGGACTGATTACACTTGCACTGCATGCTGTTGAGCAACACATGTCCTGCATGCTGACATGTGATATGACTGTTTTGCTTGTGATACTGTACCCCACCATCACCTGCTATTGTGTATGTTCTGCGATTGCTGGTGTTGTGTGTGTATGCTTCGGTTTTGTGTGTGTGCATGTGTGCATGTGCACATGTGCGCATGTGTGCATGTGTGCATGTGGTCTGAAGTCATGTTCAGGTCTTAAAGTGTGTTTCCTGTTTTCCTCTCACAGGTAGCGAGGTGGGGCTGGTTTAGTGCAGCAGGGAACCTGATGTCACTGAGACAGTGATCATGAGGATAGGTGTGTTGAGGCACAGGTAGGTTTGTCAGGGTCTGTTTTTGGGCCATCAGTTGACAGCACACAAGTCTCCACCCCATCCATGCACACAGTCATACTGCCTGTACATCCATCATCACCATTGTCCTTAGCTGATGGACAGTGTACGGTTGGCACTGGCCAGAACATTGTGGTATCTATGGCACATGTATCAGAACACAGCAGCCATAGCCAGATGTCTGAAATGGTACCACATAGGCAGATGCCCAGGGGTTCTTGTCAGAGCACTGCTGGTCATCATGCCCCTGGCAGATGTGCCACACCTCTTTCTACCACACTCATGTTCCAGACTGTAATGGCGGCACAGGCATGAATGAAGCGGTACACCAGACAGGGGCTAAGGGCACAGAGGGCTCATTACAACTCTGTAAATGGCAATATCCATGACCTAGCAGGTGCCATACGTAGCTACACTGAGGTCATTGATAGACATTGGGGTGAGACATTGGATGTCCTCCACAATGTCATGTCCATGTGTCAAGACAGTGAGGGATGGTTGAGATGTGGACGTGAACATATGCCAGCAACATCACCAGCTAGAGGTCACTGTGGATGTCCAGCAAGTCACAGCCACTCCCGTAGTGCCAGTACCAGCCCCAGCAATTTTGGGGGGGCTATCCATAGGCCATCCTAGCAGACCACATGCACGTTGCTCTGGCCAGTCCCAGCAGGGACCTGGATCCAGTGGACATTTCTCAACCTCTTTGGATAGTACCCAATCTGGATTAGTACCTGATACTGTCTGTAGCACCCCTGCCGGGCACAGGTTCCATATCCATGGCCAGAGATGGTGATCTGTAAAGCCTGTCAGGTACAGTCTGTAGCTGTCTCACAAATCCCCATATATGGCAGCCATATGGTGGAACTGTGTGCATGCCGATGCACACACATAAACCAGAAACCTAGGGCAAACACATACCTGCACACATGACATCAACATTGACCCATAACAGTACTCATGGCCCTCACACACACACTCACACACACATGTCAATTGTATGGCTCAGTGTAGGCCTCTGGCAAACCAACAAAACACCCTGTGCATATGATGAAACCTGTGCCACCTCCTGTCATCTGTAACATTGATGCAGGAACAGGCTAACATGGTGCTGATGCACAGGGTGACTTTAATAAAGTATAGCAATGGTTGGATGTGTAGCATGTTGTCAGCAGTAAAGTGTAATGATATCCTTGAAGGTGTAGCTGAGCAGGCATGATGCATTAAAGCTGTAATTAGCAATGTTGTATTGTTTTCACCAGTGTTTATTCCAATTGTGTTTTTTTGCCCATGTGCCACTTGGCTGATGTGAGTAGTTGTGTCAGCATGCATTATACAGTGGACAGTAAGTGTGGGATGTGTGCAACACAGGTTTGCAGGTGTCCATTTGTGAACATGGTGGAGGTGCACTGTCTGCATGTACATGCATATTGGACACATGAGCAGGGTGACATGCCCTGTACTGGCCAGTGTTAACACTCCATAGTTTCTTTTGGTGGCCAGTATGCATTGTACTACACACATTTTGGAACTTGAGTACTCATGTGTGTGTATGACATGGGTTGACACTGTGCTGTGGGTGATGCTGTTGTTGCTATCTGTCATTGGTTTGCATTACTAAGATTAACACTCCCCCAGCTACATAATCCTTTAGTAATGCACACTGTTCACCTACAGGGTTGCCTGGACCATGCTATCACAAACACAAGAAATTTTCACTTATACAGTAAAAGTGCATTAGTCTCATGGACCCTTGCCATAAACTAAATATATAATAGAAGGTGTGAAGTTGTACCAAAAAAGAGTTACATACCAAGAAGGGATAACCTCTCTGGTCAGTATCATTGGGAAAATACAAGCCCTCATTAAACATACAAGGCATGCTTCAAAATACAAAATGGCAAGTATTCCAAAGACACCACTAAAGCTTTCTTTAGTGTTGTTTATAATCTACAGGGGAAATCTCAGATCGGGTCACAGTTAATGTAAATGGTCACAAAGTACACTTATCTGACTGACATTACCAGTTTCTTGTCAGACAGTTTGAATGCGGATTTCACCACCCTGTTGTTACACAAGGGCCACATTTCCAGACCTAAAGAATGTAAAACCTGATGATTCACAGACACTCTAGTTAAAATATCTCTTTACTAAAGTCCAAACCACAGTGGCAATGGTACTGGACAGTGTCCCTGGCTGTGTCATACACAAGCTGACATATGAAGTCACCACTCACCTAAACACTCTGTTCAGATGCAGCCTCTATACAGCTTACATACTTGTGGAATGACGCACTGTAATGGTGTTCACAGTCCACAAGGGTTGAGCTACAATGTCTTCTTCTTCTTCTCCTTTCAGATGTTCCCATTAGGGGTCACCACAGTAGATCATCTGCTTCTATTTCTTCCTGCCCTCTGCATCTTGCGCTGTCACACTATCCACCTGCATGTCCTCTCTCACCACAGCCATAAACCTCATCTTAGGCATTCCTCTTTTCCTGTTACCTGGAGGATTCATCCTTAGCATCAATTTCACAATACACTCTGCATCCCTCCTCAGCACATGTACAAACCAACATAATCCTGCCTATCTGGCTTGGTCTACTAACCTTCAAACCTGGGCTGACCCTCTATTATACTTATTCCTAATCCTGTCCACCCTCGTCAGATCCAGTGCCAATGTTAACATAATTTGATTAAGGGTCGAGCTACAACAGATCCTGGAAACTCTCACCCTATAAGCCAGACAAATGTTATCTAGAAGGCTATGGAGCACAGCATTATGGAACTCATTAACAGAGACATTATGAACCTGCAAATATTGCACCATACCCACTTAGGTTCTCTACTTCAAGCCAGTTAACAAGGTGAGGGATGGGAGGTCTACACATCCAAGCTATAGCTCACCAGCAATTCATACCCATCCCACATTCTGGTATTATACATAAGCTCAACAGACTGACCAATTGACTAAACCATTGCTAGATGATGGATTGACAACTGACGCACAGATGTAGGACACACAGTAACATTTGCAGCCTCCATGTACAATTCTATGCCAGTAACACGTGGTATTCATCTGCACTCAGTCCTGAGACCACTCCTGTTTGGCATATACCTTTCTTAGGTACAAGCAAACACAGTAGGGATATGTCTCCACGTTTGATGAAAATGCATACTGTGGGCTATACTTTATTCCCCAGATGACACACACACATCCTCCAAAAGGGTATCATAAAGACAGATACCTGGTGTCAAAAATAATGCTGTAAAGCTATAAGCCAAAGAAAGCATAGTTATCAACTTTTAGAAAACAAAGTATCCCCAGAGTACCACATAGGTGGTAGCCCCCAAAATGTGGAACAGGTACTAATGTATACATAGAGCCATGTGTTTAGTCATCTCTCCTTTGATAATCACATTACCAAAGGGTTTTGGAAATCCCTCTGTGGAGCACATAAGCAATAAAGGGTTTGCATGCAGATCCACAGAGGCTGTTGCACACCTATAATGATTAGTCATCTTTGCCAGACTTTGCTTGCTTTGGAACAGGATTAAAATATACCTCAAGCATAAACCCTCACTCACACTATTCAATAGAATCCATGATGAGTGGATGTGAAACAGAAGATGTAGCCCAGGGATCCCTACAGTGTCTAAGCTTGTCACAAGCATACAGAAGTGACCTAAGGTCTGGAAAGCACCAGCATGCTCTGGCAAAGATAACAGATGCTTTCTTGGAGAAAGCAGAGTACCCACCTATGAAATAATTGAGGTCACATGTATGTATATGGTTTTGCCCCACAGCAACCTTACATGTGTTATGCACATACAGTTGTCATTGTGATATGTCATATACTAGAAAAATCAAAATCCACTCCATATTGACCAACAGTGTCACACACCTGGAACACACACACAGTAACCAAGTGCAGGATTCAAACTCCTACCTAACTGCATTATGATAATGCAGTAATATGCATTTACACAACGTGCTATACACATTACTGGGATTTCATTTTCCAACAGGTATATTTGTAGGATGGTGACAACATCAGACTTGACAAGGATGAGTATATCACTTTTAAGGGGTGTGAGTAGTCTCCAAAAAGGTTGCTCCCTCCCCAGGAAAACAAACACACACTCAGTTGGTAAGTACAGGATTCAAACCACTACTTAACGATATTACAGTAGTACACATTTACATGACACGCTATACACATTACTGGGATTTCACCTTCCCACAGGTATATTTGTAGGATGGTGACATCATCAGGCTAGACAAAGGTGAGTATATCTCTTTTAAGGGGTGTGAGTAGTCTCCAAAAAGGTTGCTCCCTCCCCAGGGAGACACACAGACACAAACACAGTTGGTAAGCGCAGAATTCAAATCCCTATCTAACTACATTATGATACTACAGCAGTATGCATTTACACGACATGTTATACACATTACTTGAATGTCATCTTCCCACAGGTATATTTATAGGATGGTGACATCATCAGACTTCACAAAGATGACTACATCACTTTTAAGAGGTGTGAGTAGTCTACAAAAAGGTTACTCCCTTCCCAGGGAAACACACACACTCAGTTGGTAAGTGCAGGATTCCAACCCCTACATAATGGCATTATGATATTACAGCAGTAAGTATTCACACAATGCACACTATACACGTTACTGTGATTTCATCTTCTCACGGGTATATTTGTAGGATGGTGACATCATCAGACTTGACAAAGGTGAGTATATCACTTTTAAGGGGTGAGAGTAGTCTCCAAAAAGGTTGTTCTCCCCCCAGGGAAAAACACACACACACTCACAGTTGACAACTGCAGGATTCAAACCCCTACCTAATTGCATTATGACACTACAGCAGTATGCATTTACATGACACACTATACACATTACTGGAGCATCATTTTTCCACAGGTGTATTTGTAGGATGGTGACATCATCAGACTTAACAAAGATGAGTATATCACTTTTAAGGGGTGTGAGTAGTCTCCAAAAAGGTTGTTCTTTTCCCAGGGGGAGACACACACAGTTGGCAAGTACAAGATTCAAACCCCTATCTAACTACATTATGATACTAGAGCAGTATGCATTTACACAACACTCTATACACATTACTGGGATTTCATTTTCCCACAGGTGTATTTGTAGGATGGTGACATCATCAGACTTGACAAAGATGAGTATATCACTTTTAAGGGGTGTGAGTAGTCTCCAAAAAGGTTGCTATCTCCCCACGGAGAGACAGACACACACATACACAGTTGTCAAGTGCGGGGTTCTTAATCCAAGCTAAGTACTTCTTTACACTTCAGCAAGCAGTATGGAGTTACAGGGTGCAATACAGACATTACTCACTGACAGTTTGCCCAAAGGTTTTTTTCACATTTGCTAACCTCAGCAGGCTTATCATACTAGGTGTATTGTGAGTGTATTGTATGCATAGGCCATGACCATATCATATATGGGTTGATACACCACATGCTGACACACACAGGGTCAAACCAGTGGCTAAGCTGTGTCAATCCAATAGTGGACAATACAATTAAGAGGAATAGGGTCATAAAAGCACAACACCAACAGTCTCACATAGACCCACAATATAAGCATCAGCAAAATACACACATAAATACACATTACCATACTCGTAGAATACAAATATTAATATGAAAAAGAGTGAGTGTCCTCCTAAGCAGACAAGCAAGCAACATGCACCTCTAAGCACATGCCAAAAAACAAATAATACACCAAAGCAGTGTGCCTCACAACAGGCCCTAAGGCAAAACAACATACCCAACACACTAGTAATAGGTGACTCCATAATCAGGCACACAGATGTTCTACTCACTAGGCTGGACAAGGAGAAGGTTACTGTCAGTTGTCTGTCAGGTGTTATGATCCGACACATAACACAAGCACTTAGATCACTCCAGAACAGGTACATATATGAAACGGTCTTTGTACATGTCAGTGTGAATGATCTGAGACATACCTCCCAGGACAACATGACAAGAGATATATTGTAGCTGTATGATCATGTAGCTCAGGCTGGTATGACTCTGACCTTGAGTAGCATCTTACCTTCACCTACATGATACTGCAATATAACAGAAAGATGATAAACTTCAACAATTGGCTGAGCTTCTGGTGTCATTCAAAGGGTTTCCAGTCTCTGTCTGTCTGGGATGACATGATAGACATGCCTCGTTGCTTCACTAGATATGGTTTGCACCTGTCACCCCCTATGCTTCTGAATACTGGCCAAGGCTCTTGCTGTCCCCATATTACCTTTTTAGGCAAGGCTCAAAGGTTCATAGGTTCATAGGTAGGTACTAGGCTATCGACCCTGGGAACTATACAAGCCCAGCCTAAAAAGGTACCCTGGCTTTTGCCACCGAAGAAAATTATTTTCCTGTGCCACTGTCGAGCAGAGCCACAGAGGCGATCCCCAGGGTGAAGTTCCTATTTCCCATCCAATCATCAAGAGTTTTCTTGAAGAGTGCTAATGAGGAGCTTTGTTTGATATATATATATATATATATATATATATATATATATATATATATCTATATATATATCTATATATATATATATATATATATATATATATATATATATATATATATAAATATATATATAGGCAGTTTATTCCGGAGTATGAGAAGTCTCTGGGACAGGAATCTATCCCTCTGGCATGTTCTGTTTATTGTGGTGACAAGGTTTAGGTCCCTAGAGCAAGTAGCTCAGAGGGATTGGGATTTCTTTAAGTGGAGCATGTCCAACAGCTCTGGGTTTGACATAGCTTTGTATGTTAGGCAGAGGTCACCTCTGAGTAGGCGATATGCGAAGAAGTAAAGCTGGATTTTTTTGAGACGGTCTGTGTAGGGCATCTGTTTGAGGCCGGCAATCCTCATTGTGAGGTATTTCTATGGCCTTTTCAGTTGTTGTAGATGTCTTGTGAGGTACATACCAAAAGGGGCGTTGTACTCTATAATGGGTCTAATGAGTGATAAGTAGAGTGGAACAATGACCTCCTTTTTTCTGGATGAGAAACCTTTTGATATAAGGTGTGCCATGTAGAAGGAATTCATGACTACTGTGGCGATGTGATTATCACAGGAGAGACTACTGTCCACCTGTGTCCCAAGGTGTCTTATCACACTTTCGGAGTTAGGTATACTACTGCCTATGTTGTACTTCATGGGTACAGAGTTTTTACGAAAGGGGATGACAATGCACTTTTTGGCATTGAGCTTTAGGCCATGGCTTTGACACCAGGAATCTGTCTCAGTGAGGCCCTTTTGTATGATGTCCACATTGTTAGGAGTTTCGATTATGACTTCTAGTTTGCAGTCATCTGCAAACTTTGTTAGCCAAAGACCTTCTGTGTTAGCCTGTACTTTAGAGAAGTAGATACCAAACAGGAGAGGACCCAGGACTGAACCCTGTGGTACTCCACTTGTCACTGGTCTGAAGTCAGATTTGGAGTCTGCTACTTTCACAGTATAGGTTCTGTCATTGAGCCAGTTGGCAACCCATCTTGTGACATAGTTTAGTGAGTTTATCTATAATTCCAGAGTAAGGGAATGGTGTCAAAAGCCTTGGCAAGATCTAGATAGGCTGTGTGAACCACCTTACCTTTGCTACGGCTTTGGTGACTGCTTCAAAGAAGTCTATCAGGTTTAGAAGACATGATCTGCCTTTTACAAACCCAAACTAGGTGGGGTCCAGAGTTTGGAGATTACCAATGTCTTTGTTTATAAGTTCCATGATGATATGTTCCATGGCCTTGCAGACCAGGCTCATCAGGCTACTGGGGCAGTAGTTCCCGGGGTCCGTGGTGGCTCCCCCCTTGTGGAGTGTGATAACTGTCACTGTGTGCCATTCATCAGGCACAAAGCCTGAGGTGAGGCCATTGTTCTTAGGTGGGCTGCCAGTTCATTCTGTAGTTCATGTAGAATGCAGCCTTGGATGTTGTCTGGTCCAATGGATGCTGTATTCCTGGCTTTGGAGAGTGTGTTTTTTACCTGTTCAGCCATGATTACAGGAACTTTGCATTCTTCCAGTATAGAGATGGGCTCCTTAATGGATGAGAGGGGGGTAAAGTTAGCACTGAACCTATCTGCCAGGATGTTGGCAATATCAGTTGGGTCTGTATATTTAGTGCCATTGTGCTGCCACTCAGAGCAGATCTGAGTGTTGCCATTGAGATTATTGACATAGCCATAGAATGCTTTGTGGTTGTCTTTATAATCAGTGGCTATTTTGTTTTTGTAACTAGCTTTGGAGGATTTTATCAGGGATCGCAGCTTCTTACTGAGGCTGACCAGGGAGCTCCTACACTCATGGGATTTTACTCTTTTGCAGCATTTTCTTCCTTCTGTTGTACAGTTTGTTCATGGCAGGGGGGCCACCAGATTAGCTTCCTTTTTTTGGAGGATAGCGTTGTGGTTCTGTTTGTGATAGCATGATCCATACACTCATGTGAGTGCTTATAAAGTGCAATTGTGCAGGATTCAGTAGTCATAACAATATTGTATATCTGCATGGGTGTCATGAAGTTCACCACTTCTGTCTTAAGAAGCATGAAACAAAAAAGTGAACCAGAAACAGAGTCTCCAACAGTCCTTCCAAATAATGTGAATGATGCAAAATGTTACAGTCAATGAGTGGGGCAAAAACACCAAGTGAACAAGTTGTACCAAATCCAACAGACAAAATTTATTAAAGCGCTTTTCGTTTGCTCTATGAGCAAACTTCTTCAGAATAAGTTATACTCCATCACAATACAATATTAAATACTTGTCACCATTAAGCATGATTAAGAACAAATAATTAAAATCAATTAACATTTAAAAATGCTTAAAGGTATAGTTAGATATATTCCAGTAATAGAGTATTATGTGCCTTACATACGTAAGATAGCCAATGCATCCCTAATAATTTCAAATATGCATGTGACAAATAAACTAATTATTAAAGAAAAAACTAATTTAAATATACCTTATGCAGTGATAGGTATGTTTTTTTTGGTTCCCATTAAGTTTGGAACTTAATATGTAAGGTATATTTAAATTAGTTTTTTCTTTAATAATTAGTTTATTTGTCACATGCATATTTGGAAATTATTAGGGATGCATTGTCTATCTTACTTATGTAAGGCACATAATACATTTTCTCTATTACTGGAATATATCTAACTATACCTTTAAGCATTTTTAAATGTTAATTGATTTTAATTATTTGTTCTTAATCATGCTTAATGGGTGACAATTTAGTATTTAAATATTGTATTGTGATGGAGTATAACTTATTCTGAAGAAGTTTGCTCATAGAGCAAATGAAAAGCGCTTTAATAAATTTCGTCTGTTGGATTTGGTACAACTTGTTTGGTGTTTTTGCCCCAGTCATTGACTGTAACATTTTGCATCATTCGCATTATTTGGAAGGACTGTTGGAGACTCTGTTTCTGGTTCACCTTTTTGTTTTTTACTAGTTTTTAAGTGTCTTTAGTTTTTAAGAAGCATGAAGTTGGCTTTGGAGAATTTTTTTTACCATGGTTTCCTTAATGGGGGGTGAGGGCAGCATGTAGATATCTAGGGTAATTAGCTTATGGTCAGATCGGACCAATGAGGCGTTGACTTCAGGTGTGGAACACCGGTCACTCAGGATAAACCAAACCCTGTAACTAACACAAATAACCACAAAGTGAGCTAAATCCTACTCATTGCCAGAAGTCTCAGCCTCCAAATGCGCACACTCCAGGCACTTCTCAATGTGAAATATATTGATATCTGTGCAGTAACAGAAACATAGTTCAAGGGTCCAGAGAGCACACCAGCACTACCAAGATACTACTCATTCCATACCTACCAGCATCAGAACCTGGATCATAGCACATAGGATGGGGATGTATCCATATTTATCAAGGATACCTACACCTCTCTCTATATCCTCTCTACAGGATATGTACCCATAGAATGTTGTACAGCAACGTTCTTCCCACTCCCCAGGGGTGGGGCCACAACAGACACTTGGCATTCCCACTCTGTGAGCCTGACAAGTCTGATCTGCAAGGCAATGGAGCCAATCATAATGGAAGTCAACAATAAAGACATTGGGAATCTTCACACAGTTGAGCATACCCAGTTTGGCTTCATCAAATGCAGATCACGCCTCCTGAACTGGGTGGATTTCTTTGAGACAGTTACCCAGGCTACACATGATTGAAAGGAGCTCCACACAGCCTACGTATACCTCACTAAGGCCTTTGACACCATTCACCAGTCCGGTATCATAGATGAACTCACCAACCTGGCCAGAAATCCATACATCACAAGATGGATTGCAAACTGGCTCACAGATAGATCCCACAAATTAAGAGTTGCTGGCTACATATCAGACTCTAAACCGGTAATTACTGGTGTCCCCATGGGTTCAGTCCTGGGGCCCCTCTGGTTTGGTATATACTTCTCAGAAATGCATGCCAACACAGGAGAGTTGTGGTTGACAAAGTTTGCTGGGAACTGTAAAGTGTTTGCCATAATAGATTCCCCAGATGACACAAATATTCTTCAGAAGGGACTCTATGAGACAGATGTATGGTGTCAGAATCATGGCTTTAAGCTCAATGCAAAAGAATGCATAGTAACCCCTTTGGGGAAAAGAAAGTACCCACAAACTACCACATAGATGTTACCCCCTAAAAACTGACAAGGTAATAAGGGATCTGAGGACACAGGTAGATAGTTATCTTTCCTTTGACAACCATGTTGCCAAAGTGATTAGGAAATCCTATGTGGCCCACCTAATCAACAAAGGATTTGCATCAGGATCAAAAGAGGTAGTGGTTGCCCTCTACTCATATGTCATCAGACCCATCATTGAGTACAATGCACCATTTTGGATGCACTTGACTAGGCATATCCAGCAGCTGGAGAGACCACAGAGGTACCTCACCAAGAGGATTACTGGCCTCAAACAGTTGTGTTATGCAACACAACTGGAAAAACTAAATCTGTTCTCTGTTGCATACCGCCTACTCAAAGGAAAACTCTGCCTAACAAACAGAGTCATGTCTAACACATAACTGTTGAACATGCTCCATCTAAGGAAAACAAAATTGAGTCACCCTACACACTCCAGGGATATGAACCTCATCACAACAATGAATACAACATGCTGGTGGGATAGAGTACCATCCCAGAGACTTGCCTTACTGTGGAACAGAGTCCCAATGTATATCAGACAGAACCCCTCACTGACACTCTTCAATAGGAACCTTGATGAGTGGATGGGAAACAGACAATTCACACCAGGGATCACATCAACAGCCCTGATAGAAAGGGGCTTAGGGTACTAACTATTAGAACTAGGGTTTAGGAGACTAATCGGTAGGGTGGTGAAAGCTGCACAACTTACCTAGGCTGATATATGCCTTTGTGAAGATAGTCTACTACATACCTATGAACCTATGTGACAGGTACATGTCTACAGATAGTAGATGTGTACTTCATTGTACAGTCATGTTGTACAACAGGCACATGCTCCACATACACTGTAATGCTTACAGATACTGGTGGCTATTATGTACAGTGGGTGAGATGTGCATCTCATGTCTTTTGTGCCATTGGAGTGTGTGCTGGGTGGGACAGTCCTGGATGGCTCCCTGTCATGGTCACCCTCTTACACACATCTCTGCCCATCCATCTTTGTCTTATTATACTGTGTTCCCCCTACATATCTAGGTACATAGGTATGTAATAGGCTATCTGTTTGAAGGTATATATTAGTATGGTCTGAGTGTGCAGCTATCACCACACCTGGGGTTAGTTCCCCAATGCCTCTGTGTAGTAGAACTGATGAAGTGATCCATGGTGTGACAGTTCAGTTTCACATACACTCATCAAGGATCCTTTGGAAGAGTGTCAGTGAGGGACTCAGCTTAATGTAGGTTGGGAGCCTGTTCCAAAGCAAGGGAAGTCTGTGAGTTAGTAATGTATCCCTCCAACATGTTAGATTTATTGTTGTGATGACTATATCCCTAGAGCATGTGGTACAGTGAGCATGGGTGCACTTCAGATAGAGCATGTACATCAGTTCTGCATTGGACATGGACCTGTCTGTTGGGCAGATATCACCTGAGTAGATGGTATGCAACAGAGTACTGATTGAGTTACTTCAGTCTTGTTGCATGGGGCAAATGTTTGAGGCCAGTAATCCTATTGTTGAGGTACTTCAGTGGTCTTTCCAGCTGCTGAAGGTGCCTCATCAGATTCATCACAAGTGTGTTGTGGTTTTCTGATGGATCTGATGCCTGATGAGTAGAGGGAACTTCCTTTGACCTACATGCAAAGACTTTCACAATTTGTGGGAACACATAGCATGATTTTCTAACCACTTTGTGAATGTGTTTCTGAAAGTAGAGATGACTATCCATATGTGTCCATAGATCCCTTATTATTACCTCCATATTTAGGGTGTTGGCACCTATGTGGTATTTGTATGACTGAAAGGCCGTAATTTTGACACCACATCTGTCTGACTGAGACCCTTTTTAAGGATGTCTCTGTTGTCCCAAACATCGATTATGACAACCTTTTTGCAGCCATCCACAAACTTTGATAACCATAGCCCTCATGTGTTTGACTGTACTTCTGAATAGTATACACCAGACAGGAGGGGTCCCAGGACAGAGCCATGGGGGACAGCAGTGGTTACCAGCTTACAGTCCAACAGGGAGACCACAATTCTTACCTTGTGGGATCTATCTGTGCCCCAGTTGGCAATCCATCAGATGACATACATGTTTATGCACAGGTTGTTGATATTGTGGATAAGACATGTGTGCGGGATGTTGGAAAAGGTCTTTTCAAGGTCTATATAGGCCATGTGAAGCTCATTTCATTGATGTATGTCCTGGGTAACTGCCTTGCAAACTGTCTAGCAGGTTTAGGGATCATGCTCTGCCCTTGACCAAACCAAAATGGGTAGGGTTGGGTGTTTGTAGGCTCCCAATAACTCTATTTATGAGTTCCATAATGATGGACTCCATGGCCTTGTAGATTAGGCTTATTAGGCTTATAAGACAATAGTTCCCATGGTCTGTTGTGCAACAACACTTGTGGAGTGTGCCAAACATTGTTGTAACCCATTCAACAGTTTCATATCCTGTACAGAGGGTGAGTCTCAGCAGACTGTTCAGGTGCATGGTCTGTTTGTTTTGGAGTTCACATATGACACAGCCAGGGACACCAAGTCATCCCATAGACACCATGTTTTTTAGGTTTGGATAGAGCTATTTAACCATTGTATGTGTGATTTCTGGGTTTTCACAATCTCCAGGTATGGTAATGGGCCCTTTTGTCAGTGAGAGGGGGGTAAATATGTATGAACCCGTCTAACAAAATGTTGGCAATGTCAGTCATGTACAAGTATTCGTTTACACTTTGCACTAACTCAGAACATATATGAGTTTACTTTGATATTTATGACATAGCTAAAGAAAGCTTCATGGTTCTCTATGGAATCTTTGCCAATATTTTTGGTAGAGCTTGGCTTGGATAATGTTAAGAGTGCTCATTGTTTCATGATTATACTAATCAGAGATTTATTGATCTTCTTCGTATTTTAACTTTCTTTGAACAACTTAACTACTTGTATTACATAGTTTGATTATGACAGGGGTCCAATATATTATATGGGTATGTTTTCATATCACTGTCTGTGCAACGCAGGATTGGTGAATAGTGACATGTGTCTGGAGTAAGAACTGCAACTGCCAGATATGTGTGGCCCACTGTTGTACTCAGACATGGCCTAAGTCTGTGAGCATGCCCAGTATGACCTTTCAGTATGTTGTTGACTGACATTTGCTTTGTGTGTTTAAGTGTGTGAGCATGCCCAGTATGACCTTTCAGTATGTTGTTGACTGAAATTTGCAAAATTTGTTTAGGTGTATGGGCATATACACTATATGTGTGTGAAAAATCAAGTTGGTTTTTACTTCAGGGCTCACCTTTGTGTTGTACATCGACAGGAAGCATGCTGTGCCTGCAGGGCTTCCATGAGTCAATTTGCATAGCCTTATCAACATTTCTACATACAGGGGGACAGCTATTATTTGTACATTTCTACCCGTGGCACACCTGATTGTTACTGTGGGTGTAAATAGGATAAGGAGTACACCGGACACTTATACACATTTGCTAGGCCTGCACTGCTATGTCAGGTACTCCATTTCAGTCTGTACTGTTGCCTATCATACTGGCTTGAGGCATACCACTGTACTACAGACCATAGCTTCCAATTACAAGCATATTAGTTTGTGACTTCATAGCCTACCCAACCCACATCACACTGCCTGGCCTGCTGTTATCTGTCTGCATAGGCCTTGGGGGAGGTTACACATATGCTTCTTCAGAGGGCATGATACAGCATTTGTTTGTCTACAATTGTACTGCTGGCTGTGACTATTAGGTATGTGACCCCCACCCCAACTGGTATGTGTGAGTGACTTAAATTGTGTCTGTGCCACCGAAATGCTGTCATGGCTTAGTGGTTCAGTACTGTGACTATAGTACACAGTATCCTGAGTTTGAACCCTGTCACTGCATTTTATATTTCTGCTGGGCAGACCTGACTGGTTAAGGAACAGTAAAGCAGGTGTGAGTGTGTTTACCCGACTTTGCTCAACTTTGCCTGACTTTGCCCGACTTTGCCCAATGTTGCTCAACATTACCCAATGTTGCACTGGTGCAGCTACGTGCAATTGTATTTAAATATGCTCAATACTGGTAAAATTGCTTAGCAGTGCTTTATATTGCTTAAAATATGGCACTCATGCTTCAGGTGGTGCTACTGGGCTGCCTGTATCGGATGCACATAGTACACTCCCTATACATGTTTGAAAACAGGTAGTGTTAAGTTAGGCATCCCTTTTACTGTATGTGCAAGTCAGAGAGAGGTGTAATTTCCAGGGTTCCTACTGAGTCAGTGTATGTGCTATGTGTTGCCTTTTTGCCAAGGCCAGGGCATACTGGGCATGCCTCCTTCTGCCTACTGGGGCAGGCTCAGGTTGTTCCTCCTTGGAGTCACGCTGTGCCTGGGCAGGCCTTGGCAATGGTGGGGGGCTATTTGGCCCTGCCCCATGCTGTTTCTGCTGCAGCTGTTTCCACAGGATCATACTGTTTAGCATGGCACATACCATAACAATTTGGGTACATGTAGTTGGTGAGTACTGCAAGGCTTCACCAGATGTGTCCAGGCACCGGACTTTAGCATCCCAAACACACGCTCAATTATGTTTCTTGTTTGTGCGTGTGCCTCATTATGGAGTTCTTGTTCAGGTGTGTGTGCATTTCTGATGGGTGTCATCAGCCACGGCTCCAGTGCATATCCAGCATCCTCCACTAGGTGACCATCAGGGATGTCCCCATTGGCAAATCTCTGGTACAGCTGCATCAGATGCCAGATGTGGGAATCATGATATTTTCCAATGCAGCCAGCACACACATTCATTATTATGCCCTGGGCATTGCACACAACCTGGCAGTTGATGGAGTGGAATCCCTTGCGGTTGATGTAGACCCTACCTTGCTCACTGGGTGGTGCTTTGATGTGTATGTGCATGCAGTCTATTGCACCCACTACCTCAGCATATTCTGCTATTTGGTGGAAAAGATGCATATTGCTGGCCAATGCCTCATGGGAATTGGGGAAATATACATGGTCACCAACATGTGCTGACATAGCATCCAGGAACTGGTGGAATACCCTGGATGCTGATGCCTGTGAAATCCCCATCATATCACCAGTTGGTCTTTGGAAGGTACCTGTAGCTAGTTTTCTTAGGCCAACACATACCTTGGTATCCACTGCGATGGGTTCCCCTCTGTTGGTTTTGTGTGTGAGGTGTGGCTGGCACAGCTCAACAATTTGCTGTAGGAGGTCTCTGTCCACCCTATAGCGCTCCACTATCTCCAGCTCATGTAGCCCCTGGTATGTTATCCTGGGTCTGTACACTCTTCTCCATCTCCTCACTGTGGGTTGCTCAGCAGCATTCACAACATCATCACCCTCAGCGCTTTGCACATGTTGGTTTATGATAGCAAGAGCAGCCCCTATCATTTTGTCTGACTTAAGCTTTTTAAGATTTCCCTCCTTGTATACTGCAGTGTTGCAGAGTTATTGAGAAAAAACAGGGGGGGATGGTGTTTGCAGAGTTTAAAGTGCTGGGCTGGGCTGGGCTAGTCTGCTGCCTGTGTAATTGGCTGATTCTGATATATTTCACCTGGCAGCTCTGCTAATTCTCCTTGATTAACTTCCTACTACTTCTTTCCCTTCCTTTTGCCTTTCTGTTTCCGCCCGGTGCAGCGCCATGCAAACAAGCGCAAACATGCACACACGCGTGCACATGAGCACACCCAAGTGCACACACTGTGTGCATGTTTGCAAGGAGTTTCCTATCTTTTAACAGTATGCACCTTTGGTTTGATGTTTTCAAGTAGGTCAACTGTAGGCAAGTCTCTTGTAATCCTGAGCAACTCAGGGCAAACACAAGCCACTGTGCTCCAATTACCTTACAGTCTGTCTGACACCCCCCCTTATGATGTCACCTATATTCTAGTCTTCTACTCACCTACTCCTACTCTTACACTCTTGGGACATGCCTCACATGCTGGGGAAAATTGGGATTCACTATCCTTATCCTCATTTGTATAGGATTGCCTAGTATTGCATGTTTTCATCTCTCACACTGAGCTTCCCTCCCTTAGCAACCACTACTCAGTGGCCATGTTGTCTTCAGCCTGCCATTCACCTGCATGGCAGAATAAGCATTTTAGTGAAAATTCTTATTTTTGGCTTTTTTTAATTATTGTCTTGTTTTCATAAGCGCCACATGTTTGCGTGGTGCTGCGCTATGCTTAAACATCAGAGATTGGGGGGAAAAAAAGTTAAATTGTTATATTTTTAAACATTTTATAATGCCAGTGGCCTTATATTTGGCCAACGGCATGATTCCTCAACTGTATGCATCCTTTATTTGGAGCTGTCATAGCTCCGTTTAGCTATTTGCAGAAATGTACTCCGTTACCAACAGAGTACATTTCTGCAGCTAACACTAATCTTCCACAGACAGGTTAGTGTTTCCTGGATCACAAATTTACCTCATTTGCATGGATTTCACCAGAAAATGAGGTAATTTGCATACCATGACACTGTCCGTGCAAGAGTAGCTTTAGCAGCTCTCGTGCATGCCCCTGCCAGCTGTTCCTGGATCGCATGGCAGACATATTGCTGGCGTGAGCTCCTACACTCTTCTTGCACTCCATGCAAGCTTTTGTAAATCTGGGGGTATAACTTACCAGCCCAAGATTTATTATTACTACAATGTGTAATTACTTATTCTCAAGACTTATGCAGAATTATTCAGAACTCTTCATATTTAGATCAACCTGTCTTAATCAGTCTCATATCTGGAATCATTTTTAATGATCAACAGTTTGATAATTTAGTATCCAAATTATATACTATTTTGTTAAGTTACAGGTTAATTTTAACAACTAAGCAATGGAACACAATGACTAAAGATCTACCTTATAGTCTCTCAAAGACAGAAAAACTTAAAATTCTGTCTTCAGTAAAATTCATTTTTTGGGGTAAATATTGGGGTGTATTTACTTGGAAGTATTTACACAGAACATTTTAACTCCTGACAAAATTGCTAAATTCAAAAAATCAAATATCATTTGCTGGAGATGTCTAACATCATGTAATGCAGATTGGTTCCATATTTTCTATGATTGCTCTAAACTAAGCAATATTGGAGAGATATTGATGATTTTCTTTCAGCTTTATTTTCAGATAACTTCACATTAACTAAAACTTTAATTTTTCTTAATGTTGATGAAATCTTTTCTTTAAATAAATCAGATTCATACTTATTATGGACAATATAAGCAGTAGCCAGGAAATGTATTACAAGGAATTGGACCTCTACTACCTCTTTGAGTCTTAGTGAATGTTTCTCCTTACCAGAAGAAACCACAAACAAGGAAGTCAGAACTAAAGAACTGAGAATATATCCAAGGAGTTTTACTACCACACCATGGACAAAGGTTTCAAACCTAATTGAGACTTTCTGAACTGATTTTTAACCCCGTCTAATCATTATTTGTTTGCATCACTGAAAGTTTTTTTTAAATATTTACAATTTTCAAACATTTTTCAGGCCTATGTAAATAATGTAAATAGTTGATGTAGTTTTATTGTTGTTAAACGTTGTCTGTTCACTATAATTAGTGTATTAAACAGTGTTTATTCTTTTATAGTATCCTTAATAAAAATATTGGGGAAAAATAATGTGCTTGATGTGGGAAACCAGTATATTTTTTGGTGCAAAAATGCCTAGCCATATTTTTTCTCAAAAATATAGCATTTTTATTTATTGAGTGAATTAGATAATCCAGTTACCTCTTATAAACTTTGCTGATAAACAAGTTAACATTTACACACTGAGTGTCATAACATAACTTGATCATAATCTATAGTATAAGTGATGACTTAAGCAATGTTCCCTTTTCTGTTTATGTTAGTACAAGCACTTCATTGCTGTTTGCACAGCTAACAAGGTGTAAATTTCTGCCTGCTGCACTGAGATGTAACATAAGATATTCTCCATCCTAACAATTGTGCATATTAAACAGGATGTCTCTATTAGTTCATACTCCTCAGTATAAGACTTTTCCTGACCACAGCCTTAAGAACTTTCATTAGTCTTAAAACTTAGTTTAAAATATAGTTTATGACTTTTAATGTGTTCTAATTCCTTGCTGTATTTCCCCACCCAGCCTTTGATAATAAGTGCCTAGTGCTTGTGTTTTGGAATTTTAGCTCTCAGTCAGTTCATTACACTGTTCACCAAGGTTTCTATTAAGTAGTCGTTTCAAAGACTTAGTACAATAGTTGTCATATGATGAGTGTATGACATTCGAGTTGTTAATTTGTGCTGCATTTTCATATTCATCTTTTTATGATATGTGCAGAAACCTTTGTACAGTTTTAACTGAAATCATTCATATATGCCTTAAAATCAAAATCATACAGTGTAATGCTTTGTAGTCACAATGTAAATATTTTATTTTATGAAATCATTGAATTGACATATCATGAACTAATGTAGCTGTCTCTAATGACATAAACATGAAATACATTTTACTGCATGAACATATAGAATATATGTAGCGAAAGATACTATGCTATTTAGAGTCATTAATAATTATGAAGTGTTTGAAAGTAAATATCTAAAATATCATGTGGAAAACATGAAAACCTAACAAATATTCTATCTTATGAGATGATTTGCTCATTCAATGTGTTACTAATCACAGCAGCAACCCTTACCACTAAATATAAATTCAACGAACATTACAGAATCATAGAGAATGATTATTTGCCATTATTTTACAATTTATTCCGGATATTTAAAAATACAAAGAGGATTACTATGTATAAAGTAAGAATAACTCTAATACAACAGTTGTAGTTGAAAAAGCATTATCAAGATAAGAAAGGATAATGCAGTACATTTATAACTACTGATTAGTGCTTTATATGGATTACCTGTCTATATATATATATATATATATATATATATATATATATATATATATATATATATTTTTTTTTTTTTTTTCAGAAAGAACTACATCCTTAAATAGCACGATTTACCTACCTGTAAACACAGTAAAACTGTGTTATACAGGGGAGCAAGCCCCCCTGCTCCCTCCACACCCCCTGCTACTTAAATATTCTCACTCCGAGATCACACTACCGTACAGGAAAGGGGAATATCCCAGTCCTGCACTGTAGTGGGATCTCCGCTATAATTTTTCGGCCTTTCAAATATCCGCTCATATGGTATGAGTTTCGAACATTTGAAAGTTCGAACAAATGAAGGGCTCCCATATATATATATATATATATATATATATATATATATATATATATATATATATATATATATATATGTAGATATAGATATAGATATCTATCTACATAGCCACCAATGGGATTTTTGAGATTTAAGTTATATGACATAAATGCAACTTAAAAATGCTGTAACATTTTGTCAATCACAGTCACTGCCACTAGAAATTTCACTTTCCCTGAGTTGTCGTGACTCTTTGTGCAGTTAAATTAATTAGCTTTGGGATGAGAGTGTACAACCCCCTGCATGGGGTATGCAAGCTTCAAAAGTATACTTTTCTTTCTTTTATTTATTTTTTTCTCACCCAAATGTATCTGGCAGGCAAGGAATCAATAGTAGGTGTATTTGAAATATCTTTTGCAAAAGGCATTAACAAAGATGCTTGATTAGGGCATTTTTATTAAGCATAGGCCAGCATAAATAAAGACAGAGAGACACTACAGAAGCACACCTGTAAAGTCTAGAAAAAAATCATAAGATGTAGCTGTGAATAATAGCTGAATGTTTGACAACATTAACTGTG
Organism: Protopterus annectens; assembly: GCF_019279795.1. NCBI lineage: Eukaryota > Metazoa > Chordata > Ceratodontiformes > Protopteridae > Protopterus > Protopterus annectens. Next base: position 1,071,356,458 of record NC_056733.1, read on the forward strand.
ATCCCCAGAAATGTAAAATAAATGCACGTAGGAGAACATGTAGCCATTTTAAGATTATGATCTCTTACAATATTCTGCCTTCTCTAAGGTATACCTGTGCACAAGTAATTAGGTTGCAGAAGTGGGGGGCTGAAACCCTCATATTGGGAGCACAAGAGCTAAAGGCATGTAAAAAAAAAAAACTTAAGAAGAATGACAGTGAGTTCTGGAATTTGCTGTCTTTCTGGCTGACTTCTTGTTTGTTTTTCCGCATCATGACTACCATTATCAGGTCTTGCTTATATAATGTAGAGCTACATTCTACTACAGCATAATCCATTACACAGAGAATCTCAGAATGCAGAAAGCACCACAACAGGATAGGGCAATTGATACCCAAATTAAGGAGAAAGAAGTGGAACAGGAAGCAATTGGTCAGCTACCATATCAAGATATTTTGGAGCCTTCCACAGGAAACCAGTATAAACATTCACTTGAAGCTAGACAGCAAGGAAAGGAACATGAAACTGTGGAATCTCTGATGCTGTCAATGTTGAGGAATGATAGGCCAGTGAGTTCCCATATGACAGAGCAATGGATGGCACAGGATGAAATTGAAGAGAAGTTGACACAGGAAGATGAAATTGAACTTTCTATAGAATGCCCACAGTAAATGGAAAACAATGGATGTATCCTCAGTTTGGAAGAAAATGAGCTAAGAGAAGAGTTGCTTGATTTAATACACATGTATAGATACATAAAGATCAATGAGAGAAACAGACTGCAGAAGGTCAATAAAACCCAGAAAGTTAGACGTTTGATAAAACAAAGGAATGCAGTAATTCGGTCTGTCCATAGAGAGACATACGATATAACAGAAGTAAGCAGGATATATGAGTGTGCTACTAAATTAATAATTGATAAAGTTCTACCACAAGAACACAGGGTAGCAACAGAAAGGAAGGGGAGAAACTGAATACCATCATGATATATATATATATATATATATATATATATATATATATATATATATATATATATATATATATATATATATATATTTATATATATATATATATATATATATATATATATATATATATATATATATATATATATATATATATATGTACACATACATACATAAATATGTGTATACATATATATATATATATATATATATATATATATATATATATATATATATATATATATATATATATATATATATATATATATATATATATATATATATATATATATATATATATATATATATATATATATATATATATATATATATATATATATGTATATATATATATATATATATATATATATACATATACACATACATACATATATATGTGTGTATATATATATATATATATATATATATATATATATATGGATCTACTTCAGAATGTCGACAGTCCGGAATGCCGACATTCATATGGCTGACACCATATGATTGACAGTCCAGAATGCCGACATCCTGAAATAGAACCACCACCCACCTGGAAACACAGTAAAACTGTGTTATGCAGGGCGGGCAAGACCCCCTGCACCCCCCACACACCCTGCCACATAGTTATTCTCACTCCGAGATTGCAAGTCAGAGCTGGAAAGGGAAATCTCTCAGTCCGGCACTGTAGCAGGATCTCCGCTATCAGTTGTCGGCCTTTTAAACATTCGAACATATGGTTCGGCCATATGAGTTTCAAACATTTGAAAGTTCAAACAACTGAAGGGGACCCATATATATATATATATATATATATATATATATATATATATATATATATATATATATATATATATATATATACATTCACTGTTAGAAGACTATAGAAGAGGGAAAAGTTCAACATAAATTTTAAGAAATGTAGATCTGATAAGCAATGTGTAGTATTAGAAAAGAATAGGATCTATCATACACTATTGCAAATAACAAACTAAAAATTTCAGCACAGCCAGAAAAACTTAGAACACAGATGAAGGAAAAGTACAAAATAGACAATTTATTAATAACCCAAAAAAGTTTTATAGTGAACTGGGAAACAAGCTAAAAGGAATTGAAAGACTGCCAAACAAAGGAAATAGATAAATTTTTGAGGGGTCTATATTGCAAGCTCAAAAGCCCTAATAACCATATACAAAAACGCTGACACATATTCCGCGAACTGCGAATACACTGAATGCCCTAAACCATGAAATTCAAAAGCTCGAGCCGTCATACTTGTCCCACCCCACTGCCCGCTACATACTACCTAACCAAACAAACTAAACAATCACATACATACATACACCAACCAAAACCCTACTTCTAACCCTACACTATATCTTGCCTATACCACCATCTATTCACTTACCTTAACCCGCACCCTAACCCTATGGTCCGTAACTATCATACATTTACCTTAACAAGCTATACCCAAACAAAATAAATAATCCACACATATACACGTAACAAAACCCTACATCTAACCCTACACTAAATCTCACATACATTACCAACTATGCACTTACCATAACCCTCACCATATCCATAAGGTCTGTAACTATCGCACACTTACCTGACGGAGCTATACCGTGGATGGGCCAACCATGATGATTCGACATTTCGGATTTCTCGCTTCAGGACGATCAATGTTTACATGGTTCGATGGAGACATGTTGGCGTTTATGTATTTGGGTAAGTGCGTCTTCGAGGATGTGGTAGGGAACCATTTTGGAAAAGTATTTATGAAGATCATGTGGAATATAACAAAGATGGTAAATGGATAGAAGAAGTAAAAGAAAGAATAAGAAGTTTAAAGGAGCAGGATATGAAATGGGATGCAGTAACAGCCAGAGAGATTGAAACAAAGTTAACAAAAGCCTCTAAATGGAAAACCCCAAGCCAAGATGTAGTACCTAACTTCTGGTTAAAAGTATTAACATCTTTGCATGAAGATTTAGCCAAAAATAATAACTATTTATATGCACATCCCAAACAGACACCAAAATGGCTAACAACAGGCAAAACAATTCTCCCACTTAAGAGTTAACCTGCAAGCTACCATAAAAATTATACACCAAATAACTTGCCTTCCTACGATGTGTAAACTATACACAGGAATTGATGCTAACAAAATTTATGGTCATTTAGAAGAATACTCAATTATTGCAATAAAACAAAAGGGCAGTAAAAGAAAGTCATATGGAACAAAGGATCATTTGTTAAACAAAGTCACACTGGAGAACTGTAAAAATGGGAAGAATCTAAATATGTCATGGATTGACGATAAAAAAGTACTTTATAGTATCCCACATTCATGGATAAACGAGTGCTTAAAAATGTATAAGATACACCCTACACTGATCAACTACATTACAGTAACCATGAAACAGTGGCAGACCACTTTGCAATTAAGCCATGATAAATGACAGATTATTATGCCAGGGATAAAAATTCAAAGGGGGATATTCCAGGGTGACTCTCTGTAACCATTGCTATTCTGCCATGCCATTAACCCATTAATCTGTTTACTTAACAGCTTAGGCCATGGCTACAAGTTTGCACCAAGAGAACAACAAAGTGTAAAGATTTCTCATCTTCTCTTTGTTGATGATTTAAAACTGTATATTTCATCAGATGAGGAACTGAAAGCAGAGCTGCAGGTTGTCAAAACTTTTTCATATGATATAAGAATGTCATTTGGTCTTGATAAGTGTGCAAAAGCAACATTTAAAGCAGAAAAATTGCAGTACCAGGAAAACATCAGTTTAGGACAAGAATGTGATATAAAAGAACTTGAGCAAGAGGGAGTTTATAAATAGTTGGGAACTGATGAAGGATGAACAATAAAACATGAACAAATGCAAATAAAACTTAGTAAGGAATACTTTAGAAGACTTAAATTAATTTTGAAAACAGCACTGACATCTAGGAACAAAATCCAATCTATCAATCAATTTGCTCTTCCTGTCCTAACTTATAGTTTTGGATTGATTGACAGGCCCCAAAATGTGTTGCATAGATTAGATAGGAAAACAAGAAGGATGCTTCATGCTCACCAAATGATGTATAGAAATCAGTGTATACCAAGATTATATATTCCACGGAACAGAAATGGGCCTCCTTGAAATTGATTACATGTATAGATCTGCAATTGTGGGGCTCCACACATACCTGCTGACTTCACAAGACCCAAATATAGTGAAAGTTTTGAAACATGAGGAGAATAAATCTAAGATGATGTCTCTGCTTTATTTTGCAGAAGCATATTGGCATCAAGCAGAAATGGAAATCAAACCAGAAGTAGATAAAAATCAGGCAGCAACTGAATGTGCCACAAAACAAAAGAAAGAATATAAGGTGAAGGACCAGATGAGAAAGCAAAAAATGTGGAAAAAGCATAAATATATTTGCAAGTATAAAAAACTTCTGGGAGAACCTCATGTTGATCAGGAATGAATGAGGAATGGCTAAGGAGAGGTGAATTCAAATCAAGAGATGAAAGATGAATATTGGCAGTCCAAGATAGTGGGCTATATGCATGCTGGTTTACAAAGTCCATTGAATATGTGGGAGAAACAGACAAATGGAGATTTTGTAAAACTAAATCAGAAACAGTTGCACACCTTGTTGCTGGTTGTGACATATTACTGGCAGAAGGACTGTATACTGAAAGTCATAATAATTTGGTAAGACTGTTGCACTGGGGATTGTGCAAACATTATGGTACTGAAGTGGCAGAAAAACACTGGAAACTTGAGCCACAAGGCATAGGAAATAATGAAATTTATGTCACATAGGTTCATAGGTTCATAGGTAGGTACTAGGCTGTTGGCCCTAGGCCCTATATAAGCCTAGCCAAAAAGGTACCCTGGCTTTCGCTACTCAAGAAAATAATTTTCCTGTGCCCCTGTTGAGCAGATCCACAGAAGTGATCCCCGGGGTGAATTTCCTATCTCCCATCCAAGATTTTTCTTGAAGAGTGCTAATGAAGAGCTTTGTTTGATATAGACAGGTAGTTTGTTCCAGAGTATGGGAAGTCTCTGGGACAGGAATCTATCCCTCCAGCATGTTTTGTTTATTGTTGTGACAAGGTTTAGGTCCCTGGAGTGTGTAGCTCAGAAGAATTGGGATTGCTTTAAGTGGAGCATTTCCAACAGCTCTGGGTTTGACATAGCATTGTATGTTAGACAGAAATCGCCTCTGAGTAGACAATATGTGATGGGGTAAGGCTGGAGTTATTTGAGACGGTCTGCGTAGGGCATCTTTTTGAGGCTGGTAATCCTCTATGTGAGGTACTTCTGTGGCCTTTTCAGTTGTTATAGATGTCTTGTGAGGTACATACCAAAAGGGGAGCTGTATTCTATAATGGGTCTAATGAGTGATGAGTAGAGGGGAACAATGACCTCTATTTTCCTGGATAAGAAACCTTTTGTGATGAGGTGTGCCACATAGAAGGATTTATTGACAATTGTGGTGATGTGATTATCAAAGGAGAGACTACTGTCCACCTGTGTCCCAAGGTCTCATATCACACTTTCGATGTTAAGTAGACTACCGCCTATGTGGTAGTTCATGGGTACAGAGTTTTTACCAAAAGGGATGACAATGCACTTTTTGGCATTGAGCTTAAGGCCATGGCTTTAACACCAGGCATCTGTCTCAGCCCTTTGGTAGGATGTCCACATCATTAGGAGTTTCGATTGGCTCCTAGTTTGCAGGAATCTGTGCACTTCATTAGCCAAAGACCTTCTGTGTTAGCCTGTACTTCAGATAAGTAGATATCAAAAAGGAGGACCCAGGACTGAACACTATGGTACTCCACTTGTTACTGGTTTGAAGTTGGAATTGGAGTCTGCTACTTTCACAGTGTGGGTTCTGCCTGTGAGCCAGTTGGCAACCGATCTTGTGACATTGGGATTTATACCTAGTTTAGTGAGTTTATCTATAATTCCATGAATTTTAATCATACTTTGACTTAGGATTGGGGTCCATTCATGTCATAGTATTAGAAACCCAAAAGATTTTGAGAAATAAAAAAATCTCAGAATAAAAGCAATTGCATTTTTGCATAAATGCTACCATCAGTAAATAAACTTTGGAGGAAATAATAAACACCACTCCATGAAGCTAACAATGAAGACTGATATTGCACTAACCATTGACCATTTATAAAACATACTCGGAGGCTCTAAATAAAAATCTACCTAAGCAACAAAGACCTCCAAAGCAGACATCCAAGCAAACGCTACCTCAAAACAAAACACACACAACACATAACCCACAAAGTCAGTGTGCCAAGCAGCCACAGCCCTTAAGGCTGAATAACACACCTGATACTCTTGTTATAGGTGACTGTATTGTCAGACACACTGACGTCCCGCTCACCAGGCTTAATAAAGAGAAGGTCACGGTGAGCTGCCTGTCGGGTGCTAGGATATGACACATAATGCAAGCACTCAGGTCACTCCAAAGCAAATACAAATATGACTCAGTCATTGTACATGTTGGTGTGAATGACCTGAGACGTACTTCCCTGGACTACATGAAAAGAGACATAGAGGAGCTCTCTGATCATGTAGCCCAGGCTGGTATAACCCTGACCTTGAGCAGCATCTTACCCTCACCTAGAATGATGCCACAGTACAAAGACAAAATGATCGATTTTAACAATTGGCTAAAATTTTGGTGTGATTCAAAGGGGATCCAGTGTCTGTCAGCCTGGGATGACATGCTCGACAAGCCATGTGGCTTCACTAGGGATGGCTTGCACCTGTCACCAATGGGCTTTCGGATATTTGCAAAGGCTCTTGCCACCCCCATAGTGCCCTTTTTAGGCAAGGCTCAAAAGTCAAACCCACCCCCATAGACAGCACAAGGAACAAGAAACTAAGGGTAATGCTGCTAAACGCCAGAAGTCTTAACCTCAAGATGCATGCACTCAAAGCTCTCCTCAGTATGGAGAACATCGATATCTGTGCAGTGACAGAAACCTGGTTCAAGGCTCCAGAGAGCACCCCAGCACTACCAGGTTATACCTCATATCATGCTTTTTGGCCCCAAAACCTGGACCGAACCACAAAAGGAGGGAGAGTTTCCATATTTATCAAAGATATCCACACCTCCAGGTTAGTGGCATTGCACGAAGTATCGGAGACCATCCATGTGCAACTAACAGTGGGCAAGACTGCTTTTCAGTTTATAGCATCCTACAGACCACCGTCTCAAATTCAGGAATCCCATTTGGCTTTCCTGAAAACATTGGAGAACAAGAAGATCTCTCCAAACACCATTATGTTGGGCGACTTCAACTACCCAAACATTGACTGGGAGCACTACACAAGCCCCAGCACCTTAGCCCAAAGATTCCTAGAAATTATAAACTCAAATGCTATGGAACAACTAGTCACCACTCCCACAAGAGGGGACAACATACTAGACCTGATCATGACCAACATGGGGACTCTATGCTCCACACCAGAAGTATATCCCTCATTGGTAAGATCAGACCATAAATTAATTTCACTGGATGTCCACATCCCGACCCCACCTCCAGCCCAGAAAACCACAGTGAAAAACTTCTCAAAAGTGAACTTCTCACTTCTCAAAACCGAAGTGGAATCCATCAAGGCCCCAGGGCCAGTGGAAACTACAGCCCAAACTGCAGAATCCTATATAAATGCATTCTACGGACATCTCCAGGAATGCATGGATCATGCTATCCCAAACAAAACCAAGACCCAATCATCCAAAGGCAGGTGTCCAGTCTGGTGGACCCCTGCCATAAATAAACTGTACAACAGAAGGAGGAAGCTACTACATGATAGAGCAAAATCCCTAATAGGGAAGGCATCTCTGATCAGTACTAGCAAAAAATTACGATCCCTCATAAAATCCTCCAAGGCCAGCTTTGAGAGAAAAATTGCACAGGACACCAAAGACAATCATAAGGCTTTTTTCAGTTATGTTAGAAACCTGGGATGCAACTCTGTTGTTCTGAGTTGATTCTAAATGACAAAAAATACACTGAACCCACAGACATAGCCAATATCCTGGCAGACAGGTTCAGTGCAAACTTCTCCTCCCCCTCCCCCCAAAAGAGCAAGTATCTATCCCAGCAGTGGGCTGCCTCCCAAAAATCTCAGATGCTCAAGTGAAGGCTGCCCTCTCCAAAGCAAAAAACACCGCTTCCATGGGACCAGATGGCGTCCCAGGTTGCGTCCTACATGAACTACAAGAGGAACTAATCCCTCAAATAAAACAGCTATACAATCTCAGCCTCACTACAGGATATGTGCCCACAGAATGGTGTACAGCAACAGTGGTCCCACTCCACAACGGTGGAGCCTCTACAGACCCTGGAAACTATTGCCCCATAAGCCTGACTAGCTTAGTTTGCAAGGCTATGGAGAAGATCATCATGGAGCTCATAAACAAAGACATTGGGGACCTACAGACACTAGATCCTACCCAGTTCGGCTTTGTCAAGGGCAGATCCTGCCTTTTGAACCTGGTTGACTTCTTTGAAACAGTCACCAAAGCCATAGATGAAGGGAAGGTAGTCCACACAGCCTATCCGGACCTTGCAAAGGCATTTGACACAATACCCCACTCGGGCATCATAGATAAGCTATCCAGCTTAAATATAAACCCCTATGTCACAAGATGGGTTGCAAACTGGCTCAAAGACAGAAGCCACAGAGTGAGAGTTGCTGGAGCCATGTCAGACTCAAAACCGGTGATAAGTGGTGTCCCACAGGGTTCTGTCCTGGGACCACTCTTGTTCGGTATATACTTTTTCGAGGTACAGGCAAATGTGGGAGGACTATGGCTCACCAAGTTCGCAGACGACTGAAAACTGGGCACCAGAATCAGCTCTCCAGCTGACACAGACATCCTTCAAAAAGGTCTCACAGAGACAGATAACCAGTGCCAGCGCCATGGTTTAAAGCCAAATGCCAAAACATGTATAATCATACCCTTTGGCAAAAACAATGTGCCCACAAATTACCACATAGGCGGAAACCCATTAAGTACAGAGAAAGTTATTAGGGACCTGGGGACCCAAGTTGATAGCAATCTCTCCTTTGAAAACCACATTGCCAAAGTGGTTAGAAAGACCTTCTACATAGCCCACCTCACCACGAAGGGTTTCACATCTAGATCAAGAGAGGTAATCGTGCCCCTTTATTCATCCCTCATCAGGCCCATCATAGAATACAATGCCCCTTTTGGGATGTACCTTACCCGACACCTGCAGCAATTAGAAAGACCCCAAAAGTATCTCACCAAGTGGATCAAGGGTCTCAAACAGATGCCATATGCTGCTTGGTTAAAAAAACTCCAGCTCTACTCAGTTGCATACCGCCTACTTTGAGGCGATCTATGCCTGACATACAAAGCTATGTCAAATCCAGAATTAATGGACATGCTCCACCTCAGTAAATCTAAATCCCTGAGAGCCACACGCTCAAGGGACTTGAACCTCAGCACAGAAATAAATAGAACTTGCTGGAGGGACAGGTTCATAAATCAGAGGCTCCCTTTGCTCTGGAATAGAATTCCAGTTCATGTGAGGCAGAGCACCTCACTGAATCTCTTCAAGAAAAATCTCGATAAGTGGATGGGGGATCATAGGTTTGTCCCAGGGATTACTCCCGTGTCACTATTAGATAGAGGCACAGTAAACTAAACCTTAAAAAGGGCACAGTATACTCAACTCAAGGGGTGGCGTAAGCCATACAGAATCAGGCTAGGCTTATAATTGCCCCAGGGCAGATAGCGTAGTATGAACCTATGAACCTATGAACCTATGAACCTATAAGAATGCTGTGTCAAAAAGTTGCAATAAAAATAATGCTTAAAATACATCATTGAGAAAGCATCAGAATATCTATTTAAAGACATGCTATAGGCCCAAATTCCATTGTAAAATTTGTTTGGTCTCAGTCCTTGCCTCACTGTGCACAGTCTTCATGTCTATGCTGCAGATTATTCTATCATACTTGTCTATAAGCAGGCACATCTTTCTATCAGGACTCTGTTCTCCAGAGGAAAACAAGGAAGCAGTCTCATCAGTGACAATTACTGGGGGCATTGACTATGGCTGGGATTCACTAATCCTCCGTGTAAGACTAAATAAGTCTTACTCGGAAACTGCAGCCTAAGATTATGATGTCAGCGCGACATGCATATTCATGAGGGTGCGCTGATTCAACTGAAAGGCTAACACGGAGAGTGCACAAGTGCAGGGGGCGTGTCAGACTGCCGAGCAGTCCAAATATCCATGCCCCTGCAAGTGCCTAAACTGCAAATGTCACCAGACATGAGCGAGTCCACTCAAATGTGTATATCCCCAACACTACACTCCCCCACATTCTAAACCCCTGTACAAATATAATAAAATGTAAAACTTTTTCTTTTATTCATTCCCAATCTAGCTGCCCATATTTTCACGTGTGTGCACGGGTTTGCCCATTGCTTAGCTACAGTTAGCAGTTTAGACATCGAAGAGGATAATAAACTACGTATATGCAAATTAAGCCCAATAGCAATAGCATAATGGTAGAGCCTTTGCACAAAGAGGAGGCATTCCTGGTTTGTGTCCCACCACTCCACTTCCCATCTTCTGTAGTAAATCTTTGCATAAAATAATTCCTGACATTTACTTTTAAATTTTAGTAAAATACATTGAAATGGCCTATGTAGTAGTGAACGATATTTTATATATTTATAAGAAGGTGAAATTTTCATGCATACTGATAAATACATAAGTAATGTACCTTGAGCAATGTGAAGCACTGCTAAGCAAAGTTTACCAGTATTAAGCATATTTAAATATAATTCCTCATAGATTAGCAGTGCTTTAACTAGTGCAATAGTTTTGCATGGAGCTGCGCATCATGCCAACTAGCACAAACAAAACATGTTTGCGCGAAGCTACGCACCGCGCTAACTGGGAAACATCGGTAAACGTAGAGCAACGTTGGGCACAGTTGAGCAAAGTCAGCTAAACACAGCCACACCTCCCAGCTGGTCAAGCCAGTAGTAAAATGAAAAGCAATGACAGGCCTCGAACCCAGGATAGTGTGCACCATAATCAAAGTATTCAACCACTAAGCCATGACAGCATTTGATGTTCATGCATTGTCAACACACACATATACATATTAATCAAAGTTTACCCAGTGCTAAGCAGGTGTGCACTCAACTGAGAATTTTCAAATCTGGCCAATCACAAATAAGTGTGGGAAATGAGGCATATTTAAGTTCCATAGGTGAGAATACTTGGCATAACTGGTTGTAGCTCCCATCTGCAGGCAGCAATGGCTGGTGTTGGAGAAGGCTCTTGCTTTCGAGTGCAACGGTGGGGCATTGAGGAGTCAAAAGTGATGGTTTGGCCATCCATCATCATGATGCCAGACTCCTACAGGGCCACTTCCAGGGCACTGAATACAAAGTGGATGCCTGGAACCGTCTCACATATGATCTCACCAGTGCCACAGGCATCCCTCGGACTGGTGAGCAGATCAGACACCACCACACAGACCTGAAGAGACACAAGCAGGACCAACTGAACCAATGGATACAGGAGGCCCGTGGGATGGGACATGCCCCACTACTGTGTAGGTAGCCATGGAATGAAGTATGTAAGAATTGCTATTGTAGTCGATAGTATGGATAGATATATGTCTCAATAGCACTTCATTTACTTCACAGCTGCAGGTGTCTGTGCTGTGAATCAGCAAGCCTATGCAGATAGGCTGCTAAGACTGCATCACCAGGCAGGTTAGTAATTATTCTGCATGTATTGTTATATAAAATAAGTGAGAGAGCCTGACAAAAAGTGTTGTAGCCCAATAATAAAGGTATAATAAGGTTTGAATAACCTCTCTGCATGCACCGTTATGTAAAATAAGTGACAGAGCCTGAAAAAGAGTGTTGTAACTCATTAATAAATGTATAAGTCCTTAATAATTTATCTGCATGTATTGTAATATAAAATAAGTGAGAGAGCCTGAAAAAGAGTGTTGTAACCCATAAATAAAGGTATAATACTTCTTGAATAAATCATCTGCATGCACTGTAATATCAAATAAATGGGAGAGCCACTAGAAAAGTATGTAATGTAATTAATAAAGGTATAACTCCTGGAGTGTGTCCGTGTCACTTTCTTCGAAATGCCGTTGTACTCTTGCAGTATAGAAATAGTAGTGTTGTATGAAGCACTGTCAACCCACACTTGGGTAGGCCCATAGAAAGTGGATGAAGGGAGTGCCAGTAGCTGTTAAGCATATATACAGTTCTCAACTGTTGTTTCATGGCTGGCATGTATAGGTAAATCTGGCATATGAGTAGCTTGTTATTGTGTTCCCAAGAAATGTCAGTGTGCTGCTAGAAATGTAGGGGGCTGTTAAAATATAACTGATAATGTCACCTGAACACATCCAAATATGTAGGTATATAAATATAAATAAAATATATAAATATGTAGCAGTAACATCTGCATCCTGGAGAGTTTGTATGTCAGATACACGTCAGGTATATAAGGAACTAGCAAAACCCATTTCACAACTTAATGGACATTGCCTAGTGTAATAATACATGTAGGGGGTATATACCTGCAGTCAACAGGAATTTAGTGTAAACTATAAGTACTTATAAGTTGTTAATGGAGGTGTCTTTTTACACCCTACTGTATGTGCATAAACAATGCAATTCCACACCTCAGTGGGTATGTGTAATCTCAAAACATTTGTTGGGACATATGTCCTATTGGTTTATAAATATCTGCATTTACTTTGATGCATGTGCCCGGTTCAAACATCACAATCTTGGTGGCCTGTTGCCACCAATCAATCCTGCATGCTGTTGGAATGTCCACTGTTGTTCTATACATGCATGTGTTATGCTTGCTGTTCAACTGTTGGAACTCTGGTGTGTTGGGTTAATGGGAATATTACTGCATGCTGTTACAACTAATTTGGAATGCTGCTGGTTGTTACCAACCCATATTGTCATTAAGTCCTCCTAAACATAGAACGTATGGGAAGGCTGGTCCCAGCAGTCCCACCTGTCCCACCTCAGCTGGCAATGGCACCTGGCACCAGCAGGTCCGGTGCCCAGCCCGGGACCTCCTCCCCTGTTGGCCCTGTGCCAACTTCAGGTGGAAGCGCTGCAGGGGATGGGGCTTGTCCCCCCCATGCAAGCGTGGCCAGAGGAGGGCCACCTATCACCCTCCAAACAGTCCAGGCTGTGGTGCATAGGGAGATTGAGCATCCAGTCACAGATCTCCTATGCCAGCTCAAGGCAAGAGTGGCGTGACTCATGGATCAGCCTGTCCCTCCTATTCAGGCCCCAGCACAGCCACTCTCTCGGCTATGAAGGTGCAGTGCTGACTGCCCATGGGTGGGGATCTCAATTCCACTGTTGCCATCTGTGGTCTCATGGGCTTGCGATTTCCAAACATCCTTCCCCGTCAGTGGTGTTCACCCACCCCATGTGTCATATTCCGCCCCTGTATGTGTCTTGTTTGTCTTGTCTGTTTACCTCCCTAACCTACCTCCCCAAATATACCTACTTCCCCTACCCCACATTCCACTCTCACCTAAAAAATAAAAAAGGGCAATCTGCACCAACAAAAAAATTACGCCCCATACATAGCTGCCCATTTTGCACACATGTCCGCTGGACACATAAACTGAAATTTAATTGGCAGTACAACATACTTCATTGTCCTCACCCCTCTCTCAGGGGTGGAAGGTTTCAAATTTCCCTCCAAATTACTAGTATATGCACAGCTGTTACTGTTAAAGAAATGGGCAGCTATGGACTTTCCCTGCACCTGTCCTGCACATCCCTAGCTGTTTTCCCTACTGTCTTTGTGCCCCCTTTTCATCACTGTCCTATCTCCCCATTTTCTTTTCTTTCAAAGAAATGAGCATGGGGGTTAGCGGGAGTAAGCACTTTTAAGCAGTAGTTAGTGGGTTTGCACGAGTGTGCGCGCTTAGCTAAGTATTGCTAAGTGTCGTGCAAACCCGCGCAAACCCACTTACAACTGCTTAAAAGTGCCTTAGTCACCCTGCATGTGAGGGCCCTTGTTCTGCTCAGCAGCAAAATAAAACACCACTGTCAGTCTCAAATCCCGGACCTTGTACACACTAGACTACATGAAGTACCACGAAGCCACAGTAGATATATGGCAGGTTGTTGCTGAAATATATATCTCATGCATCGGAATGAGTGAATGTAAAGGAAAGATAGGAATGCCATAACACAAAACCTGTTCTGTGGAACTTTACCAGCAGTTGTTGTGGAATTGCATTACATGACTGTGATAATAGAACCAGCCATTTTAGCAGCAAATAATGTTACAGCAGCACTTTACAACCCCCACACAGTATCATAGCAGGACAATCCCCACCCAAATGTACAAAATACCTGTGTGTTCAAGGTCCAGCAAGGATGTAGGTAGGCATACTCAGTACTGGAATTGTCCAGTTTTCATGAGCATCCTATGCTAATGTCAACAAAAAAAAACACAAACTGTACAGAAGTGAGAACATAAATATCCACAGTATAGCAGTTCACAAACAGTTCATGTGGAAAATGAAAACAACTCAATAACTACGTATGTATGGCAGCTAATTGTATAAGTAGAAAAGAAACTACATACTCCCATGCATCTTGTGTTAGCATTTGTAGGGGTGAGTACAATTCTACACCGACAACTGTGTACTGGAAGTGGCAACATTCAGGTCTGAGTACAACATTCAAATCACTGGCTACACCCCTAGCATCAAATACAAGAAGTGTACCAACCTTCTGACTTACACAACAGTGTCCACAGCAAACAAGCATGGTCCCCACTTTGGAAAGCTGAAAGGACTATGCCTACCTGACTTAGCAATTTATAGCATTGGGTTGCTATGACAGTGAGTACTGCAAGTACCACACAGCAGGCTGCATGCAATTGCCAAATGGTGGCCAACAATTGGTGCAGAGGCCATCACATGCGCATGTGCAGATACCTATAAAAGCAGGCTGTACTTGCTATCCACACATGCAATCATTTCATTGCAGTTACAGAGAGAGAGAGAGAGAGTGAGACAGACAACAGCAACAGAAAAAAAGATATAAAAGAAAATATATTGAAAAATATATATATATATTGAAAAATAAAAAATATATTGAAAAAAATAAGATGTAAAAAAATTACAAAACACATGGAACTGACTAATACAAACACATACAAAGGAAATGTATGTAACAGATATGTATTTACTGGCATGTAGTAGAAGGTTTTGAAGAGTACTCAACATAGTTTGAATCATCCATATGTGGCAGCAGTACGTATCTATGCACAGATGCCCTGCATAACTACTGCCATGGTGAAATCAGTGTGTAGGTGTGTGCAGTGGGATATGACTGTGACATATGTAGTTCAGCATTAAATGTCAAACATCTGATCCATGTTATCTGTGTTCTGTACAGTAGTGTGTACAATGTCTGTTTGGGGGAGTAGCACATACAGTTATGTAAGCATGGATGTGACAGAGTAACAAATGCATGATAGTCATATTAACGTGTAGCTTAGCATTGGCAACAGCTGTACCAGGCTAGTATGCTAATCTAGCATTTGCAGCTATATATACACCCCCTAATATTACTGTGTGCTCACATGTAACACCTGTTCATGTTGCAGCAAGGCCCAACAGGTCAGCCGTGAGGTACACGGACTTACAACAGTGTGGTCCTTGTATGTGTATGGTACACACATATGGAGAGATCTGTCTGTTTCAGATATATTAGCATCTGTACATGTGCATAGAGCAAGGGACATACTGCAACTATTTGTGAAAGGTGGACATATATATGTTGTTGAAGGTTGTTATGTGCATATTTCTATGTAGGTTGTAGTGTGTGGCAAACAAGACAGCATACAGTGCTGGTATATGACATGTGGTGGTTAAACTCTGTGGGTATGATTCATCAGGTTTGCAGTGTTTCAGCCAGTGAGGCCTGATAAAGCTACATGGGCTGAGAACACCTTCAATGCATTCCGCACAACACTGTGCAATATTATGACATAACTGTATACCTCACAACCTTCGCATAATTGATATTCCCACCATGAAAGGTGGACTGTATATGTGCCTATATGTATATCTATATGTACACCAATGGATGTTTATATGTATGTGTGTGTATATATATATATATATATATATATATATATATATATATATATATATATATATATATATATATATATAGAGAGAGAGAGAGAGAGAGGGTCATATTTACTGCAACAGATGCCTGGTGACAAAGCCATGGACTCAAGCTCAATGTTGACACTGTATTGGCATCCCTTCTTGCAAAAACTCTGTACCCATCAACTATCACATAGGTGGTAGTCTACTTACACCGAAGGTGTGATAAGAGACCATGGGACACAGGTGGACAGTAGTCTCCCCTTTGATAATCACAGCGCCACACTAGTCATGTAATCTGTTTAGATGGCACACGTCATCACAAAGGGTGTGCCATCCATTGAAATATAGGTCAGTGTTCCCCTCTACTCAACACACATAAAACCCATTATAGAGTACAATGCCCCATATGGTATGTACCTCACAAGACATCTACGGCAACTGGAAAGGACACAGACATACCTCACAAAGAGTAATACTGGCCTCAAACAGATGCCCTATGCAGACTGTCTCACAAAACCACAGCAAGACTGTGTCGCATACCACCTTTCCAGAGGTAACCTCTGCCTCACATACAAAGCTATGTTAAACCCAGAGCTGTTGGACATGCTCCACGTAAACAGATCACAATCCCTACCAGCTACACGCTCTAGGGACCTAAACCTTGTCACCTCAATAAACAGCACATGCTGGAGGGATAGATTCCTATCTCAGAGACATCCCATACTCTGGAACAAACCACCTATCAATAACAAACAAAGATCCTAATTAGCAGTTGTCATAAATAATCCTGATGATTGCATGGGAGATAGGAAATACACCACGGGAATCACCTCTGTGGCCCTGCTTGACAGGGCCATGTGAAATTAAATTACCTGTGTGTCAAAGGCCAGGGTAGCGTATGGCTAGACATCTATAGGCCCTAGGGCCAATAGCCTATAACCTACCTACACAACCACATGCACTTGTTGCAATAATTGCTATGTGAGGTTGACTGAGTGTGATGGTGAATGTGTTGGTGAATGTGTCAGAGTTCTGTATATGTGTGATAGCTAAGTGGGAAACTGTTTCTGTCATGGTATTATGTGTCCTAGCTGTGATCCCAGCAAAAGATGTGTATGCTATTGCTAGGCAGAAAAAGCAGTATGCCATATGGTCTGACATAGTTCCTTGGTGTCGACGGGGGTGTCCCATTGTAGGCTACAGCAGTACATGTATGCTTATTGAGTGTTACTGCTGGTGAATCCAACTCCTGTATGAACTGTAGCACTGCCTGAAGCTGTATGCCTAAACAGCACAGTATGGTGTATGTCCACATTCCTTGGAGCCACTGTTTTGTGTGTTCCCCCTAGTCCTCACTGATTACATACCTCAGGCATAAGGTTTTGTAACTACTGACACACAGTACTGTATGGTACATAGGTAAAGGTCATCTGGGTTGTCATACCTTTGTGTCTGGTTTGTATGTCTGATGTGTGTGTGGGTATGCCTGTACCATGGCCTCAGTCATATGTGTGTTACAGGATATAAGTGCATATCTAGCAACATGTATAGTCTAGTACAGCAGTATGCCACCTATATTAACAAATGTGCACATATGTTAGGCAGGGGTTTGCCATCAACAACTAGTGTGGTATACTGGTAATACTGTAACTGGACTTTACAATCTTTGCAATGGATTACATGTTTATGCATTAGCCTGATATATACCTCCTGTGGCTAGGTGGTGCATTGTGTCGCATACAGTGTGCCATGTACTGTTGTATAGTCTTACATACTGGTTTATCTTTGTTGCTGTGCAAAACATGGTTTGATATATAGAGTGTGCCAGGCACTGTCAGGCAATTGTGGGTTGAACACTGATATGTGGTATTCAAAGTGTGTATCCTATGACAGCCAATAGGTTGCTATATATGGCAGTTAATTGATATCTGTACTTTAGAATGTTAAGTGTACCACATGACTTGCTCACACATATTATTTCATTGTCTTCCAGGGTCAGGGCCCACCATTGTAATCCCTCATATAGCCCAGCAGAGGAGGAACAGATTACAACCTGCATGGTTCAGCACTATGGCCTGCTGTTCTCAAGAACCAGCCAGGACCAGCATGAGCAGACTGCACTGTGGCAAGATCTTGTCTGTAGAGTAAATGACATAGGCATGAATAACTGGACATATGAGCAGGTACACCATCACTGCAATGATTTAATTAGACATGTCCGGCAGCGTGCGTCTGATATCCATTGACAACAGCTTGCCACAGGTGGCAGGGTAGCCATCCATCCCCCCCTCACCAGAGTGGAGGAGCTGCTCCTGAGCCAGGTGGCTCCTGGCCAACAACAACAACAACTAAAATGTATCATCATGGAGGCTGGAGCCACCCAGCAAGTTGACACGAAGTGTGCAGGTAACATGGCATAGCTGTAGACTACTGTTACCTCTACTGGTAGATCATGCTTATGTAAGATGTGTACTGTGTAGTTACAACATGTGGTGCCTAGTGTTGTGCAATAGTAATAATTAGGAATATAATCTGCAAGCCTGTGACTGTCAACCATTGTATTACAGTAAGATTGCAAACACACAGTAGCAATGCCACAGTTGTTGCCACTGACTAACTGTCTCATATCCTTGTAGGTTCCTCTGGTGTGACAACAAGGCAGCAGACCCATGCTGGTGAGTGTGTTCTACATTTAATATTGCTAATTAAATGTGCATGTCATAGGTGAGGTGTAGGCCATGTACACATCACACACCTGCTCATAATGTGTGCTGTGCATGTTTGCTGTGAGACAATGCACATCTCAGTAATGTGAGTAGCTGCCTCAAGCACATGCAATGCACAGAGCATCCCACACAATTGTGGGAACACTGTAGTGGACATTGGATAGGCAGAGTCGATACACATGCACACAACATACACAACAGTGTCATACGCAGTACAATTTAACATGCTACACATGGCGTATTCAGACACTCGCTGTAAGGTCACACTCCAGTATCTCAAATGTCATCCACACAGCACACATAATATACCTGAGGGGTAGAGGCCTCTCATGTGGCTTTGTGACACTCTTCAACACATAACACATTCATGTTAGACAATGGCCCCTACTGGGCACCTTACAAACCCATGTAACAACTGGCTGTGAAATGGTGAATGTAGCCATGGTACTGCAGTTCATGTACAGCATGCTATGTGCTGGTCTGTCACACATCAGTAACCTTGAGTGACCACATGATGCTGCATGATGATGGCTCATGGTACTACACCCCATCAAGTTACAGTGACCACAGTACTACACATAGCATTAATTGCTATGCACCTCAATGTTGTGTGTGTGTAAACATATGCACCTACGCACAATATGCATAGCAATCACCATTTGTACAAAATGACACACATATGTCTTGTAATGCTATTGAGTGTATAGGTCACATGACACACATTGTGTATGTGTGATGTTCAATATTGCAGTGGTGTTGTAGCATGCCATGTCATGGCTGGAACTGGCATGTCCACAATATGTCCTACACTCACCATAACCACTGTACAATGGCTATGTTGACCAATGGTATTCCATCAGGTATACATGCACCACTCATCTTGTGTGTATACATAGCATTCATGTGCTAAACCTGTGTCCACAATTATCTGCTAAAGACACAGATGTTCTAATCAGAAATGGATATCTATGTGACACACAGATACACATCCAGCCATGGTATGTATACCTGTGAGTGATGGTGCACAGGACATTGCAGAGCTTTTAATACTTGCACATCAATGTTTTGTCCATGTACACATTGCATTCCAGGGTGAGGCCAATCACTAAACAACAACACACATGCATCAAAGCCATGTATACTGTTATTAGAAAGTGCTGTCTACACTCACACTGCACGCTGTTGAGCAACACATGTCCTGCATGCTGACACATGTGATATAACTGTTTGGCTTGTGATACTGTACGCCACCATCACCCACTATTGAGTATGTTCTGGATTGCTGGTGGTGTGTCTGTGTGTGTGTGTGTGTGTGTGTGTGTGTGTGTGTGTGTGTGTGTGTGTGTGTGTGTGTGTCTGTTTTAGTGAGGAGTGTATTTGTGTGCATGTGTTCATGTGTTCATGTGTTCATGTGTGCATGCGTTCATGTGTTCATGTCTGCATGTGCGCATGTGTGCCGACATTATGTACAGGTCATAAAGTGTGTTTCCTGTCTTCCTCTCACAGGTGCTGAGTTTGGTCTGGTTCACTGCAGCAGGGAAACTGATGTCACTGAGCAAAATAGTGATAATGATGATAGGTGTGTTGAGGCACAGGCATGTTTGCCAGGGTCTGTCGTTGGGCCACCAATCAACAGTACACAAGTGTCCACCCCATCCATGCACGCAGTCATACTGCCAATACATCCATCACCAATGCCCTTAGCTGAGGAACAGTGTACAGCCGGCATTGGCCAGGACAGTGTGGTATCTATGGCACATGCATCCTGACACGGCAGCCTTACCCAGATGTCTGGAAAGGTACCACATAGGCAGATGTCCAGCGGCTCTCGTCAGAGCACTGCTGCTCATCATGCCACTGGCAGACGTGCCACAGGTCTTACAACCTCACGCATGGTCCAGGCTGTCATGGAGGCACAGGCACGTATGGATCGGTACACCAGACAGGGACTAAGGGCACATAACACCGCAGTAATTGACAGTATCTTTGATGTAGCAGGTGCCATCCATAATTACACTGAGGTCACTGATAGACATTGGGGTGAGACATTAGATGTCCTCCGCAATGTCATGTCCATGTGTCAGGACAGTGCGGGATGGTTGAGTCGTCGTAGTGGATATATGCCAGCAACATCAGCAGCTGGCAGTCACCGCAGACATCCCTCAAGTCACAGCCGCTCCCGTAGTGCTAGTATCAGCCCCAGCAATGTTGGGGGTGGGCTGTCCATAGAACATCCTAGAAGACCACATGCACATGGCTCTGGACAATCCCAGCAGGGACCTGGGTCCAGTGTACATCCATCTACCTCTGGGAATAGTACCCAGTCTGGCTTAGTACCTGATAGTGTCAGTAGCACCCCTGCCAGGCACAGGTACCTTATCCATGGCCAGAGACGGTGATCTGTAAAGCCTGGCAGGTACAGTCTGTGGCTGTCCCACAAATACCCATATATGGCAGCCACATGGTGGAACTGTGAGCATGCAGACACACACACACATAAACAAGACACCTGGGGCTAACACATACCCACAGACATTACATCAACATTGGCCCATAGCAGTAATCTTGGCCCTCACACACACACACACACACACACACACACACACACACACACACACACACACACACACACACATACATGTCAATTGTATGGCTCACTGTAGGCCTCTGGCAAGCCAACAACACACCCTGTGCATATGATGAAATCTGTGCCACCTCCTGTCATCTGTAACATTGATGCAGGAACAGGCTACCATGGTGCTGATGCACAGCATGACTTTATAGCAGTATAGCAATGTTAGCATGTTGTCAGAAGAAGAGTGTAATGATATGCTTGAAGGTGTAGCTGAGCAGGCATGATACATTAAAGCTATGATTGTCAATGTAGTAATGTTTACACCAGGGTTAGTTCCAATAGTGTATTGTCCGCCCACGTGCCACTTGGCTGATGTGTGTAGTTGTGGCAGCATATGTTAGAGAGTGGACAGTATGTGTGGGATGTGTGTAGCACAGATTTGCAGGTGTACATTTGTGAACATGGTGGAGGTGCACTGTCTGCATGTACGTGCATAGTGGACACATGGGCAGGGTGACATGCCCTGTACTACACAGTAACACTTCATAGTTTCTATTGGCGGCCAGTATGCATTGTACTACACACATTTCGGAACTTGACTACACATATGTGTATGACATGGTTTGACACTGTGCTATGGGTGATACTGTTACTATCTGTCATTGTTTTGCATTCTGGTAGTATACATAACTTCAACAGCCTGACCATAACCAATCGTTAGATGATGTGTTGACAACTGACACACAGATGTAGGACACACAGTAACATTTGGATCCCTCAGGTACTATACAATGCCAGTAACCAGTGGTATTCACCTGCACCCATTACTGAGACCACTCCTGTGTGGCATATAGCTCTCTTAGGTACAAGCAATCACAGTAGGGATATGTCCGTCCACGTCTGGTAATACATATTGTGGCCTACAATGCATTCTCCAGATGACACATGCATCCTCCACAAGGGTAGCATACACACAGATACCTGTTGTCAAACCCATGCTGTAAAGCTATAAGCCAACCAAAGCATAGTCATCCACCTTTACGGAACATAGTATCCCCACAGTACCACATAGGTAGTAGCCACCAACATGAAGAACAGGTACCGATGTGTACATGCAACCAAGTGTTACGTCATCTCTCCTTTGATAATCACATTTCCAAAGGTATTTTGAAATCTCTCGGTGGAACACATTAGCGATAAGGGGTCTACATGCAAATCCACAAAGGTTGTTGTACACCTATCATTGACAGACTTTACTGCATTTGAACAGGTCTGACATATACCTCGGCCATAAACCCTCACTCACACAATTCAATAAAAACTGTAATGAGCGTGTGTGACACGGATGACCTAGGCCAGGGATCACTGCAGTGGCTGGTCTTGTCACAAGCATACAGATTTGACCTAAGGTCTGGAAAGCAGCAGCACACTCTGGCAAAGATGACAGTTGTGTTCTTGGAGAAAGCAGGGTTCCCACACATGCAAAAATTGAGGTCACATGTACATATATGTATTTGTCACACGGCTACCTCACCTGTGCAATGCCCATAGAGCACAAACACACTCACCAAGTGCAGGATTTAAACCCCTACCTAACTACTTCATGATATTAGAGGAGTACACATCAACACGACACTCTATACATATTACTGTGAGTTCTCTTTTCCACAGGTATATTTGTAGGATGGTGACATCATCAGACTTGACAAAGTTTAGTATACCACTTTTAAGATGTTTGAGTACTCTCCCAAAAGGTTGCTCTTCTCCAAAGAGATCACACACAACAGACACATTTGTCAAGAGCAGGATTCAAACCCCTACCTCACTGGTTTATGATACCACAGGAGTATGCATTTACATGACACACTATACACATTATTGTGAGTTTTGTTTTCCACAGGTGTATTTGTAGGATGGTGACATCATCAGACCTGACAAAGATTAGTATACCACTTTTAAGGTGTTTGAGTACTCTCCCAAAAGGTTGCTCCTCTCCAAGGAGATCACACACAGACTGACACACTTGTCAGGTGCAGGCTTTAAACCCCTGTCTAACTGGCTTATGACACTACAGGAGTATACATTTACACGACGTGC
Source organism: Protopterus annectens (assembly GCF_019279795.1). Taxonomy (NCBI): domain Eukaryota; kingdom Metazoa; phylum Chordata; order Ceratodontiformes; family Protopteridae; genus Protopterus; species Protopterus annectens. Next base: position 1,071,380,050 of record NC_056733.1, read on the forward strand.
GATACACATTGTTAAGAGTTCTCTTTTCCACAGGTGTATTTGTAGGATGGTGACATCATCAGGACAAAGATTAGTATACCAATTTTAAGGTGCTTAAGTACTCTCTCAAAAGGTTGCGCTTTTCCAAGGAGATAATACACACACTTGTTAGGTGCAAGTTTCAAACCCTTACTTTTGGGCACTACAGGAACATGCATTTACAGTATGCGCTATACAAATTACAGTGTGTTTTATTTTCCACAGGTATATTTGTAGGATGGTGACATCATCGGGACAAAGATTAGTATACCACTTTTAAGTACTCTCCAAAAAGGTTGCTTTTTTCCAAGGAGATCACACACACTTGTCAAGTGCAGGATTCAAACCCCTGCCTAACTCGTTTATGATACTACAGGAGTACGCATTTACACAACACACTATACCCATTACTGTGAATTTGACTTTCCACAAGTATATTTTAGGATGGTGACATCATCAGACTAGACAAAGTGGGTTACATTAGGTGGCATTAGGTGGGCTACATAGAAGGAATGTCTAGACACTTTGGCCATGTGATCATCAAATGAGAGTTTACTATCTACCTGTGTCCCCAGGGCCTTAATGACTTTCTCCGTACATACTGGAGTACCACTTATGTGGTAATTTGTTTGCACTTTGTTTTAGCCAAACAGGATGACTATGCATTCTTTGCCATTCTGCTTGAGGGCATTGTTTTGACACCAGGTTTCTGTCTCTGTAAGACCCTTCTGGAGGATGTGTGTGTCAGCCGTAGAGTCGATTATGAACCACAGTTAGCAGTCATCTGCAAACCTGTTCAGCCATACTCCTCCCATGCTTGCCTGTACCTCTGAGCAGTGTCTACTGAACAGGTGGGGTCCCAGGACCAAGACCTGTGGGATGCCATTTGTGACTGGCTTAGAGTCGGACATGGCACCTGCAACTCTGAACATGTGTGTTTGATCTGTGAGCCACTTAGCCACCTATCCTGTGACATAGCTGTTAATGTTCAAGCTGGTAAGCTTGTCCATGATAACAGAGTGGGGAATGGTGTAGAAAGTCCTTAGTGAGGTCCAGGTGGGCTGTGTGGACTACTTTCACCTCCATCTATGTCCTTGGTAACTATTTGATATGTCAACTATGTTTAGGAGGCAGGATATGCCTTTAACAAGGCGAGGTTGTGTAGAGTCCAGTGTCTGGAGGTCCCCAATGTCTCTGTTTATGGGTTCCATGACAATTTGCTCAATAGCTTTGTAGACCAGGCTGAGTAGACATATAGGGCAATGGTTTCCAGGTTCTGTTGTGGCACCCCCTTTGTGGAGCTGGATGACTGTTAGTGTATGCCATTCTTTGTGTACATAGCCTGTGGTACGATTGAGTCTGGACAGTGAATGTAGGTGAGGGTGTAGTTCCTTTTGGGCCTAGTGTAAGACTCAGCCTGGGCCACCATCCAATCCCATTGATGCTGTGTTCTTAGCTTTGGAGAGGGCTGTCTTTACCTGCATGCCCATGAAGTCTGGGGCTCCTTCTGTGATGGACACAGGCCCTTTTGGGGGTGATGGGGGGAAGTTTACACTGAACTTGTCCCCCAGGATGTGGGCAATGGCAGTTGGTTCAGTATATTTCTTGCCATTTGTCAGTAGCTGACAGCATATTTGGAAGTTGACACCTACATGTCTGGTATAGCTACCGAAGGCTTTGTGGTTGTTATTCTTACATTCCTTGGCAATTTGTCTTTAGAAACTGTCCTTGGATTATTTTATGAGCGATCACTGTTTTTTCCTAATAATGATCAGTGATGCCTTTCCTTTAATGAAGTTGGCTCTATCATGTGTTAGTTTCCTCCTTCTGTTGTCTAGCTTATTTATGGGAAACGACCACCAGATTGTTTTCTTATTTTTGGAGGAGTGCATCCTGCTTTTATTTGTGATGTCTCGATCCATGCATCCCTGTAGATGCTCATAGGATGCACTAGTAAATGATTTTGGCAGATTGTATACCATTATCCTATAGCAAGAGGGCTTTGGAAGTTTCCACTTTGGTCTTGGGAAGTGTGCAGTTTGCTTTTGAAAATGTCTTTACAGTGGTTTCATTGACTGGGTGGGGGAGGGGGGTGGGATGTGGATGTCCAGTGTGATTACTTTATGATCTGATATTACCAGCGAGGGGTTTATCTCTATTTTGGAACACTGGTACCCCATGTTGATGATGATCATGTCCGGTATGTTGTCACCTCTAGTGGGCATGGTGACCAGCTGTTCCAGGGTGTTAGAGTTTTTAAATTCTAGGAAACATTGGGCAAAGGAAGTTGTACATGAGTAATTATCCCACTCAATGTTTGGGTAGTTGTAATCTCCTGATATAATGGTATTTGATAGGACCTTTATATTTTCCACTGTTCTCAGGAATACTGACTGAGGTTCCTGAGACATGGTAAGTGATCTGTAGGAGGTTACAATCTGATGAGCAGCTTTGCCCAATGTTAGTTGCACTTGCATGGTCTCCAAGGCCTCATGCTGTGCCACTAGCCTGAAGGTGTGAGTATCCATAAGGTAAATGGGTACACCCCTTCCTTTTGTATTTCACTCATGGTTTTGGGTCAGAAGGTCAGAGGGATTGTGAGTGTTTTACGCTGAGCATGTCCAACAGCTCTGTGTTTGACATAGCTTTGTATGTTAGGCAGTGAACACCTCTGAGTAGGCGATATGCAAGGGAGTACGGACGGAGCATTTTGAGATGGTCTGTGTATGGCATATATTTCAGGCTGCTAATGCTCTTTGTGAGGTATTGCTGCAGGCTTTCCAGTTGCTGTAGTTGTCTTGTGAGCTACATAGCAAAAGTGGGGTTGTACTCTATTATAGTTCTAGTGAGTGATGAGTAGAGGGGAACAATGTTCTATTCCATTCTGCATGAGACACATTTTGTGATGAGGTGTGCCACATAGGAGGGTTTCCTGACTACTGTGGGGATATGATTATCACAGTTGTGTCCACTGTCCACATGTGACCCAAGGTCTCTTGTCACACTTTCAGTGTTAAGTATACTACCACCTATGCTGTAGTTCTTGGCTACAGAGTTTTTAACAAAGGGGATGACAATGCACCTTTTGTCATTGAGCTAGAACCCATGGCTTTGACAACAGCCATCTGTCTCAGTGAGGCACTTTTGTAGGATGTCCACATCTTTAGTGTTTTCAATTATGGCTCCTAGTTTGCACTCCTCTATAAACTTCAGTAGTCACAGAACTTCTATGTTACAGTTTACTTCAGGGAAGTAGATACTAAACAGGACAAGACACAGGACTGGACCCTGTGGTACTGCACTCGTCACTGGTCCAAAGTCATACTTGGAGTCTGCTACTTTCACAGTGTGTATTCTGTCAGTAAGCCTGTTGGCAACCCATCTTGTGACATAGCAATTTATACCTAGTTTAGTGGGTTTATCTATATTTCTAGAGTGTGAGGTGGTGTTGTAAGCCTTGGCAGGATCTACATAGGCTCATAGGCTGTGCAAACCACCTTACCCTTGTCTACAGTTCTGGTGACTACTTCAATGTCATCTATCAGGTTTAGGAGACATGATCTGCTTTTTACAAACCCAACATGGTTGTGGTCCAGGGTTTGGGGATTACTAATGTAATTTTTTATAAGTTGTATGATGATACATTCCATGGCCTTAAAGAGCAGGATCATCAGGCTAATGGGGCATTAGTTCCTAGGGTCCATGGTGTCTCCACCCTTGAGTACTGGGATGACTGTCACTGTGCACCATTCAGCAGGCACAAAGCATGAGGTGAGGCTATGGTTGCACATGGTACATCAATGTGGCACCTGTTCATTCTGTGGTTTGTGTAGAACACAGCCTGGGAACTTATCTGGCCCCATGGCAACTGTGATACTGGCATTGGAGAGTGTTTTTTACCTGTGCAGCCATGATGACAGCAACTTTGCACTCTTCCATTAAAGAGATGTGCTCTTTCATGGGTGAGAGGGGGTAAAGTTAACACTGATCCTATCTGCCAGGATGTTGGCAATATCAGTTGGGTCTCTATATTTAGTGCCATTGAGCTGTAACTCAGAACAGGTCTGAGTGTAGCCATGGCATGGACCTGTCTGTTGGGCAGAGATCTCCTGAGTAGACAGTATGCAACAGAGAACAGATTGGGTTACATTCAGTCTTATTGCATGGGACAACTGTTTGAGGCCAGTAATCCTCTTGTTAGGGTACTTCAGTGGTCTTTCTAGCAGCTGAACTTGCCTAGCCAGATTCATCACAATTGTGTTGTGCTACTCTCTGATGGGTCTGATGACTGATGAGTAGTGGGAACCTCCTTTGACCTACATGCACAGACTTTGGCAGTTTGTGTGGACACATAACATGATTTTCCAACCACTTTGTGAATGTGTTTCTGGAAGTAGAGATGACTATCCACATGTGTCCATAGATCCCTTATTATCACCTCTGTATTTAGCATGTGTGTGAGCATGCCCAGTGTGACCTTTCAGTATGTTGTTGCTTGAAATTTGCTTTGTTTATTTAAGTGTGTGAGCATGCCCAGTATGACCTTTCTGTGTGATGCTGAATGTACTCCACTACATTTGTTGGAGTGTGTGAGCACGCCCAAGATAGACATTTATACTATATGCATATGGAAAATCAAGTTGTAGTTTTACAGCAGGGCTTACCTTTGTGTCATAGATCAACAGGGATCATGCTGTGCCTGCAGGGTTTCCAGGAAACACTTTGCATAGACTTATCAACATTTCTACAAACAGGGGCAACAGCTATTCTTCGTACATTTCTCGTGGGGGAACACCTGATTGTTACTGTGGGTGTACATAGGATGAGGGGTTCACCTGACACTTATACACATTTGCTAGGCCTGCACTGCTATGTATGGTATACCATTTCAGTCTGTACTTTTGCCTATCATACTGGCTTGAGGCATACTACTGTACTACACATCTTAGTGTCCAATGTCACGTATATTAGATTGCGACTTCATAGTCTACACAACCCACATCACACCGCCTGGCCTGATGTTCTCTGTCTCCATAGGCCTGTGGGGGAGGTTACCCATATGCCTCTTTAGGGGCATGTTACAGCATTTCTTTGTGTTTGCATTACTGTACAATTGTCCTGCTGTGTCACTGGTAGTGCAATACTATCATGGCTTAGTGGTTCAGTACTGTGACTATAGTGCACAGTATCCTGAGTTCAAGCCCTGTCACTGCTTTTTATGTTCATGCTGGGCAGATCAGACTGCTTAAGGGACAGTAAAGCTAATATGAGCATGTTTAGCTGACTTTGTTCAACTTTGATCGACCTTGCCCAACATTGCTCAACGTTGCCTGATGTTGCGCTAGTTAGCACAGGCAATTTTGCTTACATATACTACATATTGGTAAAAGCTGCTTAGCACTGCTTTATATTGCTTTAAACATGGCAATCATGCCTCAGGTGGTGCTGCAGGGCTGCCTATGTTGGATGCATATACTACACTCCCTATACATGTTTGGAAACAGGTAGTGTCAAGTTAGGCATCCCTTTTATTTTATGTGCGAGTCAGAGAGAGGTATAATTTCCAGGGTTTCTACTGAGTCAATGTATGTGCTATGCATTGCCTCCTTGCCAAGGCCAAGGCATACTGGGCACACCTCCTTCTGCCTACTGGGGCAGGCTCAGGTTGTTCCTCCTCTGAGTCACGCTGCACCTATGCAGGCCTTGGCAATGGTGGGGGGCTGTTTGGCCCTGCCCCATGCTGTTCCTGCTGCAGCTGTTTTCGCAGGATCATATTGTGTAGCATGCACATACCATGACAATTTGGGTACATGTAGTTGGTGAGTACTGCAAGGCTCCACCAGATGTGTCCAGGCACCAGAACCGTGACTTGAGCATCCCAAACACATTCTCGATTACATTTTGTGTTTGTGCGTGTGCCTCATTATGGAGTTCTTGTTCAGGTGTGTGTGCATTTCTGATGGGTGTCATCAGCCATGGCTCCAATGCATATCCAGCATTCCCCACTAGGTGACCATCAGGGATGCCCCCATTGGCAAATGTCTGGTACAGTTGTGTCAGATGCCAGATATGGGAATCATGGTAGCTTTCAGGGCAGCCAGCACACACATTCAGTATTATGCCCTGGGCATCGCACACGACCTGGCAATTGATGGAGTGGAAGCCCTTGCAGTTGATGTAGGCCCTACCCTGCTCACTGGCTGGTGCTTTGATGTGTATGTGCGTGCAGTCAATTGCACCCACTACCTCAGGGTAGTCCGCTATTTGCTGGAAGAAACGCATATTGCTGGCCAATACCTCACGGGAATTGGGGAAATATACATGATCACCAACGTGCTGACATGGCATTCAGGAACTGGTGCAGTACCCTGGATGCTGATGCCTGTGAAATCCCCACCATATCACCAGTTGATCTCTGGAAGGTACCTGTTGCTAGTATTCTTAGGCCAACACATACCTTGGTTTCCACTGGGATGTGTTCCCCTCTGTTGGTTCTGTGTGTGAGGCGTGGCCTGCACAGCTCAACAATTTGCTGCAGAAGGTCTCTGTCCACTCTATAGCACTTCACTATCTCCAGCTCATGTAGCCCCTGGTAGGTTACCCTGGGTCTGTACACTCTTCTCTGTCTCCTAACTGTGGGTTGCTCATCAGCATTCACAGTGGCACCACCCTCAGCATCTTGCACATGTTGCCTTATAATAGCAATGGCAGCCTCTAACATTTTTTGTCTCAGTTAAGCTTTTTAAGTTTTCACTTTTCTTTGTAGACTGCAGTGTTTCTGAGAAAAACACGGGGTAATGTTGTTTTCAGAGTTTTAAGTGCTGGGCTGGGCTAATGTACTGCCTGTGTAGTTGGCTGATTCTGATCGATTTCACCTGGCAGCTCTGCTAGTTCTCCTTGGTTAACTTCCTACTACTTTTTTCCTTCCTTTTCCCTTTCTGTTTCCACAGGGGACAGCACCACAAAAACAAGTGCAAACATGCGCACATGAGTTCACATGTGCGCACACAGGCTTATACAGGCTTACACAGGCTTAGGTGGGTGCACATGTGCGCACACAGGCTTAGACAGCCTTACACAGACTTACATGGGTGCACACACGTGCTCACAGGCTTAGACGGGGTTACAGGCACGCACACACGCGCACACAGTGTAAGCATCTTTGCAAGAAACTTTAGTGATATCCACAGCGTACACCTTCGGTTTATAGGTTTCAGTTAAGACAACTGTAGATACACCTTTTCCAGTCCTGAGTAACTTACAGCAAACACATGCCACTCTGCTCCAATAAGCTTACAGTGTTTGATAAATACCCCCTCATGATGTCACCTATTTTCTACTCTGTTACTCCCCTAATCCTACTCTTACACTCTAGAGACATGGTTCACATGGCAGGGAAAATTGGGATTCACTATCCTTAACCTCATTTGCATAGGATTGCCTAGTAATGCTTGGTTACATCTCTCAGACTGAACGTCCCCCCTTAGCAACGACTACTCAATAGCCATGTTGTCTTCAGCCTGCCATTCACCTGCATGGCAGATGAATATTTTTAATAAAATGCCTATTTTTGGCTTTTATTTATTTATTTTTTGCTGGTTTTTATAGTGCCGCATGTTTGCGCAATGCTGCGCTACACTTAAACATTGGAGATCGGGGAAACAAAATAAATTTTTTATTATTTTGCAACAGATAAAAATGCCAATGGCCTTATATTTTGCCATTGGCATGCTTCCTCAACTGGATGCACCCTTTATTTGGAGCTGTCATAGCTCCATTTTGCTATTTGCAGAACGGTACTCCGTTACCAATGGAGTACATTTCTGCAAATAGCACTACTCTTACTCGGACAGGTTAGTGTTTCCTTGATCACAAATTTACCTAATTTGCATAGCATTCAGCAGCAAATGAGGTAATTTGCATACCATGATGCTATCCGTGCAAGAGTAGTTTTAGGAGCACGCCCCTGCCGGCTGTTGCTGGATTGCTCGGCAGACATATTGGCTGTCCGGAATCTTACTCTACTCTTAGACTCCGCTCAAGCCTTCGTGAATCCAGCCCTACAACTCTGATCTGCAATATATAACAATAATTATCCTTTTTCAGTGCTTTTAAACTGTTTTTGAGAGCATCTGCTTTATTTTCTGAAAAAAAAAAAAAATATATATATATATATATATATATATATATATATATAAATATATACTTGTTTCCCGCCTTTCTAAGCTAGTATAGTCCAGTTTTCAGGTTAGTGCTGAATTCAGGGCTGTGTTACAAATCTCTGTGTTTGCCCATACCTTACTTGGATAGAAGAAAGTTTCTCTGTTCATCTGTGAGAGAGGGGAGCTTTGAGCAGCCTATCTGTGCCTGGAGGAGTGGTTTCAGCCGAGAAATTAGTACCTCTTTCATTTCCCTGCTATAAATACCATATTTGCCTGGTTTTGCTTGCCGGGCAGCACCAGTTATCTAGGGTAAAACTACTCCTGGCTCCACAAAGTCTCCTCTTCAATTTTTCCTTTGGAACTAGAAAACTTTTAACTTAAGCACTCAAGTCATTAATTTCTCAGCTTGACACTTGCTCAAAACTTATAGAAACCACTTATAAACCCTAGCACTAGACCCTCCTGTACTGTACAGAAGGACAAGGCTCTCTATTCAACCTTACCAGGCATCCAGTAAAACAGTTCGCTGTACCTACCCAGGCATGTCCAAAGGGCAGTTTCAGGTGTACTCTCCAGTCCAACTGGTGAATCTGGGCATTTTGAGGCAATGTTACAACTGCCTCATGTACACAGACAACCCCATCCTCCTACCGCCAAACACTAATACATGCGAGAGATGCAGTTATGCAGCCAAACTAGAGGCTAAGCTCTCTCAACCCAAGACTGGATCAGACAGTAAAGAGGAGAAGGAAAATACTTGTATCACACCACCAGTGTTACACAGACCCATTAAACCAGCAAAACACACACATAAATACATGGAAACATAATCGGAGGCTCTAAATAAAAATCTGCAAAACCAACAGAGACCTCCAAAGCAAACATCCAAGCAACCTCCACCCCCCAACACAAACCATGAAACACATACTTCACAAAACCAGTGTGCCATGCAATCACAACCCTTAAGGCAAAATAACATACCCAACATACTAGTAATAGGTGACTCTATAGTCAGGCACACTGATGTCCCACTCACTAGGCTGAATAAGGAGAAGGTTACTGTTAGCTGCCTGTCAGGTGCCAGGATCCGCCACATAACACAAGCACTCAGGTCACTCCAGAACAAGTACAAATATGACTCTGTCATTGTCCATGTTGGTGTGAATGACCTGAGCCGTACCTCTCTGGACTACATGAAGAGAGATATGGAAGAGCTCTCTGATCATGAAGCCCAGGCTGGTATGACCCTGACCCTGAGTAACATCCTGCCCTCACCAAGAAAGATACCATGGTATAAAGAAAAAAAATCTTGATTTCAGCAATTGGCTAAGTTTCTGGTGTCATTCAAAGGGGATCCAGTGTATGTCCACCTGAGATGACATGCTCAACAAGCCATGCTGCTTTGCTAGAGATGGCTTGCACCTGTCACCCTTAGGCTTTCAAATACTTGCCAAGGCTCTTGCCACCCCATAGTGCCTTTTTTAGGCAAGGCTCAAAAGACAAACCCACCGCAGTAAATAACACAAGTAACAAAAAAATGAGGGTAATGCTACTCAGTGCCAGAAGTCTAAACCTCAAAATGTATGCACTCGAGGCACTCCTCAGTATGGAGAAAATCAATATATGTGCACTAACAGAAACCTGGTTTCGGGCTCCAGAGAGCACCCCAGCACTACCAGGCTACAACTCATACCATACATTTTGGCCACAGAACCCAGATAGTAATACGAAAGGTGGGGGCATATCCATATTCATCAAGGATACCCACAACTCCAGGTTATTGGCACAGAACGATGATTCAGAGATCATCCATGTGCAACTAACAATGGGCAAAACTGCAATTCAAATTGTAGCTTGCTACAGATCACCCACCATGTCCCAGGACCCCCATTCCGCATTTCTGGAAACACTGGGAAACATGAAGGTCCTTCCAAATACCCTAATATTGGGTGATTTCAATTACCCAAACATTAACTGGGAGAACTACTCAAGTACTAACTCCCTTGCCCAACTTTTCCTAGAATTTATAAACTCAAATGCCCTGGCTCAACTTGTCAACATTCCGACCAGAGGTGACAACATATTGAACCTGGTCATCAGCAACATGGGCGACCGGTGTTCCACACCACAAGTCAACCCCTCACTGGTTAGACCTGGCCATAAACAAATCACTTTGGATATCCATATTCTGCCCCCAGACAAGAAAGCCACCATGAAAAAGTTTTTAAAAGCAAACTTCATGTTACTTAAGACTGAGGTGGAAAGTTTCAAAGCCCCATGCTGAAAGATAACACTGTCCAAGCTGCAAAATCCTTTACTAATGCATTCTACGGGAAGCTACAAGAATTAATGGATCATGCCATCCCAAGCAAAACCAAGACTCACTCCTCCAAGAAAAGGAAACCAGTCTGATGGACTCCCGCCATAAACAAGCTATACAATAGAAGGAGGAAAGTAGTACAGAAAAGAGTAAAATACCAAGAAGAGAAGACATTCCTGATCAGTATCAGCAAGAAACTACAATCCCTCATAAAATCATCTAAGATGAGCTTTAAAACAAAATTTGCCAAGGACTCCAAAAATAACCACAAGGCATTCTTTAGCTATGTCAAGAATCTAAGTGGCAATGCTTAGATCTGCTCAGAGTTAGTGCAGAATGGCACAAAATACACTAAACCGACTGATATCGCCAACATCCTGGCAGACAGGTTCAGTGCAAATTTCACCCCCCCTCTCACCCCCAAAAGGTCCCATAACCATACCAGAAGAATGTACAGTCCCTGAAATCACAGACACTCAGGTCAAAACAGCCCTCTCCAAAGCCAAAAACCCAGCATCAATGGGACCAGACGGTGTCCCAGGCTGTGTCCTACATGAGCTCAAAGATGAACTAACCCCTCACCTAAACACACTGTTCAAACTCAGCCTCTCCACAGGCTACATACCCATAGAGTGGCTCACAGCAATGGTTATTCCATCCCAAAAAGGTGGAGCCACAACAGACCCGGGAACTATCACCCTATAAGCCTGACTAGCTTGGTCTGCAAGGCTATGGAGCACATCATCATGGAACTTATAACAGAGACATTGGGAACCCCCAAACACTGGACCTTACCTAGTTTGACTTTGTTAAGGGCAGATCATGCCTCCTAAACCTGGTGGACTTCTTTGAGACAGTAACCAAGGCTATAGACAAGGGAAATGTGGTACACACAGCCAACCTAGTCCTCACTAAAGCCTTCCATACCATTCCCCATTCTGGTATTATAGACAAGCTCACCAGCCTGAACATAAATCCCTACGTCACAAGATGGGTTGCCAACTGGCTCACAGACAGAACCCACATGGTGAGAGTTGCAGGAGCTAGGTCTGCCTCTAAACTGGTTATAAGTGGTGTTCCCCAGGGCTCAGTCCTAGGACCCCTCCTGTTTGGCATATACTTCTCAGAGGTACAGACAATCACAGGAGGACTATGGCTGACCAAGTTCGCAGATGACTGCAAACTAGGAGCTATAACTGACTCTCCGGCTGACACAGACATCCTCCAAAAGGGTCTCACTGAGACGGAAACCTGGTGTCAAAATCATGGCCTCAAGCTAAATACTAAAAAGTGCATAGTCATCCCCTTTGGAAAAAACAAAGTACCCACAAACTACCACATAGGTGATAGTCCCCTAAATACAGAAGATGTAATAAGGGATCTGGGGACCCAAGTAGATAATAATCTCCCCTTTGATAATCACATTACCAAAGTGGTTAGAAAATCCTTCTACGTGGCCCACCTAATCACAAAAGGGTTCACATCCAGATCAAAAGAGGTCATTGTGCCCCTCTACTCATCACTCATCAGACCCATCTTAGAGTACAACGCCCCATTTGGGATGTACCTTACAAGACACCTGCAACAGCTGGAAAGACCACAGAAGTACCTCACCAACAGGATCAATGGCCTCAAACAGATTCCCTATGCAGCTCGACTGAAGAAACTCCAGTTGTACTTGGTTGCATACCGCCTACTCAGAGGTGATCTCTGCCTAACATACAAGACCATGTCCAACCCAGAATTGATGGACATGCTCCACCTAAAGAAAACCTTATCCCCTCGAGCCACACTCTCTAGGGATCTAAACCTCACCACAGCAATAAATAGGACATGCTGGAGAGATAGATTCATGTCCCAGAGACTTCCTGTGCTTTGGAACAAGATCCCAATCTACATTAGGCAGAGCTCCTCACTAACACTCTTCAAAAGAAACCTTGATGAGTGGATGGGAACAGAAAGTTTACCTCGAGGATCACTTCAGTGGCTCTGCTGGACAGAGGCACAAGGGAACTAATCTAAGGGGACAGCAAAAGCCAGCACATTCTGGCTAGGCTTATAAATGCCTCGGGCAGATAGCCTAGTACCCACCTATGAACCTATGAAGCTATAAAAGCAAATATTCAACATTTTATTTAGCAATCCCTGAGAGTTCCACAATTATCAAGGAAGAGTCATCTAATTTTACTGTCAGAAATGTATCTGTGGAACAAGGTACCAAGAGTGACCTAACCTCAAAACAAGCATAAGTAAACACACGGTTTATCCCCAGAAGTGACCTACAGATCCATTGAATGAAACCTGAATGGTCCAATTTCCCATTACACCAGTCAGGTCATCTAATGGAGAGTGCTCATTCTGACACATGAATACTAACTTCATTAGAATAGTAATCTGTCATCAGATTTGTATACAGTCCACTGTCTCATAATCCACAAGCTAATGATGCTGAATGCAGATAGCCCTAGTCTGTGAATGACATGACAGAATGACCCAAAGACACATTCTCAATAGTTCTATATTTGACAGAGAGTAACCCAGCAGTTTCAATTGCCAGTAACTGATTCTATCATAATTGTTTGATTCCATCAATGTACAGACAATGCATTGTTTTATTCTTATCTTTGGTTGTATACCATGGGTTGAACATGCAAATGATCATTTGAGATTAAAACTCTACCTCAGTAAACTGTTACTGACACTCCTTCCTACCATTTTAATGCAGAATGTTGATTGGGAGGAGGAAGAGACTGCAAAATGGAGTAACAGCTTCCTGTGTCTGTTGCAGTCATGTAACAATGGCATTTGTAATGTAGACCATTTCAATTACACTTCTCCACTACAGCACTTGGCTATGATTGTCAGAAGTTGCCTTATTCCTGCTGTCTGCCTTTCCTGATCTTTACATGACAAATTAAATATTTAAGCTCCAGAATTCTGCTTTAAAAAGGGCATATGCTGGATTGGCCTGAAGTTATGGTTGCCTCCCCACTGTTGTCCATACCAGATCTCCTCACTAAATTGTTAAACCTCACTATATTTGTATTTTAAATTTTGGAGGATACTGCAAAACAAAAAAGTGAAGTAGCAGAAAGGAAACCCCTACTGAGCATTATGGCACTGCAATCAAATCCCTTGGAGGAGAATGTGCATCGCAAGAACCTTCAGCTCCAGGCTCATCGACAACTTGCTGCTCTCCATGGCTCAGAACTACAGCTGCTTTGGAAAAGGTTGATGTTCTAGAAAACAGGTGTGGCCACACCAATTTAAGGTTAGTGGTGCTTCCTGAAGTTGTTGAAACATAAGACTTTCTTTTGTTCTTGATATGCAGCTCAGAAAGTCCTAAAATCTGTCACTGGTCCAACTATTAATAAATGTGAGAGATCAACATGCCTTGTAGCAACCAGACTCTCCAGCTTACCTTCAAGACAAATCATTGTGAGATTCTTAAATTTTGCAGAAAGGGATAAAGTGTTAAAGCAGCCAAAGAGGAATGTTTATTTTTAATTTTGGGACACATAGTCTGCCTATATCTGAAGAAGCGAGCCTTTGCAACTATTGGAGCATTGTGTTTTAAAAATTATCTTCCTATTTTTTTCATAACCTGAGCACTCTTATCATGAAATATCAAAACAAATCCTACTGATCAGCACTTATAACCAGTGAGTAATAAATCTCTTGCTTTAAGTCAGGACCCCATGGTTGCCATTGGTAGACTTACTCCAATGCAAGACCTGGTAACAGTATCACCAGGCCTGGGAAAGTTTGCATCTGTAGTTAGTAATGTTAGAAGGGAGCACAGAGACACACAACATCCTGCAGATACCTTTCCCTCTCTGAGTACTCCTAGTTCTGCGCACAAAGTGAGGAAACAGTCTGAGTCATCAGCAAGGATAATCTTTTGTCAAAGACCCCCTGATTAATCCAGCTGTTTTCCTCACTGCAAAACCATAACATAGAATCTCCATTGTTGAAAGACTAGAGAGAGGTAGTTGAAAACTCTGTCCAAAAAGCCTGACATACCCGCAGGAACTGAGAACTCTAAAGGTGCGTTGGCCACTAAACCAAAAAAACATGAGATTTCTGACCAAACCTAAAATCAAAAAAGTTGCACTGGGGATACTGCAGCCATACCATACATAGAAAAGATCATGTGATCTATATTGTCATTCTTCTCATTGTAGCATTTTATAAGGCCTTAACTCTGATTCTCTTCTTCTGATTGTATGGTCAGAGGCCTTACGATGATTACTTTTATCACTTTACCCTACGGAAAAACTAGTGTTGGAGCTGGCATATTACCCTAATACTGGTTCATTTTGTACTGTCTTTAAGGTAACCTGTGTTTAGTTCATATTCTAAAATGGTTTTGTTTTTCAGTTAATGTGCATGGTTTAATTTTTAAAGTTAAGAGGAAAAGGATTTCCCATTGGATTCAACAATTTTTAACTGATATTGTACTTCTTCAAGAATGTAAGGTAGCTAAGAAGCATGTTAGACCGTTTAAATGTTTTCTTAACTTTGATTCTTATCATAACTTTCACATAGCTGCAATAACAGGGGTAGCTATTTTAGTCAAAAAAGTCCTTAAAATGGAGCTGTAAGGAACAACACAAACTTGGTGAGAGAAGGGGGCTGTTTGTTTCTTTTGATAAGGGCCAGGGGATGCTCACTGCTGATAATGTCTATGATTTTAATTCTGACATCCCTCTGTATTTAGGTATCTCTCTGCTTCATTGGAGGCTCACACTCACCTAAACACTCACTCACACGGGGTCTATATTGCATGATCGAAACCTTAGGTTATCGAACCCCTAAAGGTCAATCACGAAATATCAAACCATTAATATCAAAAATGGAAGTTTCCACACAGGAAAACAATACCATTGGCCAAATAAAATAAAAAAAGTTATAAACAGAAATAAGGGGGGGGGGATTCACCCCTACACCCCCCTAACTAAAAATACCAACTACAAGATCACTCTAGAGAAAGAACAAAATACACGTAATGGCCAAATGACTCTTTGCCCAGTGTGGAAATGGCCGTTCACAATTTTCAAACTTCATCATTTTGTGATCGACCTTTAGATATTCGATAGCCTAAGGTTTCAATCACATAATAGGGAACCCACTATCTTATTAGTAGTGGGTGGACTTTAGTGTTTCTTTAGACTCATTTAGAGACAGCACACATCCAAGTCCGAGTGACACCTGAAATCTTAGACAGTGCTCAAGCATCTTTGTGAGTCTATGGCCTTAGAGGATATATGGAAAATATCACATGAGTACGGTTTGTCTTTTATAGGCCCCCATACCCTTTAGTCTAGTAGGGTAGACTAATGGCTTATTTCATGGGAGATAGATTCTAAGATTGTTCAAACAGACATCCACACCCTGTTTCATTTTCTGATCTCCAGGTACTCTCTCATAAACTATTGGAGCTCTTGATGAAGATGGACCCCTGGTCCTAGCAGGTGGACCTTCTGATTTTAAAGCATCTGTTCCATGTGTATTTTATACATAACAGGCTTCCAGCATGCATCTCATCCAGTTCTGTAGTATCTTTCCCCATAATAATGTGGTGGAATTCCCTGAGATTGGAATTAAAGTATCTCTCTTCTCTGCACCAAAGGTGCAATTAATGGCAGATATAGATTCCCAGGGAAGAAGCCAGGAGTAGCAGGTGAATAAGGCAGACACTCCATGCAAACTATGTTCAAAGACCCTCAAAAATTGGGAAAATATAGGGAACTACATGTGAAACATAGCTTGTTGCAGCATGAATGCAGCTGGTTCTATCTGCAAAGCTTAAAAACCTGCACCTGGTTTGCGGGAATCCATTCTCCAAAGTTCTTGGCAAGTACACCTAAGTGGATGTAAACACACTGCCATGTTTCTAAATTAACTGTCAGTGCATCTGGCAAAATCATCACTAGATCTAAAGACACTGTGGATCATTTTGTTAACTTTTTTCATTCTTTAGATAGTAACAAAATGGAGGAGCCTGTTAACCTACTGAGGGAGATTCAGTGCCTCCTTCAAAATACCCCTCTTCCCTCAATTTCTTCCTCCCAGGAAGAGTGACTTGTTGCACCTGTCACTCTACCTGAAATTCATGCAGCCCTCCACTGGGAAAGCAGCTGGTCCAAATGGTCTTATATGTGAGGTATACAGACTACATGATACCGTCATTTTACCCCCATAGTTGTTCCTCTCCAATTCTTTCAAGTAACATGTGAGATTAACCCCTTTTCCTCTACATCAGAGATTACTGTTTTATCCAAGCAAAATTAGGACAGTAAGAAAGTGGGGAACTTCAAACTAATTTTTTGCAACAAAGTTGACATTAAAATCTATATAAAAGTACTTGCAAATAGATTATGTGCCATTATGCCAGAATTAATTTCCTCCACTCAGGCAGAGTGCCTCAAAAGGAGATCAAGCTGTTACCACCTTAAGACTCTTATCCTGTATATGTAAGGCCTGACATCTGTTCCTGAACCTGCATTGACCCTCTTTGAGAAAGTGTTTAACTCCATTATTTCATTAGATGGCCTTACTGATGGAGCCCCCTGTGCACCCTTAATTTTACAACCACTTTCATATACTCAGTTCAAGAGATGTATACGAACCCAGAGCTGGAAAGTGATCAATAATCAAATCTCTTACGGTTTCTCTTTGAAACATGGGATTCACCAAGGGTGTCCACTGTCCCAGTTTTGTTTTCTCCTTGCTCTAGAACCACTAAACAGGATTTTTAACAGAACTGGGGTCACTGATGGATGGGATACCTTTGAGTCAAGATCAATGCACTGTTTTATGTGGATGATTATTGTTGTGCTCAACCAAAATATTCCCAAAGATGGATGCACCCTAATGTATATTTTCTAATGTTTCAAAAGGTCTTGGGGCAGTGACTTAACTTGGGAAAATCAGAGGAAATTCAAATGAATTCTGTGAACAAACTCTTCCAGACTGCAAAACCAGGTTTCTTGTTCAAGTGGTTCTCTAGTAACCTGAAATTCCTCAGTATTATTGTCCACCCAGGTACACCACCATGCCTAACCTAAACTTGGAACCCATTTGGAAAAAGGTATATATCCAGCTTCACTGTTGGTTTAAACTTCATCTGTATTTGCTGGGCAGGATAAGCCTTATTAAGATTTTTGCATCCTTGAATATTTTCTACATTTACTAACATCTCCCAGGCTTTTACCACAACCCATGGTACAAAAAATGACAGTTTTGCTCCATAAGTTCATATGGAATAATGGAACTTAAAGGTTTAAATTTTGGTCAGCTAGGCTTTCTTTACAACATCTGGGCTTTGGGATCCCAGACTGGAAGCTATATAGTGTGGGTTTCATGGATCTGCATCTTTTTAACCATGATAGAGTATCCCTTCCTATATGTGCCAATAATGAATCTAACATACTGTCAAAGGAAAAAAACTTCAAAGACCAATACACGTAAGGTTCAGTTAAGGCACATTTAATAACTTGCTGCAAGGAGACAAAAACATGCAAATACAGGATTTTGCTTAACTACTAACAGGAAGTATGCTATTCTTATACTGTTCTACAAGACATTGCCTTCCATGGCTGACGTAATCAAACACAACTTTCAGTATTGTTTTACAGCAGATGTTACTCAGATTTTCTGCTGACATGACTGGATTTATGAAAAACATTTTGAGAAGAACAAAATGGCCTTGGTGGCCCCTAGCCCGTTACAAGCTTCTATTGTGTAGTTCTAATACATGTGTTACATTTCAATGTACTTTTCTAACTCAGACACAAGCAAATGCTGATTGCAGTTCATATTTTCAAGCAGTCTTTGTTCTGATTATCTATAGCTTCTGCAGCTGTGTGTTTTCTCACAGCACAAGCGGAACTCCTTGTATAAGTCTCATAACATTAATACATCTATTCATTATTTTCCTGACACAAGCAGAACTTATCTGCTTTCCTGTAAATTTCCAAAGCATAAGCAATAGCAGTGCATATTGCATGACAATACAAGGTTAGAAAGTTTCTGCAATTCGTACAGATTTTATGCAGTGTGAAATAGAATAAATGTGTTAACCCTTTTCAAGCCTTAAATGCACTAAGCATATTACTAATACATACACTAATACATATTTTTCTGACATTTCCCCCCTTTTAATACTTTTATTCTACTTTCAAAAATAAACATAAACAGTTTTTTTCTTTTCCTAACCTCTTCCTACTCAGGATTTGCAGTTAAGAGAGTCATTCAGTTTAAACTTATGAAAGCATTTCAGTTTTTCAATAGTTCTTCAAACTCAGCACTTTGATATAGGGTTTCAGAAACTGACATGTCTATAAAGTCTTTAATCAGTCTTTTCATGTAGCGGATGCCACAGCAAACACATACTCCCAATAGGAGCATTCCTACACAAATGGCAATCAGGATGTTCATTAGGATGGTACCCCACCCTGGGATTGGTCCTGGTTTGGTCATGGCTGACACTTGCTGAATTACCTCAAGATGATTGTCTATCTCATGTTTATGGTCAGGAATATACGAACAGCACTCCTCCTGGACTAAAGCGCAAGTACCGCCTCTCGTCGCTATGGTGAAGTCGAGAGTCATGTGGTTTTGAAGTACTACAGTTCTCATGGCATTCAGTTCATCAGTCACCAATTCGAGAGTGGAAAAAGTTGCATTGCTCATTACTTCGAGAAGTTTAGACAGCTTTCTCAGCTCCCAGATCGATTTCACTGCTCCATGTGCTGGTGATATGCCTGCCCACAATATAACACTGTCACTCAAGTCCATGTGTGTCAGTTTATTGCCTATAGAATGATGGTTTTTCCAGCACGCATCGATTTACCCCACTGGATTTTCAGGTTTCTTGACAGGTTTCTTGACGACCTCTTGGACATTCCGAATTTTTCCTCGAGGTAAAACTGCAGTGTGTCATATGGCCAGAACCAGGTAGCCCAAAACACAACTGCCGGACCAATTCTCAGGTAACCATTTGTATGCCTTTCTGCCACACACAAAATAACAGTCCTCTACTTTAGTAGTAACTTTGCTATGAATATAAACTCGCCCTGCATGAAACATTTTTCTATCAATGATAGACAGTTGTTTATAAAGAACAGAATTATGTTTTACTTCATCAATTGTTTTATGCATCAATTCAAGAAATGAATCATAGTTTGTATTACAATAAGAACCTGCATTGTTAGCTTTAGTGTAACATTTATAAGGAACAGTCACATTGCAATTGCTCCAACCCACCTGAACAGTATCATTTTTATAAAAACACACAGTTCCCTTTTGTGGAACAGACAAGTGCAATGCTATTTTATCTTGTGATGTAATAGTTGAGGTATCATAAATCAAGTTTTCCCAGGTCTCGTTGACCCCTAGGGGGACTGTAGTCATTAATAATCCCCTGTATGCTGTCGGCAAACCTGTGCAAATCCAGCAATTCGAAACATTGAAAGTCTCAGCATACACATATTTAATTGCCTTAAGTGTTGAAGTTTGGGTGCCAGTCTATGAGTAATGCTTCACATTTATTCAGTTCAGTTTGTGTGGCTGGAAAAAGGAATGGCCACAACAAAAAGATTATTGTCACTAGTACAGTTAGGATGATTATGCAATACTTCTGAGGGAACGGTTGTTCTGCATTCCTGTTTGTTCTGGATTCTATCATTTTTGCTCTTGATATGTGACAAGATTTTTGTCTAGTTCAAAGTTCTTAACTAGTTTGCAGTGCATCAGGTGGATCCACGAGGCATGCTCTGTAATCTTGACTGGAGTGGGTGTCAACAGAAGTGCTTGATATGGACCTTCCCACTTTGATGACGCCCAATTCTTCTTCTTTATTGTTTTCACCCAAATCCAGGTACCTGGTGCCACTGCCACTTCTGATGGTCTAGTATGTTCTTTATCTGAAACAGAATTTGACTGCAACAGATGTTTAGAATTCAACAAATTTCTCATATACCCTGCTAGTGTATCGTCGGCTTCCTGGTCTCTGGGCATGAGTGGTTTCCACTGAGGTATATAATAAGCCCTTCCAAATAGTTTTTCAAAAGGAGTCAATCCTTTTGCATTCAGAACAGTTCTCATGCTCTACAGTGCCAGGGGCAGACAGTACACCCAAATTCTCTGTGTTTCTACTATTAACTTCCTTAGCTTACTCTTTAAAATCCCATTATGCCTCTCTACTAACCCTACAGATTGCAGGTGATATGCACAATGATCTTTTAAAGAAATACCAAAATGATTACTTAACTGTTGTATGGTTTGGTTTACAAAGTGTGTACCGTTGTCACTGTAGATCCTTTCCGGAATGTCAAATCTAGGGATGATTTCTTTAAGGAAAATTTTTGCTATGGTAGCCGCATCTGGATTTTTAGTCAGAAAGGCTTCCACCCATCTGGAAAACATCTACAATGACAAGGCAATACTTCTTATTTTCACATTTGTTCAATTCTATGAAATCCATACAGATAGTATGAAACGGATACGGTGGTGTAGGGAAAGTCCCTTGCTTGGGCTTTAACACCCCTTGTGCATGATGTTTATTACAAACGTGGCACATTAAACAAAATTTTTTAGAGTAATTTAGGAATCCATAGGTCGTGAACACTCGGTTCACCAGATGTACCATCCCCCCTGTTGAGACATGGCATTGCCCATGGCTCAACAAAGCTGCATATCTAAACAAATTAGATGGTAATATCAGTTTCCCCTCTTTAGAGATGTACAGCCCCTTTTCGAGAATTGCTCCTCGTTTTACCCATCTTTGTTTTTCAGCCTGTGTAGTAAGTGTCTGCATTGTCTTTAACATTTCTAAGTCTAAAATCTCAAAGGGTTGTAATTCCTCATTCAAAAGAAATACTTCTGAAGCTGCCTGCTTTGCAGCTGTATCAGCTCTAGCATTACCTTTTGAAATCCTATCCTGTTGCTTGGTATGAGCTGTGCATTTACAAATCGCTACTTTCTGAGGTAACTGAATAGATTCTAAAAGATCTAAAATAAATTTTGCATGATTGATTGGTTTGCCAGTAGATGTTATCATTCCTCAATTTTTCCACTGTTGTGCAAAAACATGTACAGTAGAGAAAGCGTACTGGCTGTCAGTAAAAATGTTCACACATTTACCCTTTGCTAAGGTATATGCTCGTGTCAAGGCAATCAATTCTGCTGCCTGTGCAGATAAATTGTGTGGTAAGGGTTTCACTTCTATAATCTCAGTATCAGAAACTATTGCATATCCTTCTAGGTTCTGTCCTGCAGGACCCCTTTTGCATGAGCCATCCACGTAGTATGTCACCTCGGCATCATCCAAGGGGACATCCGTGAGATCTTTTCTAGGCAGTGTCTTTTGCTCAATCACCTGCAGGCAGCTGTGTAGTGGGCCATCTGCAGGGGTTGGGAGCAAGGTAGAAGGGTTCAAAGCCGTGCATCGTTCAATTGTCATATGAGGTTGGCTCAACAATATAGTCATTCAGGAAAGATGCCTAGCAGGGAAAAGATATGCTACCTTCTCTTGCTGTAAAATAATCACAACTGCATGAAGCACTCTCAATGTGAGAGGGTGGAACAAAACTAATGAGGCCGAAGCCTGTACTGCCATTGCAGCTGCAACTACTGCTTGTACACAGTGGGGTAAAGACCGTGCCACTGGGTCTAGTTGTGATGAGTAATAAGCAATAGGGCATTGCTTGTCCCCATGCTGCTGTGTTAACACCGATGTCATATAACCTTGCTTACAATCTACAGTTTGGAAAAAACATTTATGATAGTTTGGTAATCCTAAAACTAATGAGGACGCTATTAACTGTTTCAGTTTGCAGAAAGCAGATTCTGCTTCTGGTGTCCATTGTAACAAATCCTGTGCTGCCATAGGCTTTTTATATATCAGGTTAGTCAGCGGTGCAGATTCCAAGGCGTAGTTTGGAATCCAGCTCCGGCAAAAATTAGTCGTACCCAGGAAGGACATAATTTCCTTCTTGGTAGTGGGTTTTGATGCTTGTAAAATCACTACTTTTCTGTCCTCATCTAATGTCCTACCCTCTTTGGATGTTACATATCCTAGGTATTTAACTTGTTTTCTCCAAAGCTGCAGTTTATTTTTGTTTACTTTATGTCCTTCAGTGGCTAAAAGTTGTAATAGCGCTGTGGTATCTTCTTTGCAATCTCGCTGGGTGGGGGCCGCCAGCAGGATATCATCAACATAAAGTAAAACCTGACTGCCTCTTGGTGGGGTAAATCCTGCCAAGTTGCTTGCCATTTCTTGTGAGAATATTGTAGGACTTTCACAATATCCGTGTGGTAGTCACGTATAGTTATACCTTTTCCCCTGAAATGTGAATGCAAACCAATATTGGCTGTCAGGGTGTATCGGTATCGAAAAGAACACATTGGTGATATCTACCACAGAAAAATATTTCTGTTGAGGTTTTAAATCATTCAACCGAGTGTGTGGGTCTGGCATCGTAGATGTGCTTGGTATTACTGTGTCATTTACAGCTTGCAAATCTTGGACCATACTGCACTCTCCATTCGCTTTCGTAACAGGAAATAAGGGTGTGTTACATGGTGAATCAGGAGATTCCACCAGCACCCCTTACTTAAGTAAAGCTGCTATAATAGGTTTGATTCCTGCATCTCCATCTTTTCTTAAGGGATACTGTCTTTTCTGTGGTCTAAATGTTGACTTTGGTGTGATAGTAACTGGTCCCGCTGTACAAATAAGTCCTACATCTGACTTTCCTGTTGACCAAAGGGTCTCTGGTATATTCTGTAAGACATTCTCTTCTTTCTTTAATAAGACTGCTAATCAGCTGTCCTTGCTAGACTGCAAATGCATGGCTGGGTGGGTCTGAGTTATCCAATTCAACTTCTGCATTTGTATTCCCTTTTCTGACAGTTCTAACTCTGTCTGTTTTTCCCATCTCGTGACCTTTTCTCCTAAGTCTACCCATTTTACATTCTTGTCCTTAGTTAAGCTAACATGTGGTAATCGATTAGATTTATAGAGTGCAAAGAACTCCTGGGGCAATGAACAGCTGGCTACACTGTTCCTTTCCATGTCCCAGTACAGATTATGTAATATCAATCTGTTTGCACGATTTCTAAACACTTCTTGCTCATATTCCTTATCAGGTCCTGGTGTGTTACAATAATACAGAGTACAGTGCAACAAATGTTGTCTATCAATGTCAAGGGAGGGGAACTTGCTGATGGCTATGTTCATCAACTCTTTGGTCACTGCACCTGGACCAGTCATAACCAAGAACTGGCTGTACCAATAAAACATTTCGCCCTCCAGTTGTACTGCAAAGGTATCAACTTGTCGCTGTGCTTCCATACCATAGTCGGAACTACTGCTATACCAAATAGCTGCATGAAGTCTCTGCCCAAGAGGTTTACTGGGCATTTTGCAGAAACAACAATTTTGCTTTTCTGGGTCAATCCTGAAACAGGATCAGTTATTATAATATTATGGGAGAGGGGCTCCCGATACAGCTGTCCATTAGCTGCTTTCCCTAGTATGTAATCAGGTGACTGAATTTTTTGGCAGTTTGGAGGGATGTATCAGGGTCCGTGTCTGCTAAACAGAGCTCTAAGCTCAATAAAGCTAAATCCAATATTTCATTTTCTTCATTATCCGTAACTTCCTGCACTTCCTCTATTTCTTCTGTCACATCTTCTACTCCCTCTATCACATTCTCTTTTGTCCTTTCTCTGCTATCCCCTTCTAGTGATTCTTGACTATCATATAGTCAGTCCTCACCCTCCTTGTCTTCCTCTGTGGTTGCCCTCTTGTTTTTCTTGCAATCCCTTGCCAAGTATCCCTTTTTACCGCATTTAAAACATTCACCCCTTTTCTTTCACCCTTTAAAGTCCTCTGATCACTGATCAGATTGTTTGTTTCCCTGGGCATTTCTCTTGCCCTTTTTCCCGGACTGTACTATATAAACTTCTGCTCCATCTTCTACAGAAAATACTTGGGCTTTCTTTTTCTTTTTGCTATTAAAGTGCCTTTTGGCATGCCTAGCATATTCAAGTAATGACTGTAACCTGCTTGTACGATGATCTACCATGTACTTTGTAATAAAACTGCTTATGGGTGCAATGCTGCCTTTCAAAAATGCATTCTTTAACTGCTGCTCATATGGGGAATCTTGTGTCTGATCTTCAGGAACCTGCATTCCACAATGGTTATTAAAACATTCTAACAGTCTGGCATAATATCTGTCAATAGTTTCACCTTCTTGTTGGATGTATTGATTAATGCAAGTCCAGTCTGCCCTAGGCTTCCATTTCTCAGAGATTTGATCTGTAAGACCTTTCACTCTGTTGTCTAGCTCTGCGCTGCTATATGGGAGGGGTCTGAGCGCAGTGTCACAGGGATTCCAGTTGCCACTAATCATGTGCCAGTCTGGTCCAACAATTTGTCTGACTACTTTTTCTACCTTTTCTCTGTTTAAATTATAACTTAGCCTCATTCCTTGTAAATCTTCTAAGAACTTTCTAAAATTAACCTTTGGATGGGGAATTCCCTCAGTGGCTTTCCGGATGTCTTCCGGAGTCCAGGGTCTATACACTAGAATAGTTGGGTCCTGACCTTCTTGCCCTGCCTGAGGATTAGGCACTTCTATAAGTGGACATATTTATTTTTCACTCATCATGAATTCCTACCCATTTGATATAATTCAATGTCCCCTTTTGAATTACCTGCCCGTGTTCGAGACCTGGTCTTGATAGGATCTCTAATAACCGTTTTTGCTTTCATTGTGTCTTTATTTACAGTGACAGCAGGATATCGTGGGGGTGGACTAACCTGTTCACTTGCTTCATATTCTGGTAAGGGAGGTGTAGGGGCCAATGCTATTACTAAGTTATTGTCCTCCTTATCTAAAAACATTGCTTTTGAATCATTATTATTTTGTTCCCTACGGTTTACTTCCTCAATCCACCTGTGTGCCTGAGGAATTCCTAATTGGTGCTGCTTTTTTACCCGACCTCTGGAATTGGTTTTAAGTTGTTTGACAAGTTTAACAAGTGAGGATTTTTCTAATTCACCATCGAATTCATACTTCTTATCCCATTTTGAGTAATATTTAATATTATCAGCACGCTGTGACTGCATGTATTTCGCTTCTTCGGTTAACGGCGGATTTTGGGGTCTTTTTGTGCAATTATTATCCATTTTGTTCTAACCTTTTGAATGTTACATAACCCTTCTTATTTTTAACATGGTACCACAGATTTTGTTATAGTCTCTTCAGAATGACTGCCTACCTACTCTGTTTTCCCTGATCTATGACAAGACAGTAATCTTTTCTGTCCCTGACTTGTAAAAATACAGTCCTGACAAAAACAATACAAATCTTGTCCCTGATCTAAAATAGAAAAAAAAGTAGATTTACCTTACCTGAGCCTTCGTGATTGATCACCTGGTCCGTGAAAACCTGTCCTTCAGTCGCAGATCAGAAAGTGGCTGGCCTCTTTTGTATGACAATTCAGTCGGAGGGCTTTTCAAATAAGAAGAATCGATGTGGTTTCTTCCCCGTACGGTTTCAAATCACCTGGCCTGTCTGATCCGAGGCAAAGTGAGGATTTCCGGTCCAAAGGACCAATCTGTCAAAGGAAAAAACTTCAAAGACCAATACATGTAAGGTTCAGTTAAGGCACATTTAATAACTTGCTGCAAGGAGACAAAAACATGCGAATACAGGATTTTGCCTAACTACTAACAGGAAGTATGCTATTGTTATACTGTTCTTCAAGACATTGCCTTCCATGGCTGATGTAATCACACACAACTTTCAGTATTGTTTTACAGCAGATGTTACTCAGATTTTCTGCTGACATGACTGGATTTATGAAAAACATTTTGAGAAAAGCAACCTGGCCTTGGTGGGCTGTAGCCCGTTACAAGCTTCTATTGTGTAGTTCTAATACATGTGTTACATTTCAAGGTACTTTTCTAACTCAGACACAAGCAAATGCTGATTGCAGTTCATATTTTCAAGCAGTCTTTGTTCTGATTATCTATAGCTTCTTCAGCTGTGTGTTTTCTCACAGCACAAGCAAACTCCTTGTCTAAGTCTCATAACATTAATACATCTATTCATTATTTTCCTGACAAAAGCAGAACTTATCTGCTTTCCTGTAAATTTCCAAAGCATAAGCAATAGCTGCACATATTTCATGACAATACAAGGTTAGAAAGCTTCTGCAATTCGTACAGATTTTATGCAGTGTGAGATAGAATAAATATGTTAACCTTTTTCAAGCCTTAAATGCACTAAGCATATTACTAATACATACACTAATACATATTTTTCTGACACATACCTCGAGCCACATCTTTCTGGACAATAGCATGGTATACTAAGGGCCTACCTGGTACACTTAAACAATGTTGTCAAATCTTTGAAAACGGAGGCCCATAAATAATTTTACAAATTTCGCCTCATATCCTCATTCTGGGGCTCTTATATTTATATCTGGGGTCACCATTTTTTACAAGTTGAGAGTCTTCCTCTACGAGCTGAGGGGAGATAGAAATGCCTTCATTGTTTTGACAATTTGATTCAAAAAGTAGATGGTTAAGAACGTTTTTTGCATCTTTCCATTATTTGCAGTGAAAATGCCACTTACAGACCGAAGATCACTGGATGTCGATTTTATCTGGGATAGGAAGATGGCAAGAGTCAAGTGGGATAAGCTTATTCTTCCAATACAACAGGGTAGATTGGGATTATCCGATTTGAAGGGCTATTTCAGATCAACGCACCTAAGGCTTCTGTACATAGCACAAACAGAAAACAATAATTCAAAGTGGAAAGAAATGATGATCAAACAAGGGGAGGTCAAAAAACAAGAAGAGACTGGGATTTTGGATGCAGACCTTTAAGGAAAATAACAATAATCATCCAGAATATTATATTCATAAAGTAGCAGAAAGTATTCTAAGAACTAAGCCAACGCAAGAATGGAGAAAGGAGATTCTGCTGATAGGGATGACTGCAATTAAGGATACAGACAATAGATGAGAGGGGGCTGGAATTTATTGCAGAAAACTAGCAAATAAACCAAATTATTGGGAGCAAATAACTAGAGATGGAAAGGTAATAGAATGGGAAGACACCAAGAACTTATTTGGACTGCAGGTTAGAGACTGATTTCGCTATCAAGGATTGATATCAGACTATAGGCAAAGAGAAGAAATAGAGAGGTCCTAAACAAATGACCAGCACTTGTAGAGTTTTTAGTAGAATCTAGAACATAAGTTGCCATTAAGATAAGAATTATTAGTATACTATATACAATATTGCATGATAACTATAAGAATCAATTAGAGGAGATTATAAAGTATTGGGAAGAGAGACTGGATATGCAATTCAAAAAGAAACAATGGGGATATATGTTTGTCTGACAAATATGCAACAAAATCTAGAAGATTTAGGATCTTTGCTTAGAAGTGTTTACATAGATATTTTTATACCCTAAGTAGACGCCAAAGAATTTTTCCTAAGATAGACAGCAAATATTGGAGGTGTGATGGGGAAGAAAGAGGTAACTGGGAACACATTTTCTGGGAGTGTAATGAGTTGGCAGACTTTATAGATTCCTTGCAGACTGCTCTTTTGGAGATGATAAATGAGCAAATTGGTGTAACTAAGCAAATGAGTTTTTGAGCTATGATACAGAATCAGAATTGCCTAGAAATAGTAAGGCCTTGCTGAGTCTAATTATGATGGCTGTCAAAAAAAACAGTTACTAGAAAATGTAAATCAAAGTATAAACCAACTTTATTAGAAGTAGCAAAGATGGTTATAGAGATAAAACAACTGGAGTTGGGATGTTTAGAAAAGGGTAGGAGCAAACTACATAGGAAAACATGGGACGTGTGGGATCAATACATGCAGAGGTGGAACAAGGTTTAAAAGAAGGCAGGATTTGAATGAACTATGTAATGGCTGACTGACAATGACTGGATATATTATAATCGATGTATAATGTATGCAGCTACAGTTATGTTGGCATGGTTTCTAATTTATATTTGCAACTGAGATTGTGTTGGTATGGTTTGTTTCCATTTATATAAATGTAACATTACTTATGTCATATATGATAATTTAATAAAGATGTCTCTTGTTTAAAAAAAAAAAAAGAAAAAAGGATCACTGGATTTACCTATCAAGTTTGCTATGCTGTAATGCATTCCCCCTTAAAGTCTAATCTTGAGTTCCCTCCCATGCTCTTACTCATGAAAATGTGCTTCCCAAACCAATCCTCCACCCGACCATTGAAAATGCAAGATCTTTTATG
Source organism: Protopterus annectens (assembly GCF_019279795.1). NCBI lineage: Eukaryota > Metazoa > Chordata > Ceratodontiformes > Protopteridae > Protopterus > Protopterus annectens. The sequence goes on from NC_056733.1 coordinate 1,071,408,886, forward strand.
TTTTTTACTCCAAAGGGAATCTTCCAAAGCTCTAGTGGTTTTTATTCAGAATGTCTTAGATCTTGACCCTGCCTATAATAAATCCAACATCAATCGAAAAAACGAGTTTATTATTATGTCTATTAGCTGACCCTATTTTTCAAGAAGAATTATCCCTTTTTGATGGAGAGTTATAGAGTTGGAAAAGGTGCTCAGCAGAATCTACCTTCCCTTCCACTAGCTTGTCCTCAGGTAGTTACTGTAGACCTGTCAAACAAATTCTGACTTTGCCCACCAGTATGTGGGCATTGGCTTCAAATAACCAAAATGTTAGACATTTTCATGGCAACAAAGCTTCCCAGACTCCTTACTATCCTTCTCACCAAAAAAGACAGCACTCTGAATAGATTTGACCCAGCATATAGAATCTGTATTTCCCAGGCCTTAGTAGTCATCAGGACATGTATAACATCTGACTGGAATTCTGCCTATAGTTTCTCAGGAATAAACTGCATTGCTGTTTATGTGGAGTTGGCCTGAGATGATGCTGCAGGATACCAGGTTTAAATGCCTTAACAATATCTGCACAGTCCCACCAGATTTCACTGTGGTAGCATCATACAGCTAAGCCAAGAATCCTAAGAGGAGTAGTTATATTCCCAATCCCTCTGCCAGTTGGTTTGATTCCCCCCTACTGGGGCCACAGATCAGGAACCAATAAACAATATGCCAGTTATCTTTCTCCCCCCAACATAATATTTGTGTCATTATTTAGTTGAACTTTGATGACAAATACTGTTTGATTTTATGTTACATACTTAACTGTCATATAACAGTCACTTTTTCTTAAAGTTTCTTAAAGTTGTGTTAATGTTATAAAGGTTGTTCTGAGTCCTGTTATCATGTAATAAAGTTTGATGTATTGCAAAAAAAAATATATATATATATATATATATATATATATATATATATATATATATATATATATATATATATATATATATATATATATATATATATATATATATATATATGTATATATGTATATATATATATATATATATATATATATATATATATATATATATATATATATATAACACAGATAGTTTAATCACACCATTCACAGTAACACCTCTCTGTAAGAATGCCACTACATAACAAAAAAAAGACAAAAAAAAAGCAATCATTACCATAGATCATTCCCTACACCAAAAGGTAACCTACCACATAATAACATACAGCATTATATAAAAAACACAGGCATTAATTTGAGACTGCTTAACAGTCTGCTACTAAAGTGCTGTCAACAGAGAAATCTGTCTCTTTCTCTTCAAATAAACAGTAAACATTCCTTTGAAAAATACATATCCATAAAACATCTTAACTGGACAGTTGGAAATGCCATCCAGACCATATTGCAAAATGCAAAACATGATGCCATAAGCAAATGAAAGATAACAGCCTGGCCACAATAGAAGGAAATACAATAAATATTTCCAATTGAGGAATTGTGATTGCTCATTTATTTTATTGACTAATGCTGTCACATGGTTACAAGTTAAGTGTATTTATTTGGGTGTTTTTTTATTGTATTTGTTTCTGAAGAAGTTATGGTTTATTAAATAGAACAAAAGCATTAATCTTTGTGTCTGGTTCCTTCCATTGTGGCCAGGCTGTTATTTTTCATTTGTTTATTTAGTTTGTGGTCTTTTCTATGATGCCATAAGCATTATAAAATATTCTTGAAAGAATAACTTAGTTAAGGATTTTGTGCAAATGAGCAAACTATTGACTTAAGGATACCCTATCACTATCATGAATATTTTAATGTTTTGAGCTGTAAAACAGACAATGGCACCTTGAGAGTATCCAGACATGCAATAAGATATTTCTGAATGGTAAATCACATAATTTACAAGAAACTACATTTGATTTATACAGTTTTCTTTTCCTGTTTTGCTCATATACAGACGTGAAAAATTATCAGCACATATGAAAAAACAAATTTATCATGGAAATTTGCACTCCTACATATTCCCCCACCAGGAATTAGAAAGAAACATATACAGCTGCTAATACCTATTTTTATGTTAATTAAATATTATATTACATTACACTGGAAAAATAGAAATTTATTATCATGGGATGGTTTTAAGCAAGTAGCTAATAAGCAATTACTTGCACACAAATATTTGTGGTATTCAATGAAGCAACTACCTTTACAGGAGGTTTTCTGGAAATCTGTATTAGACTTGATTATGACATGATATTAGGAAATTTGTCTGAGTTTTATTTTTTATGATATAGATGAGACTTGTATATAGTTATTTTTTTATGTAGTTTGTATGTTCGTTCTGTGATTAAGAATTGTAAGTATATATTTTTTTCTTTTCTTTAAAAATCAATAAAGAGAATGTTAAAAAAAAAAAATAAAATTAGGTGTGTGTGGCCAAGATGGTGAAATGATAGCATCACAAAGTTTTTGA
>NC_056733.1:1071416353-1071660913 GCF_019279795.1 Protopterus annectens
TTGATTTAAATGTATATTTGTATTTGTAAGTCTTTATTAACAATTTGTCAAACTGTCTTGTGTATGTTGTGTGTGGAGCTTTTCTCCCCGGGCCTCTACTGAAAATGGACATATATCCAGCTAGACTAGCCCGGTCAACAAATGTAAAATAAAAAATAAATAATATACTACTTTTTCAATTAATGAAGTTAAAATAAGCTATCAGAGGATAGATTCATTTCTTGAGGAATTTTTATTGGAAGGATTGACTACATCTGATTTTTACAACTTTTTGGTACTAAAAAATCGCATTTTATCTCTAATTTTCGGAATACCAATGGTTCATAAAAATATTCAACACCCTCTTTTTAGACTTATAGTTGTTGCAGGTGTGTCAAAAATATATTCCATTGGGGTCTGTATAGACAAATGGTTAAAACCAATTTATAGTAAAGTATCACACTTACTAATATACTCTTGGGATTTTGTTTAGGTCGACTCAAATAAGAACATTGGAACAATTATGATATAGTCCTTATCATAGATGTGATAGATTTGTTCACTTCCATTCCGAGAGATGAAGGCTTAGAAAGTTTTTGTTAATGTTATAAGCTCATATTTTCAGTTTGGAAAAGGGAAGATTATCTTCCTTCATAATTGAATGGTCACTGTGCTTGATTATTATTTCATTATTTTTGAAGATGAGATTTTTAAACAAAATAAAGGAGTCACTATGGGGGCATCTTGTGCCTCCATATTTATCTCCTTTAGGCTTTTGAGGGGAGATCTATACCTGACATACAGGGGATTTTCAGACCCCACTCTGATGGACTGCCTGCATATCCACAAAACAAACAGTACCAGAATTACCCGATCTAAAGACTTAAGCCTCACTTGTGAAATACATAGAACCTGCTGGAGAGGTAGGTATGTATTCCAGAGACTACACCATCTATGGAACAGGCTCTCCATCCACATGAAGCAGAGCTCCTCTCTAATCCAATTCAAGTGCACCTTGGATAAATGGATGGGAAACCAGAACTTTAGCCATGGTTTGGCACCTATGTCTCTGATGCAAACAGGTGACCTGTAAATGGCTCATCTCCTTACACTTATCAAGGGTATCAGAACTTGTCAGAAATTTTGGATGCATGCCAAGGCTTAAAGCGTCCCTTGTGGTCATTAGCCTAGTAAACACCTGTGAACCTATGAACCTATGAAGTTATACATGCTAATCTTGTCCTTTTAGATTGGGAGAAAAAGTGTGCAATTAATAGTTATTTCTGGAAAGATATTAGACTTTACATGAGATTTTTGGATGACATAATTGTCTTGTGGAAAGGAACAAAGGAAAACATTAGTTCACTCATTCAACATTTGAACTTTACATCTTAATTTCTGAGATGTATTTATAAATATAACAAAGATTGCATCAAAATGTAGATACAAAGATTAGACACCCTAAGCAAGGCTTTAAGTCTAATATACATAGGAAGGATACTTTTATTAATTTCTATCTTAATTACTTTAGTTGTCATCCACCATCATAGAAAAGAAGTATTTTAAAAGGACAACTTATTAGAGTTGCCAAGATGGCATCCCACAAAGGTGATGTATATGATGAATTGCGTTTATATTACGTGATCGAACACTGAAATGTTCAAACACGTAATACTCGACCCCTAAATGTCAAAATGCTGTAATGTTGAACGGCAAATAAACCCCATAAAAACACCCAAATAAACCCTAAAAATGCTCTAAGCAGGAGTGCAAGCTCCCCTGCACCCCCATGTGGGCGGGCTGTGCCCCCACACCCTTACTATTTAAATATACTAACTCTGCGATTGCACTACAGTGCAGACAAACTTCCATGCCTGCATTGTACAGAGATCTCCACTGAATTTCACACTGAGCTTATCGAAGGAAGGACGCTGAGGAAATTCGGAGCTATAATATATAACATTAAGTATCCTGTTTTTTGTTTATTTTGTTCTTTATTTCTTTGTTATTTATAGCACTTTGTGTACTGTGTATTTTTCTAGCTAGTTTCACTGTATGTGAGGTATTAACTGGAAATTGTCCACTTTTATTAAGCATCTGTTTGGTTGTTTGTTTCTGATAACTTGTTGCAGTTAAACTCTTTTTTCTAGAGGTTCCTTTAGCTGTTTAAAACTTCATTTAAAGGCTCACTGCTGCTTTTCAGCTGTGAGAAACATTTCTGCAGTTTTTTCTAAGTAGTGGGGATATTTGTAACATTTCTATATTCAGGCTTGTATTTGGGCCTAGTGTTTGTGGAGGCTGTGTGTCTGAGCACATATTCAGGGACATCTTGGTTTAGCCAAAGCCATCAGGCATTTCTATGAGAGAGAATTGTTTGAGGTCATTGGCTGACTGAGGTCACCTGGTCTACAGCTTAGACTAAGCACCTCATTGGTTCTTTTGAGATTTCTTTCTTAAAAGCTGTCTCAGGTTTCAACTTTCTGTTACCTAAGAAGTTCAGTTGTGAGTGTTCTGCCATTTCACACTGAGTTTATCGAAGGAAGGACACTGAGGAAACTCGGAGCTATAATATATAACATTAAGTATCCTGTTTTTTGTTTATTTTGTTCTTTATTTCTTTGTTATTTATACCACTTTGTGTACTGTGTATTTTTCTAGCTAGTTTCTCTGTGTGTGAGGTATTAACTGGAAATTGTCCACTTTTATTAATTATCTGTTGGGTTGTTTGTTTCTGATAACTTGTTGCAGTTAAACTCTTTTTTTCTAGAGGCTCCTTTAGCTGTTTAAAACTTTCATTTAAAGGCTCACTGCTGCTTTTCAGCTGTGAGAAACATTTCTGCACTTTGTTTTCCACCCTCCGTCCCTGTTGGTATAGTGTTTTTATAGTTGGTGGCTTTGCAGTTGCCACCCCCTAGTGTAAATTTGATCTGAGACCCTCCTCCCCAGTCTAGTGTCATTACCTCATTCTACCCAGTACAGGGAGAACATTTGAGAAGGCCAATCAGCTTAGTTTCTGCTACTCTTTTCTCTCTTTCCACTTAAAAAAAAAATGTATCTGCTTTTACTGTATTTGTGTTTCTTCCTACTTTATTTTGCGTTTGCGTCATCTTAAAAGTACTCAATTGTATTTATTGCTGTTTGGTGTAACTCATTCTAAGCCTTTTATTTTAAGCACTTGGGCTTCAGACCAGTTGTTTTACATTAAGAAGGTTTGTGGTCTGCACTGTAGTGGCAGAACAGGTAGCTTACATCCTTCTAAGTTGGGAACTGCTGATTGAGGGCTCAGTGTCTGTTATTCTAAAAGTGTATTAATTCTGGTTTAAACACTTGGGCTTCAGGCCAGTTGTTTTACATTAAGAGGGTTCATGGTCTACACTCTTGTGGGAGGAGAGGCTGGACTCTGCCCTTCTGAGCTGGAAATTTCTGGTTAAAGGCTTATAGTGCCTTCATATTTGAACTGCTTCTTACTTAAATTGGTACACCTTGTTTGCTGTAGCATAGACTAGATCCAGGCCTGCTAAATCTAGCTTTGTTTGTATAACTTGAGCACTAATCCAAGCATTCTTTAAGGTATTCAATTGCATTTATTACTGCTTGGTAATAACTTGATTAAAGTGTAGCTATCATTCTAAGTCTTTTGGATTAAGCACTTGGGCTTCAAACCAGTTGTTTTACATTAGGAAGGTTTGTGACCTGCACTGTGGTGGCAGGACAGGTAGCTTACATCCTTCTAAGTTGGGAACTGCTGACTGAGAGCTCAGTGTCTTTTATTCTAAAAGTATATTAGTTCTGGTTTAAGCACCTTGGGCTTCAGGCCAGTTATTTTACATTAAGAAGGTTCGTGATCTGCACTCTTGTGGGAGGAGAGGCTGGACTCTGCCTTCTGAGCTGGGAATTTCTGGTTAAAGGCTTATAGTGCCTGCATATTTGAACTATTTCTTACTGGAATTGGTACACCTTGTTTGCAGTAGCATAGACTAGATACAGGCCTGCTGAATCTAGCTTTGTTTGTATGCTTGTTGTTTGTTTGCTTGTTATTTCCCTGAAATGCTAATTCCACCTAAAATGCGGCTTTTCAGAGCTTCTGTGGATCCCTAGTGATATCTGCATTGCTTACTGTACTTATTTCCTTGTTTCACTTGAAAGAAATTTACTGTTTGTCATTTTTGCATTTAAGTTACCTGTAACACATTGCATTTAAGTTACCTGGCACTTGCTCACTAAGTCAGCACTAAAAAATTAAAAGCACTACACCCTCACAAACTCCCCTTGAGTACTTTGTTCCCCATTGGCCCTTTTTTTCAATTATAAAGGAATTCCCAATACTATTCTAGCATGTCCAAAGGTCAGTTGTCAATCTCCTCTCCGGTCCAGCTGGTGAATCTGGGAATCTTGATGCAATGTTACAACTGCCTCATGTACACGGACAACCCTCTCCTCCTCCCAACAAATTCCAACACATGTGAGAGATGCAACCATATAGCGAAACTGGGGGCTAAGCTCTCTCAACTCAGTACTGGCGTAACCAGTCAGGAGGAGAAGGAAACCACACTCACTACAATTCCAGTCTCACATAGACCTACCACAACAGCAAACCAAACACATAAACACACAAAAACATACTCGGAGGCTCTAAATAAAAATCTGCCTAAGCAGCAGAAACCTCCAAAGCAGACACCCAAGCAACCGCTACCCCAAAACAAAACACATGCAACACATAGCTCACAAAGCCAGTGTGCCGAACAGTCACAGCCCTTAAGGCTAAACAACACACTTGATACACTTGTAATAGGTCACTCCATCGTCAGGCACACTGACGTCCCGCTCACCAGGCTGAACAAGGAGAAGGTCATGGTGAGCTGCCTGTAGGGCGCTAGGATCCGCCACATAACACACGCACTCAGGTCACTCCAAGGCAAATACAAATATGACTCAGTCATTGTCCACGCTGGTGTGAATGACCTGAGACATACCTCCCTGGACTACATGAAAAGAGACATAGAGGAGCTCACTGAGCATGTAGCCCAGGCCGGTATGACCCTGACCTTGAGTAGCATCTTACCCTCACCAAGAATGATGCCACAATATGAAGACAAGATGATCAATTTCAACAATTAGCTTAAGTATTGGTGTCATTCAAAGGGGATCCAATGCCTGTCAGCCTGGGATGACATGCTCGACAAGCCACGATGCTTCGCTAGGGATGGCTTGCACCTGTCACCCCTGGGCTTTCGGATATTGGCAAAGGCTTTTGCTACCCCCATAGTGCCTTTTTTAGGCAAGGCTCAAAAGACAAACCCACCTCCATAGGTATCACAAGGGTTAAGAAACTAAGAGTAATGCTACTCAATGCCAGAAGTCTAAACCTCAAAATGCACACATTTGAAACTCTCCTTAGCATGGAGAACATTGATATCTGTGCAGTAACAGAAACCTGGTTCAAGGCTCCCGAGAGCACCCCAGCACTACCAGGTTATACCTCATACCATGCTTTTCGTCCCCAAAACTTGGACAGAACCACAAAAGGAGGGGGAGTATCAATATTCGTCAAAGATATCCACACCTCCAGGTTGGTGGCACAGCACGAAGCATCAGAGACTATCCATGTGTAACTAACAGTGGGTAAAACTGCCTTCCAGTTTATAGCCTGCTACAGACCACCCTCCCAAACCCAGAAACCCCACTTGGCCTTCATGAGAACATTGGAAAATATGAAGGTCTCTCCAAACAACATTATATTGGGTGACTTCAACTACCCAAACATAGACTGGGAGCATTACTCTAGCTCCATCACCCTAGCCCAAAGGTTCCTAGAATTTATAAACTCAAATGCTATGGAACAACTTGTTACCACTCCCACAAGAGGGGAAAACATACTGGACCTGATCATCACCAACATTGGGACTCTATGCTCCAGACCAGAAGTGTATCCCTCACTGGTAAGATCAGACCATAAACTAATCTCACTGGATATTCACATCCCGACCCGCCCTGCCCAGAAAACCACAGTGAAAAACTTCTCTAAAGCAAATTTCACACTGTTCAAAACTGAGGTGGAATCCTTCAAAGCCCCCGGGCCTGTGGAAAATACGGCCCAGACCGCAGAATCCTTTATAAACGCATTCCATGAACACCTTTAGGAATGCATGGATCATGCAATCCCAAATAAAACCAAGACCCAATCCTTCAAAGGCAGACGTCCTGTCTGGTGGACCCAAGCCATAAACAAACTATACACTAGAAGGAGGAAGCTACTACATGATAAAGCAAAATCCCAAAAAGGGAAGGCATCTCTGATCAGTATTAGCAAAAAACTACGGGCACTCATAAAAATCATCTAAGGCCAGCTTCGAGAGAAAAATTGCACAGGACACTAAGAATAATCACAAGGCTTTCTTTAGTTATGTTAGGAACCTGGGTGGTAATTCCCAGATATGCTCAGAATTAGTCCAAAATGACAAAAAATACACCAAACCCACAGACATTGCCAACATCCTAGCTGACAGCTTCAGCGCAAACTCCCCCCCTCCCCACCAAAAGGGTGAATATCTATCCCAGCAGAGTGCTGCCCCCGACATCTCAGATGCTCAGGTAAGAGCCGCCCTCTCCAAAGCAAAAATCACAGCATCAATGGGACCAGACGGTGTCCTGGGCTGTGTCCTACATGAACTCCAAGTAGAGCTAAACCCAAACATAAAACTACTGTTCAATCTCAGCCTTACTACAGGATATGTACCCAAAAAGTGGCGTAGAGCAACAGTGGTCCCTCTCCACAAAGGTGGTGCCTCAACAGATCCTGGAAACTATTGCCCCATAAGCCTGACTAGCTTGGTCTGCAAAGCTATGGAAAGGATCATCATGGACCTCATAAATAAAGATATTGGGGGCCTACAGACACTGGATCCTACCCAGTTTGGCTTTGTTAAGGGCAGATCGTGCCTCTTAAACCTGGTCGATTTCTTTGAAACAGTCACCAAGGCCATTGACGAGGAGGAGGTGGTCCACACAGCCTACCTGGACCTCGCAAAAGCCTTCGATACAATACCCCACTCGGGCATTATAGATAAGCTCACCAGCTGAAATATAAACCCCTATGGCTCTAGATGGGTTGCAAACTGGCTCAAGGACAGAACCCACATGGTTAGAATTGTTGGAGCCATGTCAGACTCCAAACCAGTTACAAGTGGCGTCCCACAAGGCTCAGACCTGGGACCTCTCTTGTTCGGTATATATTTCTCGGAGGTACAGGCCAACATGGAAGGACTGTGGCTGACCAAGTTCGCAGATGACTGCAAACTGGGTGCCATAATCGACTCTCCAGCCGACACAAGCATCCTCCAAAAGGGCCTCATAGAAACAGACAACTGGTGCCAGAGCCATGGCCTCAAGCTAAACGCCAAAAAGTGTATAGTCATCCCCTTTGGCAAAAACAAAGTGCCCACAAATTACTACATAGGTGATAATCCATTAAGTAAAGAAGAAGTAATTAGGGACCTGGGGACCCAAGTTGGTAGCAATCTCTCATTTGACAACCACGTGGCCAAAGTGGTTAGAAAAACATTTTATATAGCCCACCTAATCATGAAGGGATTCACATCTAGATCAGGGGAGGTCATTGTGCCTCTTTACTCATCCCTCATCAGGCCCATAATTGAGTACAATGCCTCTTTTGGGATGCACCTTACCAGACACCTGCAGCAACTGGAAAGACCCCAAAAGTACCTCACCAAGAGGATCAAAGGGCTCAAACAGATGCCATATGCTGCCCGGTTAAAGAAACTCCAGCTCTACTCAGTGGCATACCGCCTGCTCAGAGGCGATCTGTGCCTGATGTATAAAGCTATGTCCAACCCGGAATTAATGGACATGCTGCACCTCAGAAAATCCAAATCCCATCGAGCTATGCTCTGGAGAGACTTGCACCTCAGCACTGAAATAAATAGGACATGCTGGAGGGACAGATTCATAACCCAGAGGCTCCCTTCACTCTGGAATAAAATCTCAGTCCAGGTTAGGCAGAGTCCCTCATTGACTCTCTTCAAGAGGAATCTTGATGAGTGGATGGGAGATCGTAGATTTACCCCGGATATCACTTCTGTGCCACTGTTAGACAGAGGCACAGTATACTAACCTTGAAAAAGGGCATAGCAAAATTAATTTAAAATGGGTGGCGAAAGCCAAACACACTCTGGCTAGGCTTATAAATGCCCTAGGGCAGATAGCCTAGTATGAACCTATGAACCGTTCGACATTTCGACGGTTTGACATTTAGGAGTCAATTATGACGTGTTCAAACATTTCACTGTTCGATCACGTAATATAGACGTGATGAATTAAATAAAGTGGCAGAAATGTTTTTAGCAAAGGTATACCCACATAATCTTGTATAAATTTTAAAGACATATGTACAGAATGAATGGGGTTGGAAATATAAACCCCTATTAGGTATTGGATTAAATAAAGATGAAGGTAGAGGAAATAATAGGAAATATGAAAAAAGGCCTTGTTATAGAATATGGTAGTAAAGCATAAGAAATTAAGGCTATTATAAGGAAAAAATGGAGTATCTTGAAAACACATGCTGACTTATTCTACCTTCTAGGGCCTTAACCTTGTTTTATCTTTACAACTGGTTGTAATTTAAAGAAATGTTTTGAGGTTAAATGCTCTTTTAGTAGGAATAAGTTGAAGTGAGCAAATGGAATGAAGAAATGTGGGGCTTGTGCCCAGTGTGGTTTCATTTGTGAATTTAACTCCTTAACACTACAGAACAAATGGAAATCAAAGGTTACTTTCCTTAAAAAGAATTGTCAGCAGTAAGGGTAGTATACCTTGCTAAGTGTTTAACATACCCAGCCTATTACATAGGCAAAACTAATAGAGCCTTAAGGAAGAGGATTTATGAACATTTATATCATATTGAGAGAAAATGATACAAATGCATTATATGGGCACTCTAAGTATTGTCTTAATTTTAATAGGTTTTGTTTTGGTATCTTAGATCAGGTTTTGTTAGATATAAGATGTGGTGACTATAAAGCAAAATTAGAAGAAAAAGAAGTGAAGTGTCAATTAAAACTGCAAGCTTCCCTGTTTCCTCGAATTAATGATCATATTTCTTTACAACCTTTTTTAAATTTACAAGCAGTAAAATGTGTTAAGTAATATTTAAAATAGGAACCTTAAGAGGTTGTATGATTTTAGGCTGATTTTTTTAATAAGATGATCTTAATTTAATTTGAATTGCTTTTAATTGTTTGTCTTAATTATAAGTTAATGCTGTATAAAAGAATGGATGAGAGATAATATTTTTAGATTCTGACAAAGTCTTGTTGCAATGGATGAAAGTTCTTAATCTTTTATGTCCTTGTCATTGTTTGTTTATTTAAAAGTGTTTTAAAAATGTTTTATCGATTTTTGGGGTGCATTCCATTCTGGAAGAGTTGCTTTGAATTTTTATGTGGGTGATAAGTTGTGGTGTTTCTATTTTATTGAAATTGTATTAGATAAATTCAAGTATGTATTTAAAAATGCTTTACAAGTTTTATCTGCAAATGAATTAATTTAAAGTTAATGACAGAAATAATGACAGCTTATTATATATTACAGTTTTTAACCATGAAGTGTTAAAAAAAGGAGTTGGAAACCTTTAAAGTATTTGAATGCTTTTCAAAATGCATTTTCATTAGATGCATGTAGAAGTTGTTAATATATTAGTAGACATCAAAATCACAGCAGTTAATTAGTGGACATTTTTTGTTGTGCGCATATCTTTGATAGTATCTTAAGTGATTTAAAAGGAATGATATATATTATGTACACTACTTCTTCTTCTGGCTTTTCCCAGCTAGGGGTCGCCACAGCGGATCACCTGTCCATTCATGATTGGCAGTGGACTTTTACAGTGTCGAGTTGTCAGCCCGGCGCCCAACCTTCCACAGAAGGCACACACATGCACGCACTCACACCTAGGGCCAATTTAGAGTGTCCAATCTACCTACAGCATGTCTTTGGGATGTGGGAGGAAACCAGAGCACCCGAAGGAAACCCATGTACCACAAGGAGGACATACAGACTCTGCACAGAAGGCACCCCAGCCGAGGATTGAACTGGAGAACCTCTTGCTGTGAGGCGGCAATGCTAACCGCTGCACCACCATGGCCGCCCATATTATGTACACTACAAAGTGACATAAAAATAGTTAAGATAGTAAAGAAACTGGGCTGATATATCCTAAGTTGTAATAATATAGATTAATTAGATGTGGTTTGGCTCACAAAGACTATAAAGTATACTGATGTGCTTATGACTGATCTATTTGTTAGTAATTTTATTCAATTCAAATCCTTGACACTTCAAGGCTTTTTAATATGTATTTTTTTGTAATGCCAATTGGGTTCATTAGTAATATGACATCCTGGTATAATCTATTGTCAGACATGTCCTTCCTTCTTAGAACAGAAGATAACAAAATTACAAAATTAACTTGAAATTAGTTATACTAGTGTACTGAAGAATAACAATGTTATACATCAAATGAAGCAATGTTAATTATTAATAAACTATAGCTAGGTAATACAATTGATTAGGAGGATAAATTGACACGGCATATATAAAATTACACTATTATTATGATTACTGTAGTAGCTCCACATTTAATGCTACAAATGAATTATTATATGATGTTAAGATAAATAGACAAATAATTATTGATACATTTAGTACTAGATGCAGTTGAAAACCAATTTCATGTTCAATTATGGATGAGGAGTTGACATTTATATTTAGTATTACACTCTTTTAACTAAATCTTGAGTTCTGAAGTTACTAATACACCTTGTGCTGGCTACTTCTTTGTTTGATGTTTTATTAATGTATCTAAAGACTAGTTACATGAAGTACATATAAGTATAGAGTAAGGATAATTTTAAGGTTAATATTTGGCCTTAAATAAAATTATATCTTAATATCTCTTTTAATATATATATATATATATATATATATATATATATATATATATATATATATATTAAGATTTTGTTAGGAATTTAAAGTGGACTGAATATCTTTATAGATTTAGAAATACTATATTATTTAAATGTGTATTTGTACTAATATTAATATACTTAATCATACTCCATTAGGTCTACTAACAATATTAATGGTGCTAAATTCTGAGTGTGCTTTTATTACTCATTTTCTTAATACCACTGTATTGTAATCGGAAAGTAGTGGCATCCAATCAGTACATTGATAGTGGCATGGGTATCTTAGGTAGTGATTTGAATGATTTTGTCATCAAACCAGGAATATTTTTATTCCATGGTAAAGGGTTTGAATGTTTTTAAGTTTGATTTTTTAAAATACAACCTTATTTTATTTGTGTATAACAAAAAAATCATTATTTGGTTTTCATTTGTTACACTAAGCCATCATACACAAGTTTTAAAGATGTTTGTCATATATGCCAGTTTATAATTGTCTCTCATTAAATATTAATGGACTTAATAGTCCTTTGAAGAGGAGTACTTTAAAAAGCATACTTAAATTTACATAAACTCCACATAATCTTCTTACAGGAAACACATTTATTAACTGAATATGTGGATAGATTGCTGTTGAAAGATCACTCAATGTTGGTGGGTTCTCATTTTAAATCAAAAAGAAGAGGTACTCTGATTCATTGGAGAAACTCATTACCTATGTCTACATTAGTAAATACCTTTTCCGATAAGAATGGTATGCTGGGGTGTGTGACCTGGGTGTGACTAGGGTAGCAACATTTTTGCTCTGATCTGATTCTACATATATTTATGACAGTAATATATATATATATAAACAATTCTAAACAACTTACTTAAGTGAATTTCAATAACTCTTACAGTGGTTAAGTATTCTATCAAAGATTTTTTTTCATATTTCATTATTCTCCTGTCAAATTCTTCATGGGAAATATTCACCACTGTATCCAACCTTATAATGAGTCATACAAAGGTAATGTCACAAGATTATGTACTTAAAAAAAGATTCATTAAGTATTAACACTCAAGAATTACCACTTAAGATAGATAAAATGGACACCAAAATTAAGGATTTTAAACAGAACTGTTCCAAACAAATGGAACAAATCAATGAAGCTCAGCAACCGCAGAAGACCCAGATATCAGGCATCAAAGATTATTTAAACGACATAGAAGGAAGATTGAATATGGAAGAAAATAATAATGAGTTCACGTTAAAGCAAAATACACTTCTCCTAGCCAGAATTTATGAACTCGAAAACAGGTCTTGCAGGAATTACATCTGTATATTTGGATTACCTGAAAGAACTGAAGGTTTTGAAGGAACTGATTCAATTTGTATCTTTCTGGTTCCCTAAAATTTTTGATTTACCATAAGCACTCTCATTAAGAATGAGAGAGCACATAGATCCTTAGTTACACCTGCATCTAAAAACAATACTTCTCTGAGGTCTATTATTATTATTAATTTTTTTCTCTCAAGATAAAGAAATTGTTCTTAAGGCTGCCTGGGTTAAATTGCCACTCAAAATAGAGGGCTGTAACATTTGTTTTGATAGTGACTATTCTACAGCAGCAATATCCAAGAGAAAATCATTTCTTCCTCTCATTGGATAACTTAAGAAAAAAACAAATAAAAGTGCATCTACTGTTTCCTGACAGGTTAAAGATTTTCCTTTCAGACAAAAATAAACTCTTTGAAGATATGGAACTGGTATTGTCATATCTAAAAACTAATAAAATATTAAAATAAACAGAAGATATGGATTCGTCCACTATGTCCTTAAAGAGACAAGCAGAGAAAAATGGATGGAAGGTAAATGAAAATAAGAAGAAATTCAGAAATAAATGACTGGTTTCTTAATTTATATATAAAGAAAATAAAGTACTAAAGATTGCTTTTCTCCTTATAAAAATATTTCTATTCTTTATGTTGATATTTTTATAACAATATTGGAAAAGATCTCATACTCATCTATAACATAAACAGAAGTTAGAAAATCAACAAGAAGTCTGCTATTATAAGGTAACCTAATCTCTTTATGTTATACTTGCTTGTTTTATAAACAACCAATACTTTCTTGATATGTTGTAACAAAATATTATTAGGTATATTTTAGTATTAATCCTTATTTTAAAGAAGCATATAGCTCCTATACCAAAATTAACACCATTGTGTTCCATTCACGGTTGGTTACCATTAAGCTAATGCATGCTTTGTATCTGTGTGTCAGTTGTAGTTGCACTGAGTTTTATTACATTAGTTTATATATTTAAGTCTCTAAGTTGTCTTATTCCCATAAATGGGAAATTATTTCCTAAAAAGGGACTTGTTCTTCAAGTGGCATTTCATGTTTTAAAAGCATTAACAGTGAAAAAAAATACCTTACAGGAGGATAAATAGACAAACATATTTTATGAATGTAGATGTGGCCCTTCCTGACTGTAATTCCATGTAACATTTGAGGAGTTATTTTACCATTACCAATAGTATAGCCTGAAAGTTGTGTATCTTATTAGTGCATGGGCTTTGATAATGTGTAGCTGTTGTGCCTTTCCAAATGAATTGTGATCTGTTTGTTTTTTTTTTGGGGGGGGGGTTAATTCCACTCTCTGTAGATATATATCATGAATTTGCAAATGAAGGGGTTGTGATGCTTGGAAAAAATTTTAAATAATCTCTCCTTATAGATTTGTTGTATGTGTTCCTTAGTCTTGATAATGAGATGAAACACTGTCAGCAAATTAGAGAAACATGTCTAGTTACAGGATGCATTTGTAAAAGCAGAAGTATTTTTTTCTCTCTCTGTAGTGTTGAACTTTTTCATCTTACAGCAGGAGGAGAGGATTTACCATTTGGGCAGGCGGATTTCTTTCAGGCAGAAGGATTTATTAACTGCAGATTTCTTTATGGCAGAAGGATTTATTAACTGCAGAGGATTTACCATTTGGGCAGGTGGATTTCTTAACTGCAGAGCCAAGCCACAGATTCAGAATACAGCCAACAGGATTTACCGTTTAGGTGGGCAGGAGGATTTATTTTCTCCTTTAACTGCATAGCCAAGCCACAGATTAAACAACCTGCAGGAGGATTTACCATTTGGGAGGAGTTCTTTATGGCAGAGCCATTCAAGCTGAAGGTACTGGTGTGTGTGTGTGTGTGTATGTGTGTGTGTGTGTGTGTGTGTGTGTGTGTGTGTGTGTGTGTGTGTGTGTGTAAATGCACCCAACGGGATACATATGGTGGCTAGAGGTACACAGGGTCAAACCCTATGGCTTGGGTGCAGGTAAAAAGATCCTAAAGTCCGTAGCCACCATTACTTGTGAATTTATGCCTCACATTTTTGTTTTGTTCTGATCCTCATTGAATCTCTGGTTTTCAGGATCAGTAAAACAAAACCTTTTATGCTATCACTTTTCTAAGTTTATAAGATCGGTATTTGAAATGTGTCTCTATTTTAAGGCTGTATTCCCCCATTACTGGCTTTGTTCTGTATTTTTGTGCTAGGAGGTTGAGAGCTATGGTGATAAGTGAGAACTGAATTCACTAAATGATAGCCATTTAAGTTTGTCTTCCTGTCTTTCAGGAAACTACTGATTTAGCTTAGTGGCATGTTGCTCTGACTGTAGTGCCCAGGGTTCTGGGTTTAAGACTTGGCAGAAAAATGTACAGTGGTAGCATAAGAATTTATGCAAGCAACTTTCCAAAATTATACAAGCAATGTTTAAAATGTGTCCCTGGTGATCGGTCTTTTACCCTCCCAATTGAAAATAAGTGCAAGAAGCTGTGCAACATGCCTATGGCTTACACTACTGTGATTCTGTATTTGTATATATATATATATATATATATATATATATATATATATATATATATATATATATATATATATATACACACATATATAAAACATATTGTGTGTGGAAGTAGACTGTTAGCATGGACATGTGCTGAATAGGGTAATTTTGTCATTATTGGTGCACGCATTTTGCTTCATTGCCTACTGGAAAAATGTTCAAGCAATAAATTTAAAATGCACTCTAACTTAAATTGTCTAACAAGTGTGCTGTATTATACAATGAATATAATTTAATAAAGTCAGGAAGATGTATCAAAGAAAACATGTATGGTTCTTGTTTTGTGCGCAAGGGGCCTCTGATTTGAAAACAGCCCAAAGGTAATCTTTATCCACCACTGGCCAGATGCAGTTTCTTTGGATGTGATGTGGGTTTTAATGCTGTTTCAATGAATGTGAGTTTCAAGGGCAGAGAAGTTTTAATGTCAAGTCTATTTTCATTGTGAGACAGTATTGCTTTGCTTAGCAGATATATGTTAGTGTTTTTGCATAGTGCTATAAAATGTAAAAAATATAAAATCCAGAAATGCAACTTGGATTTAAGGATGAGCAATAGAAAATGTACTTTAGGATTGCCCCTCATGCCACTCATGGATAGAGGCAGTTCCTAAATGCTGCATCCCTTATATGGGTCCCCTAAAATTATTTATGGAATGATCACTGTTATTCTCACTAGGGCTAATATACAATTATCAGCCATGGGATAGGTAAGACCAATCAGAAAATGTTAATTTAAGAATCAAGCCTCAGAAGGGAATTGTCTAAGCTTAAAATTTCCTCCAAGTGAATCTATGTTGTGGTAGTAAATAGTTATAAAAAATTGCCCTTTTTAGATCACTAAGTTCCCCTCTTACCCTCCACCTCCCCCGGTATTCAACAGCTTCTGGTGCCTTTGTTAAACACTTGAAGCTCTCTCTGGTAAACAGCTTGAGCTATGTGAAGTTTCCCACTTATGCAGAGAATCGGGACTGTTAACAGCTTATGACTTTCACTGTGGACAGTTTTAAAATGTTAATTTAAGTAATAGATGGAACCTACGAATAATGCATTAGCTGAAGTGTCACTATGTTCTCAGTTGAACAAAATCAGTGAAACCATAACATTATGAATGCTGACTACAATAAGACACTTAAACTCTAATTTCTGGCTAACTTAAATTACAATCTAAGTTATACTTTACTGTTAAGACATCGTAGCTTAATAATATATTTCACTTTTCTATAGCAGGTTAGCAAAAGTTTTTTTTTTCCTCTTTCTAGATGATTAGCTTTAATGTCTTTTTTGAATGACAAATATGCATATGGACATACCATTTCTGTAATATAAAGCAATATAGTTTGTTACATAAGACAAACAATAGGAAAGCTATGCAAAGCATGTAAACCAAAGATTTGGTGAATATTATATTTACATTAAGACCTCTCAGAAGTGTTGTTCTTTATCATTTAATAAGGAAAACAAAAAATAATACTGCATGTACTGTGATGTAATCTTGAGTACATTTCTTGAAGACTATTTGAATGTACATACTAAGATGTTTCATACAAGCATTACATTAATAGTGGTGTGAACATATATATGACATTGGCAACCTTTCTATTAGAAGCTTGATGTTAATGTCATGAATATGTTATCATTACACTTGAAATTATCATATACAAAACAAATAAATAAACCTTATGCTTGTAATAGGGATGACAGTAGATGTGTTAGTTCATTATAGTAAACTGCTGAGCACAAATAGCAATACATTGTTGTTTAAATGTTTCATGACATCTATTTATCTATTATTATTACATTTTCACTGAATAAAAATAGATGATTCGAGAAGGAAATTGATCTTTTTGTCAGGCACATAATAGGAGTCTGCATGTCCTCCCTGTGGACGCTTGGGTTTCCTCCGGGTGCTCTGGTTTCCTCCCACATCCCAAAGACATGTTGTAGGTGGATTGAACACTGTAAATTGGCCCTAGGTGTGAGTGCGTGCATGTGTGTGCCTTCTGCAAAGGTTGGGTGCCAGGCTGGCAACTCGACACTGTAAAACTTCATTGCCAAACATGAGCAGACAGGTGCTCCGCTGTGGCAACCCCCTAAATATGAAAAGCCAAAAGAAGAAGAAGAAGTCAGGCACATAATAGGAACTACAGTATAGCAGTTTCTCACCTTTTCATGATCTCAGTAGATAAGATTCAAGATTGCATATAGTTATCAAACAATGATAGGAAATTGTATTTATCTCTTAGTGTTTTAATTAAGATATAAAAATAAGAAATATGTAAGTTAAACAACAACTTTGGAACATATAGAACTTCTTTTATTTTTCACACATATGTAATGGTTTTAAATGAAACAGACTTGTGTTCACTTTGCTGTTAATGATAATTTTGTTTAATTGAAGTAGAGGGGTTTGGGCTTTTTGGAATAGCAGATGGGTGGGTTTGCTTGCATGGTTAGACTATTCAAGCAGAGAGTGTTAAACTCTATGAGGGGTTTGAAGGATTTTAAAAGTAAGTGTTTAGTTACATTAAAAGTTTTTTTTGTTTTGTTTTATATGGGTGTCTACAATAACAATTATTATGTATCTAATTAAACTTTTAAGTATTACTGTCAGTATGACTATTAACAAACAGTTCTTTAACAAAAAAGTGATATTACACCTGGTCCATATAGTTAATTTTAAGAGAGTTACATCTATAGTGTTGACATGTACAACACATGCCATTTATTAATTGTATTTCCGTAAATGTTAATGGATTGAGAAACAGTTACAAGAAAGATAAGTTAAACAAATATTTGAAGTTATTTAACTCACAAGTTATATTTTTACAAGAAACACAGCTATTGAAATAAGATAAAGACAGACTTAATACTAAGTATCACTGTATATTATGTAGTTCACAATATAATAAAAAAGAGGAGTTGCTATATTATAGAAAAAGTCTTTACCTATGCCTAAAATCATTGATACATATACAGGTAATAAAGACATGCTTTGTTCTGTTATCATAGAATATAATAAGAGAATATTAACCCTTGTTAATTTATACAGGATTCTTGGAATAGGAATTTAAACTGCTGAACAACTTCTAGAACAAGTAATTCAAATTTCAAAAGGCAACATCATACTAGCTAGAGACTTTAATTGTATATTGTCACCAAAGAATACTAATACAACAGGTAAATGGAAAATACTGGGATCTGCAAAGGCACTGTTAAAGTCCACTGAAATATTTCACCTTAGGGACATAAATGATTTCTCAGATCCAGAATCACTTTTCTTTACTAATTATTCACATAAGTATAGAACACAGTCCAGACTTGATAGAGTATATGTCTCCAGTGAGTTGATAGATAAACTTGATAAAGTTAAAGTGGTATCTTGCCTACTTTCAGATCACAATGCATTCACTTTTGACCATTTTTTTTAAATCTAATAATAACATTACAATCAGGAATACACCAGCATATATAACTTGCTTAAAGGATTTTAATGACTTTTTATTAAAGACATTATTTATTTTATAGAAATTAACACTACAGGAGATATTTCAGAAATCTATCCTATGGGATACACAAAAAGTATATCTTTGTGGTAGAGTCACCAATTGGATATCAATAAAAAAGAGCACTAAGCCAAAGAATTGTATGATATACAAGAAAAACTTGACAAGTAAAAACTGTAAAATCAGACAGGTAGCAATAATAACATAGAAGAGATTAATAATCTACATAATAAGCATTTGGAAATTTTAAATCATGTAACAGGGATTAATCTAGAAAGGTTTAAGATAATTAATTTCTCTATTAACCCAAAATATATGTATAAGTTAGCTAACAGAACAAAGCTACTTGGTAAGTATAACCATATAGAGGATATTTATTCACATAAGAGAAAAGGAAAAGTGATGGAAATAGAAGATATTTTAAAGGAATTTAGAAATTATTATAATGATATCAACCAATATAATATATAATAAGAAACTCAGAAGGGATAATCACATCTTTTATAAAAAATATATAATCAAATTATCTGATGACCAAGAAAGGTTATTTGATAAACCCGGTTCAATGCCTGAAATTCAAACTCAAATTAACAAATTAATCCCTAACAAAGCACCAGATAATGATGGAATTATACGAGAACTCTACATGTTACTGTCTAAATAAGCCTTAAACATTTTTTTCTATAGTTAAAGACTTAACAAAAGTTCCTCCCTCCTGCAAGTATACTGTTATCTCCCCAATTTAGAAAAACTAAGAAAGATCCAACTGAATGTGGTTCATACATACCAGTTTCTCTTTCAAATGTAGATTATAAATTACTCATGGCAATTCATGCTAATAGATAAAAATATATTTTGCTTTCTATGATTAATGAGGATCAAAGTGGTTTTAGTCTAAATAGAAACACTTATGACAATATCGAAAGAATAATCAGAATAACTGACTATGTAAACAAATCAAAAGAGAATCTAACGTTAATGATTCTAGACATTAATAGTGCTTTTGACTCTGTGAACTGGAAATATCCTTTGGAATCTTACAATAATGTATTTTTTTAAGTAATTTTACACATCTCATAAATAAAATTATGACAATTGTTTTGCATATATTAAAATAGGTATTTTTACTTCTGATTCAATACAAATTTGGAAGGGAACTAAACAAAAATGTCCTCTTTTACCCTTGCCTTTTACTCTAATTATGGAAGCTTTTGTTAATTTTATTAGGTCAAATTTAGACAAAAAAGGCATTAGTATAAATGTGAATTTGGTTTCTCAAATCCAATTATTTGCTGATGACATTCATCTGACATTGAGTGACAGTGGTAGTTCCCTTTCTGCTGTTTTTAAGGCAATAGATGTGTTCCAAAAATCTTGCCTCACCTTTAATGATAACAAAACAAAAAATATTACCCATAAATGACAATAATGATAGGACAAATGATAGGTTTACTAAATACATTGTGAAAGAGAGAAAAATGAACTATTTTGGGATACTTATAACAGATAACATTAATAATATAATAAATAAGTATACTAACAGCATAATCAGTATAAATAATCTAATAAATAAATAGAACAAATTTGCCTTTACCACGGAAGAGAGACTATCTATAATCAAAATGATTATTTTATAAAAATCATATATGTTATTTCTTTGGTTCCCCAACAAACCAAAAATTGCCTTAAACCATCATATAAAGGACTGGACAACAAGAGGGATTGGATTACCACATCTAGAATTGTATTCTTTATCAACCGTTATAAAAACAGGATCTCTTTGGATAAATAATATTTCACATCCAGGTGGAAAGAGTTTCTGGGATGCCTTTTAAATTTAAATTTAAACTTAACATAAACTCTAATGATACTCTTATACTACACAAAATTTACATTGGTTTCTAAAAGATTACTTTTCAGAAAGGGGTCACCAGACAACTGGCTTTCATGTTATTTCTACTATATTAAATACCTTTATAAATGTAATTTATAGAAATCCAACATATAAGGGATATATTGTTATTCTTTTCCCTATAACATACACTAAAAGTAATATTTTCACTTCAAAGTTAGACACAATGATTACATTTAATGGGAGATGTAAACAGGAGCTTAAAGCAGATTGGCAACATATGTTCTTTGATTGTGTTATATTTGCACCTTATTGGAATAACATTAATCTTTTTACAGGCTTTATTTCAAGACAATATTGTTTTATCTATGTCACTAATTCTTTTTAATACCCCTGTTCCTGCTTGTGTTCATCATCATTTTCTTTTGGCTGTTCCCATTAGGGGTCACCACAGTGGATCATCTGTTTCTATTTCTTCCAGTCCTCTGCATCATGCTCTGTCACACCAACTACCTGCATGTTGTCTCTCACCACATCCATAAACCTTAACTTAGGCCTTCCTCTTTTCCTGTTACCTGGCAGCTTCATTCTTAGCATCCTTTTCCCAATATACTCAGCATCCCTCTTCAGCACATGTCCAAACCAATGTAATATTGCCTCTCTGGCTTTGTCTCCAAACCTTCCAAACTGGGCTGACCCTCTAATATACTTATTCCTAATCCTGTCCACCCTCATCACACCCAGTGCAAATCTTAACATCTTTAACTCTGCCACATCCAGCTCAAACTCTTGCCTTTTTGTCAATGCCACAGTCTCCAACCCATATAACATAGCTGGTCTCTCTATCCTCTTGTAGACTTTCCCTTTCACTCTTACTGGTACTCATCTGTCACAAATAATCACTCCTGACACTCTTCTGCACCCACTCCATCCTGCCTGTACTCTCTTCTTCACCTCTCTTCCACACTCACCATTACTCTGAACTATTGATATCAAGTATTGCTTGTGTTAAAAAAATGAAATACCCTCTTTTATGATTCATTTTGTCAGTTGTGAGGAAAGTTATAACCAAGAATTGAAGAATGAAGCTATGCCCTCTTTTAAAGAATTCACAAATATTACAACCAAAGTATGTCATCTAGAAATTATCACTATTACATCAAGATCTACTTGAATCCCCTCCTAATATAATATATGGACAAATTTTAAGGAACTGCTTCATAAACAAAAGTAGCTATACTCATATCAATTGTAATGTACAGGAACTTTTTGAGATTCTTCATCGTTAGTAGACACACTTGTAAATAGATCTTGTTTGTTCTTGTTCATGTTCTTTTTTTATGCTCACAAATTTCTAAATACAATTACTGTCATGATCGATTAGTTTAGTTAAAATCTAATAAAAACCTTTTTAAAAGAAAAAAAGAATGGTATGTTGGGTTTAGTGGTAGTAGAAATAAACAAACAACAATACACTTTTGTGAATACTTACTGGTTACCTGGAATTGGAGCTAAAGCTGCTAAGAAGCTTCCAGATAATATAACCTTATATACAAAATGTGATTTGATAATTGCAGGATATTTTAATTGTATTCCATCTAATAAGGATACTACAAATGGTAGAAAACATGGATTGTCTTCAGTTGCTAAACATTTAGAACATTTTGTTACTAATTTAAATATGTGTGATATATATATATATATATATATATATATATATATATATATAATTTAAAGTCAACAACATTTCTTACTTTTACACATTACTCTTATAAATTTGGCACAAAAACTAACACAGACAACATTTTCACTTCAAATGTTTTATATATTAAAATTGAGGAAATTATTTTGATATGGTAAGACTGTAAGAATCTGCACAAAAGGGTTGAAATTTAAAGTATGTACATGAGAGTCACCCATTTATCATTTTTCATTTTATCAAATATGGGAACTCTTAAATAGATCAACCAATGGGTTTTGAACAGCATATTTAAAGTTTTTTGATAAAATAGATGATAAGTTATACATATAAATATGTTTTAAGTTGATTCATCAATTGCTAGGTGATTAGTTTATTCGATATGTTTGCTTTGCATTCATGACTTTTTTATGTACAGATTTTTAACTGTTTAAATGATTATATATATTCATTTTACCTAGAAATTAAGTTTAATATAGATATCGTAAATCAAATAGATGAATCTAATTTTAGATGTGTTATGGACCCAAAACAATGACTTGTCAACAGGACATTCAGTGATTAATCATGAAGCAAACACTACATAAGATATATATTTTTTTAGACAGAAGCAATGTTTTTTATATATATATCTCAAAATTAGTTGAATGCATGATAAGCAAGATGTATCTTAATTTCTAGCTACCAGAGAATATATTGTTACATCAAATTGGTTCTTCAGAAAATATTTATATTAGATTAGTTTAGAGATAGATAATGAAATTTATATCTGAAATATTGTTCAGTTACTTTTTTGCAAAATTGAGGAAATGTTGTTAATGTCATGTCCTTTATCTGACCACAGTGTTATTACTTTTAGTATTACTTTGAAACCTAGTAACCTAATCCTTTGTCAGAGAATTCTTGCTTATATAATAAAAATGAAAGATTTAAAAGAGTGTTTTTGATGGAAATAAATCAACTTAATGATTTTAATAATAATGGTGAAGTAGCAGAGTTTGTTCTGTGAGATGCATTAAAAGCGTATCAGTATGGAAGAATTAAAATCGGTATATATATATATATATATATATATATATATATATATATATATATATGTGTGTGTGTGTGTGTGTGTGTGTGTGTGTGTGTGTGTGTGTGTGTGTGTGTGTGTGTGTGTGTGTGTGTGTGTGTGTGTGTGTGTGTGTTATAGAAGGGGGTCAGATAAAAATTAAAGATTTTGTAATCAAATATGAGTAAACCAATGTTAAATTTAAAACCCAATCATAAAGCTGGAAACAGTGAATTAAAAATATTATATCAAAATATCTTGACATACTTCCTCATATAATTTCAATACATCTGGCAAAAATAAAACTACAGTCATATTCAATAAATCCAAAAAAGTTTGCATAAATTAGTTAGTTGATCTAAGAAAAAAATAAATGTAAGTCATAATAAAGAAATAACATTAAAATGTGAGATAAAATTAAAGAAGTAACTGATTTAAAAGATAGTTTAGAATGTTTTGAAGACTATTTTGAGAAATACAATAATAAAAACATAAGTTTTGTGAATAATATTGTAACTGATAGATTTTTGAAACATAATATACAATATAAATTAACTAATGAACAAAAAGTTAAAATTGATAAATTATTTTCTTTTAAGGAATTAAAAGGTAAAAAATAATCTTAAAGAAAACAACCCCCCAGGTCTAGATGGTATAATTCCAGAGTTATATAAATTAATTCCATATAATATATTACTCATTTTACTGAAAGTGAACAAGTTAAATCTACTCTAAGCATCCCCATGCTTGGAATTATTTTCTTGTAGCTCCCATCCTGAAACAAAATAAAGATTCTAAACTTTGTTCCTCATATAGACCCATATCACTGCTAAATGTAGATTATAAAATGTTTATGGCTATCCTTGTAAAAAGATTAAATCTCATTAGGCCAAGATTAATAAATGATGACCAGGCTGATTTTATCTTACAGAGAAAGGTTCAAGATAATATAATTAGACTTAGTACATTAAATGATATAGCTAATAAAATAAAAAATATCAATAATACATTTATATTTAGATAATACTTTTGATTCTATCAGTTTCCCCTACTTGTTTAAAGTATTTGAAGAATATAATTTTTCTGTAGAATTTATCACTCTAATAACAAGCCTTTTTTGTAAGTCATTTTATTTTGTAAAAATTGATCCATTTCTATCTAGATCCAACCTTAAAATGTACTAAACAATGGTATTTTTTTCCCTTTTTTATTTGCTTTAACTATAGAAATATTTGCTAATTACATTAGGTCTAATAATTAAATTAATGTATTCACAATAGATAGTAATTAAAATTCAATTATATACAGATGATATTTTGATAACTAGTGGAGACATTGAATACTCATTAGAACACATAATTGTTTCTATAGATTATTTTGAAAAAGTCTCAGGCTTAAAATGTAATAATTCCAAAACTAAAAGTTTGCTTATAGACATAAAATTACTAAATATTTTTAAAAAAGTAAGATATTTAACTGGGATAATTCAAAAACTGATTACCTTGGGGAAATTATTAGACCTTCTGAAAAAAGGATTCAGTTTTAACAAGCTATAATAATTTAATAAATGTAATTACTAAGTTAATTGATAAATGGAATAATTCCTTTTTCACAATTGAAGAGAGACTCATTTTGATAAAAATGGTAGTTCTTCCAAAAAATTTATTTGTTACACAATATTTGATCATTTTCCCTACTATTTTTTTTAAGATTGAACTCTATTCTTATTAAGTTTCTATGGTTCCCTAACAAACCAAAATATCTTTTGATTGGCATATTAAAACTTTGCAAGAGGATGGCATAAGTTTCCTAATTATTGAATCATATGCCAAATCTACTATTCTGAATACAATTTCATTATGGCTAAACTCTTCATATAAATCTAATTGGAAATCCATCCATTAAAGATTATTTGCCAGTAATAAATATGTTATAGATTCTTAAAAGCAATTTGGAATAAATACATTTTATTGGATTCTAAAAGATGTATGTATGAATGATATGAACCCCCCCCCCCACAGTTCTTAGTCATTTGCAGAATATACTAAACACACTTTTAAAGGTTTTATAAACTCTAATTATTCAGTTAAGGGCCTATAGTTTTTATTATTCCCTATAACTATAATGAATGGTTATTTATAAACTTTTAATGCAAGGAAAATGCTAGAACTTAAAGAAACAGATTATAGCAGACCATCTACTTGCTAAATATTGTTTAGAGAAAAATAACTTGTTAAATATACATAGTTGTAAAAAATATGTAACCGATAAAATTAACCTCTCTATGGACTTTCCATCAAAGCATATCCCTTAGCTCTTAGAGTTTTTCTTCACAAACAATAATATTCTAAGTAGTGATAAATCTTACTTGTCTGTGATATATAGGATTTTAAGAGTGAAGTTTACGTCTTCAGATTCATGCTTTTGGAATTATTCTTCTAGAATCAATAGGTCTGAGTTCTATGATAGTGATAAAAGTGTAATTCCCTATGTATGTGCAATGCCCTATGCTAACCGTCTAAAAAAACTCCAGCTATACTCTGTGGCATATTGTCTACTCAGAGGTGATCTCTGCTTAACATACAAGGCCATGTCAACCCTGAGCTGTTGGACATGCTCCACTTAAAGAAATCCCAATCCTTCAGAGCCACATGCTCCAGAGATCTAAACCTTTTCATCACAATGAACAAAACATGCTGGAGGGATAAGTTCCTGACACAGAGACTCCCCATACTCTAAAATAGACTGCCCATACATGTCATGCTGAGCGCCTCCTTTGCTCTCTTTAAAAGGAACCTTGACAATTGGATGGGAGATAGGAAATTCACCTTGGGGATCACATCAGTCGCCCTGCTAGACAGGGGTCCAGGGAAGTAAATATTGCAGGAAGAAATATCCAGGGAATTGTTATGGCTAGGCTTGTATAGGCCCTAGGGTCAATAGCCTAGTACCAGCCTATGAACCTATGAACCTATAAATTCTGAAATTTGGGAGAAAACTACATCTTCTCTTTACTGAAAAAAATACACTTGAAAATTTCTTCATATATTTCTTAACAGCTCATAAAATAGAATTAATATATAAAATTGGGAAAATCAATTGCTGGAGATGTAATGAAGATTCTAATGCTGACTGGCTCCATATGACATTAGAATGCAAAATGGTCGCACCATTCTGGACTGAAATTTGAAGCTTTATTCAAGCATTGTTGACAGATATAAATAATTCATAGATCATCTTTAATTATCCAGTTCCAGTCTTTATCCTTACTACAGATGTCTCTTCTTTGGTCTATTTTAGCCATAGCAAGAACAAATAGTTACAAAGAACTGGAAATATCAAACTACTCAATCTTTCAATTAATTTATGTTTGGCTAAGTATGTTTGTACAAAGAACTATCAGCCATAAAAATGAAAACATCAGCATATATATTGGTTAAAAGTAAATGATTTACTAGATAAATATTAATGGTTTGGTTTATTTTATTGTATTTTGTTATGGATATTTGTAAAAAACATCCAAGTTAAAAAACCTGCTAAATGTTTAGTGCAAAAATAATTAGATAGTTTTCAGATTTAAAAATGTATTAAACGCATAAAAGGAATAAGATGCTTTTTCTGTTTCTCTGTTCCTCTCTATCTATAATGGCAATGTTACTAATTGTGTTGTAAATCATCTAACAAATGAGCCAGTTACTCTTAGTTAGGGGCATCTTGTACAAATATACTCTTGAAAGCTTAAGTTTTTTAGAAAGCAGATTAAGCAGAGATACAGTCCCTTTTTATTGCACATGTATTTTGGAAATTAAAAGAAGAAGACCAAGTCCTTCAAAGACAACACCTTAACTGGATTATTGTCTGGTTTATTTGAGTGAAAATGCCAATGTTTCTTGCAACTAACCTTCACCAGATTTATACATTACAAAACCAAAAAGACTCTGCTTCAAATTCACAACATTTATTTGCAAAAGAAAGACCAGATTTCACAAACAAACAGTGCATTATGTTCAGTAAAAGGTGAAATATGTGGTGAGTGGAGGGGTCTATATTAAATCAGCAAATGCTTAAAAAGTGAACGCTGATTTATCGACCCCATGTAATCAAAAGCTTACAATCCCGAACACTTATAAATGATTGTTCCACAAAAGAAAAAAAAAACTTTAAAACATTACATGAAGTGGGGGGCTTCACCCCCCACACCCCCTCTACTTACATATGCAAACTCCGAGATTGCACTACAATGTTGAAAATGGTAAAGAAATTGCTTATATGCCATTTCGGTATTTTGCCGTTTCGTGCTTTCAAGTTTGATCAAGATGCAGTCGAAAGAATGTGTCTTCGATCATATAATAGGAACTTGAGTGGAGGGGTATAGGATGATTCCATTTAAAAGACACAGATAGTGCTGGATTAAATTCAGGTGAAATTATTTAGTTGGCATCAAATGGTAATGACAGCATATGAGCAACATTATGCTGATGAGACTCATTGCGAATGCAAATGAGGGTAAACAATGTGGTGGAATGATTCAGAAACATATAATAATTTTGCCTTCAGCCACAGTTGCCCATGATTTTGTACATTGATATTTCTTGATAAAAAGAAGAGCATGACCATGCTACAATGCTAGGTACAAAAGCTGTCTTAGTGGATTAGCATATGTTAGAGACTATTCTCATAGGCAGTAACAATGGTGAGGGAATATTATTACCTTCCATGTTAAACAAGGATCTGACTGTAAAGAATAAAAAGAAATACACTCATTGAGATAAACTGCTGGAAATAAAAACAAAAATGTGTAACAGCAAACACCAGTGGAATAAAACAGTGCCAGGAGTTATAAAATAACCTTTATTCACTCATAAAATTAAAAAGGTAAGCACTTTCACATCTGCTTCTTCAGACCTTCTACAGAAAATGAATGAACTAGCATGCTTATATATGCAAACATCAGTCAAAGTGAGGCAAACAGGTTGACCCAATCACTTGAAGCATTATGTTAAACCAAGCATAGATATAGCATATGCATAATAAAAGATAATTAAACTAATAAAACAACCTGTATGGAAAATAAAATCACTCAAACATTCCTGAAAAATGTGTCAATACACTTATAGTACTGATCCAACATTGAACTAATTAAAACAAGTACTATAAAAAGTGATATAAAATACTACAACAATATACATATATATAGGAAATGTATATAAATAAAAATAAATATATAATGACATTATATATATTTTAATGACACTCAGCAGTTATCACTTTCTAAGGCTTCGTCCTTTTAGAATAGGTCTTAATTGTGATTTTTCATTAAGACCACTGCCCTGATCTGCTCTTAGCCTAATCATCAAGTTAACCTCCCTCGTTTCAAGAATGTCTCACATCAGTGGTCATAACATGTTTGGACAAGGCGCTGTTGGCAGAAGCACAATGGATACTGTATAAATGCTCCCTAATCCTGTCTTTCAGAGGTCTATCCATCTTGCCTACAGAAAAAAATGTTTGGCAGACCAAGCAGCTGGCAAGGTAGACCACATGTGGAGTCAGAAAGGTTGTGTGCACCTTAAAATCAAACCTACATCCATTATCAGGATGTTAAAAATACCCACTAGAGTCTATATAGTTACAAAAATGACATGCTCCACATGCCAATGTACTTGTTCCACACTCAGACACACAAGATTTCTAGTTATCTGGATAGCATAATAATCTGTTTAGATTTTTCTTATTCTTATATAAGAATCTGGGAGTATCACCTACAAGCCTCTGGATGTTAGGGTCAGTTGTTAATATGTTCCAGTGTCTCTTAATAACATTCATTGTTATCCTAGTGTCAGTGGTGTAAGTTAAAGGAACAGAGATATTGGTAGAGTAATGGGAGTTGGTCTCCTACTATTGGAATCAGAGGAGTGATTAAAGTAGCATGGTTCATAGGTTCATAGGTTGATAGGCTGGTACTAGGCTATCAGCCCTAGGCCCTATACAAGCCAAACCATAATAATTCCCTGGCTATTTCTTCACACAGTATTTACTCCCCTGGACCCCTGTCTAGCAGGGTGACTGATGTGATCCCCAGGGTGAATTTCCCATCTCCCATCCAATCATCAAGGTTCTTTTTGAAGAGGGCCAAAGAGGTGCTCTGCTTGACATGTATGGGAAGTCTATTCCAGAGTTTGGGGAGTCTCTGGGTCAGGAACCTATCCCTCCCGCATGTTTTTTTCATTGTCATGACAACATTTAGATCCCTGGAGCGTGTGTCTCTGAGGGATTGGAATCTCTTTAAGTGTAGCATGCCCAACAGCTATGGGTTTGACATGGCCATGTATGTTAAGCAGAGATTACTTCTGAGTAAACAATATGCAACAGAGTATAGGTGGAGTTTTTTTAGACAGTCAGCATAGGGCATCTGCTTTAGGCCTGTGATTCTTTTAGTGAAGTATTTCTCTGGCCTTTCCTGTTTTGCAGATGTCTTGAGTGGTACATACCAAATGGGGCATTGTATTCTATAATGGGTCTAACGAGAGATGAGTACAGTGGGACAATGACCTCCTTTTTTTCTGGATGAAAAGCCCTTAGTGATGAGGTGTGCCACATAGAAGGATTTCCTGACTGTTGCGGCAATGTGGTTATCGAAGGTGAGATGACTGTCCACCTGTGTTCCTAAGTCTCTTATCACACTTTCGGTGTTTAGTGTACTATGTGGTAATTCACGGGTACATGTTTTTTTCCCAAAGGGGATAACTGTACATTTCTTGGCATTGAGCTTGAGCCCATGGCTCTGGCACCAGGCATATGTTTTTGTAAGGCCCTTTTGTAGAATATTCACATCATTTGGGGATTCAATAATGGTTCCCAGTTTGCAGTAATCTGCAAACTTTGTTAGCCAGAGTCCCTTAGTGTTGGCCTGTACTTAAGAGAAGTAGATGCCAAACAAGAGCAGTCCCAGGACTGAACCCTGAGGTACTCCACTTGTCACTTGTCTGGAGCTGGATTTGGAGTTGGCTACTTTTACAGTGCGGGGTCTGTCAGTAAGCCAGTTGGCAACCCATCAAGTGACATAGGGATTAATGCAAAGCTTAGTAAGTTTATCTATGATTCCAGAGTGGGGGATGGTGTCAAAGGCCTTGGTGAGGTCCAGATAGGCTGTGTGGACCACCTTACCCTTGTCCATGGCTCTGGAGACTGATTCAAAGAAGTCAGTCAGGTTCAGGAGACAAAATTGGCCCTTCACGAACCCAAACTGTGTGGGGTCCAATGTCCAATGTCTTTGTTTATAAGTTCCATGATAATATGTTCCATGGCCTTGCCGATCAGGATCATCAGACTGATGAGGCAGTAGTTTCCAGGATCCAAGTTGGATCATCTCTTGTGGAGTGGGATAACTGTAGCTGTGTGCCATTCAGTGGGACAAAGCTTGAGATGAGTCTATGATTAAACATGACACTTAGGCGAGGTGCCAGTTCATTTTGTAGTTCATGTAGTACACAGCCCGGGATGTCGTCTGGTCCCGTGGATGCTGTATTCTTTATTTATTAATTTATTTATTTTATTTTATTTTACTTTACATTTGTTGACTGGGATAGTCCGACTGGATATATGTCCATTTTCAGTGGAAGCCCGGGATGAAAAGCTCCACATACCTTAAAAGAGACTGTACATACATCACTGAGTGATAAACTCAGGCAGACATGTTTAGAAAAATATAGACAAAGAATACAGGCACATATCAATATACACAATGTGCAGACATTACATGTGATTGGCAAAGACGTATCAGAAAATGTGAACATAGAATACAATCAGATCTCATAATTCACAATGCTTAGACATTCAAATGCTATGAGACATAGATACTTGGCTAAATAGCATGTTGGGTAGCAAGAAATGTATTAGTGAAGTTGTTAGTCAGGTTTAGAACAGGAGCACAGCCAATGAGATGTGAGTTATTTTTTGAGTTCTCTTTTAAATAGGGGTAGTGAGGTTTTCTTGGTAATGGTAGTAGGGAGTAGATTCCAGATTTTACCGGTTGAGTTGGCAAATATAGCATCGCCTGCAGAGTTGTTAGATTTTTGGGTCAGTATCATTAGTTTATCAGTTGAGCATAATGGCCTGGGGCACTATGAGGGGTGAGAATATTTTTGAGGGCAGGGGTGTTATCAGGTTGATGGAGTATTTTATGTGCTATTATAAGCTGGTTGAACTGTAGAAGGATAGGATACTCTAACCATCCAAGTGCTTTGAGGTTCTGGCAATGGTGGGTCCTAAAAGCCATGCCAGTAGGTAATCTAGCTATATGATTATAACATCCTGATAATTAGTTGAGATCAGTTTTGGATAGGTTGGTGAGCACAGAGAAGGCGTATATAAGGGTAGAGAGGAGGTGTGATCTTGCAATAGCTACCCTGGGGCGGGGGGGGTTGGCTCTGTACAGGGAGCCAAGTTTTTTGTTGACGGACTTAATAGTGTGATTGACATGTTTATAAAATTTAAGGTTGTTGTCTATTATTACTCCTAGAAGCTGTGTGTGTGGTCATCAGGGGAGATAATGGTGTCATTGCTAGATTTGCTGTTGAAGGAAGGAGGAGAAATTCTACAGTTGGGGAAAAAAGTAGTAGCTTGGTGTTGTTAGGATTTAGAAGCAAGCGGCAATTAGCTAGCCATGTTTCTACCATGCTGAAAGTGGTCTGGGTGAGGGTTAGAAGTTGTGTAAGAGAAGAGGCGAAGCATATAGCATTGAGTCATCTATATATTGGATGCAGGTGGCTCCTGGGATGGTGGTGTGCAGATCATTGATAAAAATAGAGAAAAGAAGGAGACCTAGTATGGACCCTTGTCAGACACCTAGGGTTAGAGAATGTTAGGATGACAGCTTGCTCTGCCATAAGACAGCCTGCTGTCTACCGTTTAGGTAAGAATGAAACCATTGTATTGCGTGTTGGTCTAAACTGATGGTTTGTAGGGTATTGAGCAGTAGTTTATGGTTGACCATATCAAAAGCCTTTGAGAGATCTAGGAAGAGTGCTGAAGATAGTTTGTTGTTGTTATGATGAAGATTGATGACAGAGAAAGATAGAAGACCTGTGGTGGTACAGTGGAATGGCTTAAAGCTGTGCTGAGAGTCGACAAGCTTTCCATTTTGAGTAAGAAAGTGCAAGGTTTGTTTGTGTATGCATCTTTCCACGATTTTAGCTAGTGGTGAAAGAATGGCTATAGGTTTAAAGTTAGATAATTTCATGGAACTTCCTCCTTTATGGAGAGGTATAACATGTAATATTTTCCATATTGCTGGGCTGGATCCTTCTGAGATGGATCCGTTGATCAGAATAGAAATGGGAAGTGCTATGGCACCAGCTACTTTTTGAAGATATTCAGCTGGGAGATGGCCGGCAGCTAGTGTGGTAGGTTTTAGCTTTTTGAGTAAGGTCCGGATCAGGTTGGTAGGTTCGGTTTGAAAGGTAAAAGTGGGTTGGGTGCTGGGTGGATCAGGGCTATATGTGCCAGAGCTGGTGCTTGTGTCTAATGGAGTGAGATGGGTAGCTAGAGACTGGAAAGTTTCAGTAAAGAAGATGAAGCTGTTTGCAATTTCTACAGGGGATTTATCAAGGGCAGCTGATGGGGTAGGAGTAGGGAACGGCCTGGGTGGAGAAGATTTTTAATACCAACCAAGAACTTTTGAGGTTTTAGCAGATATTTTTGTTGTAGGAGAGTGTAGTGATTTTTTTTGTCTAGAATGACAGATTTTTTGTCTGGTTCCTTAGCTGCCGGTATCTTACTTGGTCCATAGGGGCTTTGGTAACATGCCACCTGACCCAGGCATTGTTTCTTAGTTTAATTTTGTTTTTTTGTTTCTTTAGATAGCCACAGTGCAACTGTGGCTTTTACATGGATGGTACGGGTAGGAGCATGGTGGTTAAGGATAGCCAGAAATCTGGTATTGAAGTACTTAACTGCTTCGTGTAATGGGAGTCATTTCAAGACATTCCAATTACATGCTTTGAGTTCAGTCGGCAATGATAACTTAGATCATCAGGTAATGTACCTGACTTGTACTTTTGGGGCTGGCTGTTAATAAGTATCCAATCAAGGATACTAGCTTTGACTCTATTTTTGCTAAATCTAGTGGGGGTAGCAATGATCTGAATAAATCCATGGAGGCTTAAATGGGTGGAGGGAGCTTCAGAGGAACAGGTGTTCCATTCAATGTTAAAGTCCCTCAAGACAATGGTTTCCTGGGGATAGTTAGAAGCTAGCGAATGTAAGATATTTTCTAGAGTATTATCATTCTTGCCAGGTGGAATATGAATGCAGACAATGTAGCAGCATTTATTTTTGTTAATTATTAGTTTGGTGATGGAATGTCTGCATTGCCAAACTGGGGTGGCTGTTGTGTGTCAATCGTTATTGTTAGGGTAGACTTGTATAGTACACCTACCCCACCACATTTCCTGGAGTTCTGTTCCAGTCTAAGGCTGTTGTACTGTGGGGGGGGGTGTATTTTGTTATCTTCGGTTATTGATTTTAGCCAAGTTTCTGTGAGGAAGAAGATACCAGGAGAGTGAACAGCTACGAGTCCATGTAGGCTATGGGTCTTGCTATTTAGGCTTCTGATGTTGAGATGACAGACAAGAAATGAGTTTGGAAGTCTATCAATCTGGGTAGTACACATTGGGTAGTTAGATGGTGTGCTTGGGTCTACTGTTGTGGATGGGCCAGAGTTGGGGTGGATGTCTCCATCCTTCATAAGATTAATTTTTAATTTGCTTATGAGTCTTAAAAATTTGTTTATGATTTTTTCTTAGCTTTTATTTTTTAAGCTAATGTAGTGGTATTTAGTCAGGTGATGGTAATTCAGGTTTGTGAGGAATTAGGAGGGGGGGGGTTATGTAGTGGATAAACTTATTAAATGCAGGGTTGGTGTCTGTGAGTTTGGGTATTGGATTTCAAGATGCTTTACATATTCGTAGGAACTTAGGTGATAAGGAATGAATAGGAGGGGTACTAAGGGTAGCAGCATTATTGTTTTAGCTGTAGTCATAGTAAATTACTAGGGTAGGGTCTGTATTGAGTGTATGTGTTAGATAAAAGATTAGAGAGAATAGACTAGGTATGAGTGGGTTAATATGGATTGTGGGGTGGATAGAGGGTGTATAATTTTGCTAGGGGTTTGCTGGGTTCTAGGAGCATGTGTAGTTGGTTAGCTAATTAAGGGGGGTGCCAGCGGTACTATAAATGTAGTACTCCCGGGGGGGTGGAATATTGGGGCAAGGTCGGGCGTGCAGCAAGCGAAGTGAGCGGAGTGGGGCTAAACCAGTAAAGCAGATGCCTAGAGGTAGCATGTGCAGGTATGAGTTACAAGCATGCTTTTTTGTTTTTTTTATATACCCAATACTCAGGTCCTAAGCCCTACTGTTAAATGAGTTACAAGCATGCTTTTTTGTTTCTTGTACATGCCCAATACTCTGTTCCTCATCCCTATTGTTAAAAACTATACAGTTCCCTGCCTGCTTCTCAATTTACAATGCAGAGAGCCTGTTTTCCAATTCCCTTTTGTAGCATGCTTGTTTCACTTAGATTATTGAGAAATGCACTGTTCTTAGCTTTGGAGAGTGCATTTTCTACCTGTGTGGCCATTATTACTGGAATTTGGCAATCTTTCGCTATTGAGATGGGCCCTTTAGGGGGTAGGAGGGGGTGAAGTTTGCACTGAATCAGTCTGCCAGGATACTGGCAATATCCTTGGGATCAGTATATTTAATGTCATTCTGTTGTAGCCCAGAGCACATCTGAGCATTGCCATTTAGATTCTTGACATAGCTCTATAATATCTTGTGGTTGTCTTTGGAATCTTTGGTAATTTTATTTTCATAACTAGCTTTGAAGGATTTTATGAGGGATCTCAACTTCTTACTAAGGCTGGTAAGAAAGTTTTTTGCATCCTGGGATTTTTCTCTTTTCTGCAATAGTTTCTTCCTTTTGTTGTAAAGTTTGTTTATGGCAAAGGACCACCAGATTGGCTTCCTTTTTTGGGGGGAGAACATCTTGGTTCTATTGGGGATGGCACGACTCATGCACAAGTGGTCTGGCTATACTGGATCTAAGTGGAGGTATGCTACAAAGTATATCATCAAATTCCTTTTCTTTAGAGCCTCTATCAGTCAGCTTGCCTTTTAAGCATAACAATGCAGATTTAAAACCATTATCTGTCCCATTCAGCATAGAGGCTCTTAGCCCCTGTCCCTCAACTATATTCTTAAACACATATGATGGGTGCATGCTATCTTGATGCAACAGAAAATTCCTATAACAGGGTTTCCTATCTATATCAATGCAAAGGGAACCATCAACCTGTCTGGTTAAGAGCACTTCCAAAAATTAAGCTTGAGTATCTGAATAGTTCAGAGAAAATTTCAAAAAACTGGTAGAGGAGTTCAAATCTTGATGAAACTTGACTAACTCATCAGGACAAACTGTCCAAACAAGGAGCAGATCTTCCACAA
Source organism: Protopterus annectens (assembly GCF_019279795.1). Lineage (NCBI taxonomy): Eukaryota > Metazoa > Chordata > Ceratodontiformes > Protopteridae > Protopterus > Protopterus annectens. The sequence continues at coordinate 1,071,451,819 of NC_056733.1, forward strand.
ATCCATGATAGAATGGGACATATTGTTGAAAACTTGGTGTTGAAAACATACACTCCTCTTTTCATTGAGCCATGCCCATGTTGGTATAGCTATTGGCACTGGAGGTGCCCATAGCCATACCATCTCTTTGTTGGTAATAAACATCATCAAAGATAAAGATATTATTCTCAAGTACTACTCTCATACAAAGATCTATCAGGTGACACACTGAAGGATCATATGGACTGCATTTGACAAATATCTACCCACATAAATCATGCCAGCCTGGTTAGTAAACAGTGACTGTACATCCATAGTGATGAGCAGGTACCTCAAATCTGTCAGTTGCATTTTAATATAGTCAAAAAGATCTCTTACAAACTGTTTGGAGTCCCTCAGCACTACTTCATTCATATCTAATATTGGACATAGGTGCTTCTCAATAAATATAGAGAAGGGCTCCATACTCCAACCACGGCCAGCAACAATGGGTCTCATTGGTGGTCTGTGGCTATCCTTATGGATCTTTGGAAGACGCTGTATGACAGGAATCAATGGCTCACTTATCAAAAAATAGTTACACAAGTCAATACTGATTATGTTAACTTGTAAACAATTACTCAAGGTACTCCTAATAGTTCTTGTAAGACAAACTATGTCTTTCTTGGTGATAACAGTGTAATATCGATTATCACCTAACATTTCTTTCATAGAATTAAAATATTCTGACCTGTCCATCACTACTATGGAGCCACCTTTATCAGCTGGTATCATTTTTGTAATGTTTGTACAGTTGTTTTCTCATACTGAGTAAGGTCACTATAATAATTAGTTCTGGAACTCTAAAAAGCTTGATGCAAATCATTTTCTACTAATTTAACAAATGCATCTAAAAGAGGGTTTGGATTAGGCATAAACAAGCTTGGTTTCTTGAAAATATTAATACTGGCTTCATCAATATCCCCACTCCCAAACTGTGTTTTCAGTGAGACATTCTGTGCAAACATCTTAATATCTAGAACAGTTTGTGTCACATCTCCATGTTGTGCAGGTATAAAGGAAAGTCCCTTCCCCAGTACACTTGACTCATGAGGGGGATCAAACATCTCTTGGATAAGTTCCAAACAATCAAGTTGTGACTTTTCTCCACATCTTCTTGAGTAATTGACTGTTATTCTGTTCCACTGGCAATTTCCTATTTGTCCTTCCCCTGCTCTGTGAATAATTCCTGTTGGAATGTTGGTCCTTGCCAATGGGTAAAGGAGAAGTAATAGAGCCATTGCTGGACCCAGCATTTCTGCCATCTATGCTGTTGCTAATGCTCGTTGGTGTTTTCCATCTCACATCATTGCCTAGTACTAGGGTTATAGCCCCTTGTAGGCCATTCACCCCATTGATTTCAGCATCTCTGTTCATAGAAGAATGATTATCAGTAGATTTCTCAGTCACTGTGCTGCTAGGTTCCTCACTGCAAAATCCATTGTGAAACTTAATAGTAGTATAAAAAATGTAGTGTCATTCCTGGATCCTGTCCTTGTTACACCCATGTAAATATTAATATGCACATTACTATTGGAAGTCTGATTGGAGGTTAATCTAGAGCTACTATGTGGAGGGATACTGCTCTTGGGCCAAGTAAAAACATTTCCCAAGTTAAAATCCCTACTATCCCTCTCAATCTTAAGCCACTTTTGCTGAAGCAATTTTCTTTCAAACAATAAAGCAGTGTCAATAAGTTTATCAATCAATGAGTCAACCATGCCCCCAGGGAAGCAGTCATATAGGCCATTCAATTGCTCATTAATCTTTGTGGCAAGGGCTTCTTTCTCAGGTTTAAAAAAAGTCAGTTAACAGATTCAAATAATTAAAGCTCACCTCCAGATTAAGCTTCTGCCACCTTGCAAGCAGGTCTGGATGCTGTTTACCAAAAGTCAGAATCCTTAGGCCTCTGGTCACAATTCTTCTATGTAGACAAACCTCAAAGTGCTGTCGCTGGGTCTGAAGGCATTTAAGGTTCATAGGTTAATGGGTTCATAGGTAGGTACTAGGCTATCTGCCCGAGGGCATTTATAAGCCTAGCCAGAGTGTGTCAGCCCGAGGGCATTTATAAGCCTAGCCAGAGTGTGTCAGCTTTTGCTGCCCCATTGATTAATTAACTGAACCTCTGTCAAGAAGACCCAATTAAGTGATTCCAGGGGTGTATTTTCTTCTACCTATCCACTTGTCAAGGTTTCTCTTGAAGAGTGTTAGTGAGGGGCTCTGCCTAATGTAGAAAGGAATTTTGTTCCAAAGCATGGGGAGTCTCTGACAAGAATTTATTCCTCCAGCATATTCTATTTATTGTTGTGGCAAGGTTTAGCTCACTAGAACGCGTGGCTCACAGGGACTTGGATTTTTTTAGGTGGAGCATGTCCATCAATTCTGAGTTGGACATGGCTTTGTAAGTCAGGCAGAGATAACCTCTAAGTAAGCGATATGCCACTGAGTACAGCCAGAGTTTTTCCAGTCAGACTGCATAGGACATATGTTTGAGGCCAGTAATCCTCTTGATGAGGTACTTTTGTGGTCTTTCCAGCTGTTGGAAGTGTCTTGTGAGGTACATCCCAAATGGGGCATTGTACTCTATGATGGGTCTGATGAGTGACGAGTAGAGGGGCACTATAACCTCTTTATTTCTAGATGCAAACTCTTTCGTAATTAGATGGTCTACATAGAAGGATTTCCTAATTACTTTGGTAATATGATTGTCAAAGGAGAGATTACTATCTACCTGGGTCCCCAGATCTCTTATTACCTTTTCTGTATTAAGGGGGCTGCCACCTATGTGGTAATTCATGAATGTTTTGTTCTTCCCAAATGGGACAACTATGCATTTTTCTGGCATTTAGCTTGAGACCATGACTTTGACACTAGGTGTCCATCTCAATAAGGCCCTTTTGGAGAATGTCCATATCAGCCGGAGAGTCAATTAGGGCTCCCAGTTTGCAGTCATCAGCGAACTTCGTTAGCCATAGTCCTCCTGTGTTTGCCTGTACTTCTGAGAAGTATATACTGAACAGTAGGGGTCCCAGGACAGAGCCTTGTGGGACACCACTTTTGACTGGTTTAGAGTTGGACCTGGAGCCCACTATTCTTACCGTGTGAGTTCTGTCTTTAAGCCACTTGGCAACCCATCTCATGATGTAGGGGTTTATGTTCAGGCTGGAGAGTTTTTCTATAATTCCCGAGTGGGAAATGGTGTCAAAAGCCTTGGTGAGGTCAAGGTAGGCTATGTGAACCACCTTCCCCTCATCTATGGCCTTGGTGACTGTCTCGAAGAAGTCAACCAGGTTTAGTAGGCATGATCTGCCCTTAACAAAGCCGAACTGTGTTGGGTCAAGTGTTTGGAGGTTCCCATTGTCTTTGTTAATGATGCACTCCATAGCCTTGCAGACCAGACTAGTCAGGCTTATGGGTTGATAGTTACCAGGGTCAGTTGTGGCCCCTCCTTTGTGGAGCGGAATAACCATTGCTGTACACTATTCTATGGGCACATAGCCTATGGAGAGGCTGAGGTTGAACAGTGTGTTTAGGTGGAGGGTTAGTTCATTCTGTAGTTCATGCAAGATGCAGCCTGAGACACCATCTGGCCCCACTGATGCTGTGCTTTTGGCTTTTGAAAGGGCTGTTTTCATCTGCGTGTCTGTGATTTCTGGGACACTACACTTTTACGGTATTGTTGTGGGCCCTTTTGGGGGTGAGAAGGGGGTGAAGTTTGCACTGAATCTATCTGCCAGGATGTTGGCAATATCAGTAGGTTCAGTATAGTTTGTGCTATTTTGCACTAGCTCAGAGCATATCTGCGAGTTGCCACTTAGATTCTTGACATAGTTAAAGAAGGTTTTGTGGCTATCTTTCAAATCCTTGGCTATTTTTTTTTTTTGAAGTTAGCCTTGGATGATTTTATGAGGGACCTTAGTATCTTACTGATACTGATCAGGGTTGTCTTTCCTTCTTGGGATTTGCTTTTTTTCTTTACTAGTTTCCTCCTTCTATTGTATAGCCTGTTTATGGCAGGGGTCCACCAGACTGGTTTCCTTCTCTTAGGGGAGTGAGTCTTGTTTTGCTAGGGATGGCATAATCCATACATCCTTGTAGGTGCTCATAGAGTGCATTTATAAAGGTTCCTGCATCTTGGACACTATTCTTTAGCGTGGGTCTGTGAAACTTACCACCTCTATCTTAAGTAAAATGAAGTTTGCTATAGAAAATTTTTTCAATGTGGTTTCCTTGGTTGGGGGTGGTGGTGTGGTGTGGATATCCAGAGTGATTAGTTTATGTTCTGATCTAACCAGTGATGGGTTGACCTCTGGTGCAGAACGCCTGTCGCCTAGGTTGGTGATGACCAGATCCAATATGTTTTCACTTCTGGTAGGGGAGTTTACCAGCTGATCCAGGGCATTTGAGTTGATAAATTCCAGGAAGTGTTGGACCTGGGAGTTTGTACTTGAGTAGTTTTCCCAGTTAACAGTAGGGTAATTGAAATCACCCAATATCAGGGTGTTCAGTAGGACCTTCATGTTTTCCAGTGTCTCCAGAAGGGTGGAGTGGTGGTTCTGGGTCATGGAGGGTGATTTGTAGCAGGCCACTATTTGCATTGCAGATTTGCTCGATGTTAGTTGCACATGGATTATCTCAGAGGTATCATGCTGTGCCACTAACCTGGAGGTGTAGGTATCCTTGATGAATATGGATACACCCCCTCCTTTTGTGTTTTGGTCCATGTTCTGTGGACAAAATGTGTGGTATGAGTTGTAATCCAGTAGTGCTGGGGTGCTCTATGGAGCCTTGAACCAGGTTTCAGTTACTGCACAGATGTCGACGTTCTCCATACAGAGGAGTGCTTCGAGTGCATGCATTTTGACATTTAAACTCCTGGGGTTGAGTAGCACAACCCTAATTTTTTTATTTACGCTGTTTACGGAGGTGGGTTTGACTTTTGAGCCTTGCCTAAAAAAGGGACTAAGGGGGGCAGCAAGAGCCTTGGCCAGTATTTGAAAGCCTAGGGATGACAGGTGCAAACCGTCTCTTGTGAAGCATCGAGGCTTGTCAAGCATGTCATCCCAGGCTGACAGACACTGGATCCCCTTTGAATGACACCAGAAGCTTAGCCAATTGTTGAAATTGATCATTTTTTTCTTTATACTGTGGTATCATTCTGGGTGAGGGCAGGATGCTAGTCAGGGTCAGGGTCATACCCACCTGGGCCACATGATCAGAGAGCTCTTCCATGTCTCTTTTCATGTAGTCCAGGGAGGTACGTCTCAGGTCATTCACACCAACATGAACAATGACAGAGTCATATTTGTACTTGTTCTGGAGTGACCTGAGTGCTTATGTTATGTGGCGGATTTGGGATCCCGACAGGCAGCTAACAGTAACCTTCTCCTTGTCCATCCTAGTGAGTGGGACGTCAGTGTGCCTGACTATAGAGTTGCCTATTACTAGTGTGTTAGGTATGTTATTTCACCTTAAGGGCTGTGATTGTGTTTTAGGAAGTTTTAGTTGTTTTAGTTGTTTTAAGTTTAAGAAGATTGTATTCCAGGTTGCTGACTACCCTAACAAATGCTTCAACATCCATACTAGGTTCACCTTCAATTTCTTGTCTGTTGACCTCCTCTTGTAACATTAGGGGGTTGTCCTTCCTCAACAGGCATTGTGTGAGCCTATCATGTCATTCGCCACATCCTCTAGCAGCATTCTGGGAATTGTAATTTTCTGAGTCATCTGAGAATGCCTCAGCCATGCCCCCAACAAGTGTAGTAAAAAATGAAGAGAATAAAAAATAAATACACCCACTGAAATAAATAAAGCACTGGAAATAAAAATGACAATGTGTAACAGCAAACACCAGGAGAATAAAACAGTGCCAGGAATTATAAAGAATGTTTATTCACCCATAAAATTAAAAAGGTAAGCACTTTCACATCTGCTTCGTCAGACCTTCTATAGAAAATGAATGAACTAACATGCTTATATATGCAAGCATCAGTCAAAGTGAGGCAAACAGGGTTGAACCAATCACTTGAAGCATTATGTTAAACCAAGCATAGTTATAGCATATACATAATAAAAGATAATTAAACTAATAAAACAACCTGTATGGAAAATAAAATCACTCAGACATTCCTGAAAAATTACAGTACTGATCCAACATTGAATTGTTTAAAACGGGTCTATAGTAGATAATCGAACATTTGAAAGTTCAACTACCATATGGTTGCCACCATATGACTGAACTTTCAAAAGTTTGAATATCTAATAAAAAAAAAGAAACTACACAATACACCCCCCTGCACCCCTACACTCCCTGCTCTTTATTTATACCAACTCTGAGATTGCACTACAGTGCAGAAAAGGGAAATCTTCCCATTCCGTACTGTATGGAGATCTTCGTTACACTGTTCAAACATTCAAAAATCCGATCGTTTGGTGGCAACCATATGAGATTCGAAATTTTGAATGCTCAAACATCCAATATAAACCCATTTAAAACAAGTACTATAAAAAGTGATATGAAATACTACAACAATATACATATAATATATATAGAAAATGTATATAAGTAAAAATAAAAAATATAATAACAGTATATAACTTTTAATGACACTCAGCAGTTATCACTTTCTTGTTGTTGTGTCTTTCGGCTTTTCCCGGTTAGGGGTCGCCACAATGGAACTCCGGTCCGCTAATGATTGACAGTAGATTTTACTTGCCAAGTTGCCAGCTCTGACGCACAACCTTCAATGAAGGTACGCCCATTCATGCATGTCTCCACACAGAAGACGCTTTAGCTGAGAATCGAACAGGATAACGTCTTACTGTGGGGCGACAATGCTTTCTAATGCTTCTAAAATGAATTATGCTGTCCAGATAACCAAAAACCTTGTGTGTCTGAGACCTAGAACCAGAAGCTGAACTTGCATCAGCAAATAAATAAATCACAGTGGAGGAGACAGCTTGTCATGCAATGACTATCCCTTCTATCAAACAATCTTCCTGTCCAGATCAAGTAAAGTGACACTCTATCCTTCTTTAAGAAGGCATTCTAAAATCTGATGGGTATATATAAATTCACTGTAGGTATGACTGGCCACATGGTTCAGTTGTCTTCTATATTCTATGGTTCTATGATTCTATGATTTTGTGGACAGTCATGGAAACTAGCACCCACTGGCAGGGGAGATTAATCATGTGACTTGATGCCCATGGCCTGTTCTTGCTTGATTTCTACTCCAGCACTCCTTGGGTGCTCAGAATGTACCTCACCAGGTACCCTATCGTTAGGTGCAATGGATAATGTACCAGTCTGTGAAAGTGAGCTGCCTAACCTGTGGGGTATAACTCAATGAAGGCAGAACAGTAGTGGCCTTGAGAGTTGCATCGGTCACAGAGCAAAGAGGCATTGCATGTCCGTTCCAATATCCTAATGAGATTAACTGTTTAGTTGAAGACTCCATGTACCTCACCACACAGACCATGTATTACACCCATCTTCTCTGTCATTGTGGTGGTGGCATCTACCTGTGACTGGATGACTGTCCTGTACATCTACTGAGTAAAACCCATTTTGTTACCGATTATAGACAATGACCAGACATCATGGTGGTAACCACCACTGGCCTCTTATCCCAAATGTATCCCCATACTCTTTGGAAGTGCTTTTGTCCACTGCAGCTGCATGGATATGGAATGACTGTGCAACCGGAATAGATGTGTTGGACATGACACATCCTTCATTGGATTCAGGTGAGATGGGTACATGATCAACAGGCAAGAGAGCTGTGTTGCTGGACATGGATGATGGCGTGCCTGCTACTGGAAATAGATGGTAGGGTAGAACAGGATATGAGGACTGCTTGGGTCAACATGGGTGGGGCAACAGGAATAAAGAAGGAGAAGCCATTCTAGACTTCTGTTTGGCAAATGGCTTAATAGTAACCAACACATGGTTCAGAAAGAGAGACAGTCACAAAATCACATACAAGAGTAGCCAGCATGCAACTCAAGTAGACTTCCCCATAGTAAGGAAAAGGCACTAGGGTAGAATCCATGATTGCTAAAGACATCATCAGTGAAACAGTCGTCCCACAGCATAAACCACTAGTTGCCACAATCAGCTGCAAGCAGTGGTCAGAGAAGTTCGAAGGTCTACAGAAACCAGGCTGATGACCTGGATGTTGACTGGAGAGAAGGTACAATGGTTCAAGGAATTATTCAGGGGTCTAACACCCCAGGAAGAGGAGGAAATAGGTGGAGTTGAACAAGAATGGCAGCACCTAAAACAGCATGTGTTAGGACTACAGAAAAGATATGTGGCCAAGCCAGGTATGGAAATAAGGTACATAAGGAAAGCTGCTGGTGGAATGCAGAAATCCAGTAAGTCATTAAAAGAAAGAAGGAGTGCAGGAAGAAGAGGGAGATAGAAAAGACTGACCAGGCTAGGAGGGACTACTGGTTATCTAACAAAGTAGCTAATAAAGAAGTTGCAATAACAAAGAATAGGGCATCAGAGGCACTCTACCAACTTCAGAAAAGTGACTCAGTAAGTCGCACAGAGAAACTATATGAGGTCACAGACTCAGTAAGTCGCACAGAGAAACTATATGAGATCACAAGGTACAGACAGAAAGATAAAGAAGATATACACTCTTCATAAGGGATATCAGCAACAACCTGCTCACCAGTCCACAGGACATCAAAGGCAGATTGAAGGAGTATTTCCAGCAGCTACTGAATGAAGAACACCCCACAGAAGCTGTACTACCCCTGAAACAGCCTACAATGAGAGAAGAAGAGGAGCATATCCTAGAAGAAGTAAGAACAGCACTAAGAAAGATGAAGTCAAGGAAAGCAGCAGGCTCAGATGAGGTCATAGAAGATATGATAAAGATGCTGGGTGAGATAGGGGAAAAATGGCTCCTGATGGTACTAATAGCAGTGTGTAGAGAAAGGCATATACCACATGACTGGAGAATAAGCATACTCATGCCAGTGTACAAGAATAAATGGGAAATCCACAACTGTGGGCAGGACAGAGGCATCAAACTCCTATCACACTGCATGAAAGTGCTGGAGAGGGTGACTGATAAATGGATACACAGAGCAGTAGAATGGAAGATGGGAGAAGAGCAGTTCAGATTCAGATCAGGATGCAGCACAATTGACCTGATGTTTGCAGTGAGACAGATACTTGAGAAGAAACTAGAAATGAGGAGAGAGTCCACTTGGGCATTCCTAGACTTGGAGAAAGAATATGACAAGGTCCCAAGAAAGCTGATCTGCGCAGTACTGTGGTGGTTTAAAGTCCCAGAAACAATGGTAGAATTAGTGCAGACTATGTACAAGGATCCAATGACTTAAGTATGAACAGTGTTTGTCCTCACAGAGGGGTTCCCAGTGGGAGTGGGTGTACACAAGGGTTCAGGTCTGAGCCCACTGCTGTTCATACTGGTGATGGACTACATTAGCAAACAGGTCAGAGGGGACAGATCAACACATTTGCTGTATACAGACGATGTGGAAGTACAGGAATACTCTGAGCTAGAACTTCAGCAAAAGGTAGGAGAATGGAATGCAAAACTGAAGGCACATGGGATAAAACTAAGCACAGATAAGATGATGGTAATGGAAACAAACTGGGGAAATCACAAGAAGCTGAGAATAGAGCTAGAAGGGAAGATAGTGGAACAGGTAAACAGCTTCAAGTATTTGTTTCTCCTGCCAATATTGTTGACTTGGGTCTCTTGAGGCAGTGTAGCAATTGCCTCATGTACACAAACAACCTCCTACTAATTACACAGTCTAGTACAGAGTGCAAGAGATGTACCTACACCAGGAATCTTAAATCCATGCTCTCTCTCACTCAAAACAGTAATATTGTCAACTCACCCACCACTACATATTTACATAATACCACTATTCGTACACATACCACTACTCATACACCTAGTATGCATTAAACATGTAAATCCACATACGCGGTTCTCTCAAAAAACTTACTGAAACACCAGTGCCCTCAAAAACTCAAGCCTGCTACAGCTAACACAGTCTCCCATGGTACTCATGACACATAGCAACAACAGTGTCTCATCTAGCAAGCCTGTAAGTCATAACACTCAAAAAACATGTTTTCTTGTTATTGGAGACTCAAAAGTGAGACATACGGGATGTCCCACTCACCAGGTTGGACAAGGACAAAGTTATGGTCAGCTGCCTGTCTGGAGCCAAGATTCACCAAATCACGCATGCACTTAGGTCTCTCAGCAAAAAGTGCCTTTAGGACTCTGTCATAGTTCATGTTGGTGTGAATGACCTGAAATGTACCCCACTGGACTATATGAAGAAAGACATGGTCATGCTCTGTGAGTATGTGTCCCAGGCAGGTATGCCCCTAGTCTTCAGCAGTATACTAACCTCACCTAGAATGATGCCACAGTATAAAAAATGATTGATTTCAATAATTGGCTTAGCTTTTGTTGTCATTCCAAGGGGATCCAGTTTATGTCTGCCTGGGAAGTCATGGTCAACAAACCTTGCTGCTTTCCCAGAGATGGTTTGCACCTGGCATCCATAGGCTTTTGGCTACTGGCAAAGGCTCTTGCCACCCCTATAGTGCCTTTTTTTAGGCAAGGTCTCAAAAACAATATACCGAGATGAAATTAACCAATCAGAAAGAAATAAGGCTCCTGCTGCTCCCTGGAAGGACTTCTACCACAAGAACATGTAGATGTCCGTGCAATCACAGAAACCTGGTTTAAGGTCTCAGAGAGTAACTTGGCCCTGTAGAGATACAATGTCTTCCACATCTTTAGACCACAAAATAAACATGAAAACCAATCTATGGATGCAGTGTTTCAATCGATATTAGAGATAAATTCACCTCATGTTTAGCTAGAATGGACAACTCCATGGAGTTACTCCAGGTCCAGGTTATGGTGACTAAGACCTCCATTCAAGTCCTAGCCAGTCATAGATCCCCCTCCATGGGTCACAACACCCAGGAAACCTACTTAACCAAACTGAAGACAATTCAAATTTTACCGATTGCACTGGTTATGGGGGATTTCAATTATCCCACAATCAACGGGGAAACCTACTCTAGCCAATACTCAGTAGCACAAAATGTTATTGACTTTGTGAATTCAAATGCACCGGATGAAATTGTCCATATCCCAATAAGAGGAACAAATATTATAGATCTGGTACTCACCAACATGGCAAACAGGTGCACTGCTGCAAATCTGACAAATCAGTCACCTTCGAACTGACACTTACACCAGAACTCACAAAGGGTGAACTAAGAGTAAAAAACTTCACCAATGGAAACTATACCCTCCTAGTTGAAGGTATAAATGCATTCCAAGTGCCAACCCAAGCTGAAAGTGATAACTATGCCAAAGCTTGCACTAAAGCCCTGTACAATCACTTGCATAAGTGTATACCAGATAGAATAAAAGCCAGAGCCCCAAGTAAAATCAAAGTGCCATGGTGTACTTATAGCATTAACAAGGTTTACAATAAATGCAAAAAGCTGCTGTCCAAGAAAACAAAGACAAGGACCCAACAATGGAAAAGCACCCTCCTCAGCCTTAACAGGAAAATGAGAAAACTTGTCAAATCCTCCAAGAGCTTCTTTGAGAGAAACTTAGCAAGTACTTCTAATGATAACCATAAGGCCTTTTACAGCTATCTACTTAACCTAAAGGGTAGGACCCAAGCATGTGCATAACTGGTGGCCAACAGTATTACACACACTGACCCCACAGGGATAGCGAACTGCTAGCAGATAGGTTTGGCAAACATTTCACTTCCTTATCTCCTCGTAATGTTCAACAAAGCATCCCCCAAACCTGCCCCCCCCACTTACTTAAATGAAGAACAGGTCAACAAACCCTGTCCAAGGCAAATAATATGGCCTCTATGGCACCAAATGACATTCTAGGCTGTCTTCTGAATAGCCTAAAATATGAACTAGCATTACAACTAAGTACCGTTTTCAATTATAGCCTAACCATAGGCTTTGTTCCAGAGGAATGGAGAACAGCTACAGTTATTCTACTCCACAAAGGTGACCTAGTAACAGATCCATGGAATTAATTACAGACCCATAAGCATCTGTAAGGACATGGAACTTATCATTATGGACGTGGATTTCTTTGAAAGTGTGACCAAGACCATTGATGAGGGCAAATCTGTGCACTCAACCTATCTCAACTTGGAAAAGGCTTTTGACACAATCCCACATTCAGGCATTACTGATAAACTTAGCAAACTGAATGTAAACCCCTTCATTGTAAGATGGGTTGCCAACTGGCTCACAAATTGACACACACTAACAAAGTGGGTTACTCCACATCAACAGCAGACCTGTTACCACTGGGGTGCCACAGTGGTCAGTGCTGTCCCCCTACTGTTTGGTATATACTTCACAGAAGTTCAGGACAAAACTACTAAAGGGTTGTGGCTGACCAAGTTTGCAGATGACTGCAAACTAGGTGCAATCACTGAATCACCAAACGATGTCGGTATACTCCAGGATGGTCTCACACAGACCAATGACTGCTGTATTAGTCATGGTCTTAAACTGAGTGCAAAGAAATGCATCATCATTCCCTTCAGCACAAACAATGTCCCATCACACTGTGGAATCAATAACAGCACCCTAAGTACCCATGAAGTGGTAAGGCCACTGGGATCACAGGTTGACCACGACCTTAACTTCGACCACCATTTGTCCACCATTGTAAGGAAAGCTTTCCAAATAGCTCACTTGATTATAAAGGCATTATGTCTATAACAAAATAAGTTATAAACCCCCTATTCTCGACCCTTATCTGGCCCAAAATTGAGTATAACATCTCATTCGGTATGTACCATACTAAGCATCTACAGCAATTAGAGAGAGCTCAGGGGTTTCTAATAAAGAAGATCAAGGGCCTTCAGCATGTGTCTTACAAGGACTGACTAAAATCTCTGTCACTATACTCCATATCATATAGACTTTTTAGAGGAGACTTTTGCCTTACCTACAGAGCAACCCAAGACACAGACCTAATATGGATAAATCAAATGGGTCTAGGGTTATCCATTCCAGGGACTTAAATATGGCCTGTGACTTAAATAGGACATGCTGGAGGGACATATTTATTTCCCAGCAACTGTCACATCTTTGGAACAGGCTACCATTTCATGTGTATAGGGGGTTGAATGAGTGCACTTAGATTGCAGTCATCTGCAAAGTTGGTTAGCCACAACCCTTTAGATTTGACTTGAACTTCTGAGATATTTATGCCAAACAGTAGGGGGCCAGTACTGATCCCTGTCGAACCCCACTGATAACAGGTCTTCTGGTTGATGTGGAGTCATCCCCTTTGATAGCGTGTGTCTGATTTTTGAGCCAGTTGGCAGCACATCTTACAACAAAGGGGTTTACTTTCAGTTTAAGTTAACTGGTAATGCTTGAATGTGGGATTGCATCAAAAGCCTTTGCCAAGTCGAGGTATGCTGTGTGCACAGATTTGCCCTCATCAATGGCCTTGGTCACACTTTCAAAGAGATCCGCCAGATTTAACAGGCAGGATCTGCATTTCATGAAGCCGAATTGGGTAGGATCCAGGGTGTGGAGGTCACCTATGTCTTTATTTATGAGGTCCATAATGGTACATTCCATGGCCTTACAGATGAGGCTGGTCAGGCTTATAGGTCTGTAATTCCCCAGATCTGTTGGCAGACCACTTTTGAGGAGGGGAATAACTGTAGCTGTTCTACATTCTGTAAGAACAAAGTCTGTCATTAGGCTATGACTGAAAGGATTACTTAGTGGTGGTGCTAGTCCATACTTTAGCCTGTTTGGAAGACAGCCTGTGATGTCATCTGGTCCCATAGAGGCTGTGTTCTCTGCCTTGGACAGGGCTTTGAGGACCTGCTCTTCAGCTGTGTAAGGTGAGGAGGAAATTTTAGGGAGTGTTTGTTGTAAGTTAAGAAGGGATAAGGGAGTGAAATTTTAAACAGACCTATCTGCTCGCAGGTTTGCTATCTCTTTTGGGTCAGTGTGTGTGATACAATTGGCCACCAATTCTGCACATGCTTGGGTCCTATCCTTTAGGTTACTTACATAGTTGTAAAAGGCCAAATGGTTATCTTTGGAAGTACTTGCTAGGTTTCTTTCAAAAGATATCTTGGGGGATTTGACAAGTTGTCTAATTTGCCTGTTAAGGCTGAGGAGGGTGTCTTTCCATTGTTGGGTCCTTCTCTTTGTTTTCTTGGACAGCGACCTTTTGAATTCATTGTAGAGTTTGTTGATGGTGGAAGTCCATCATGGCAGCTTGATTTTGCTTGGGGCTCTGGTTTTGATTCTATCTGGTACAGCTAGGTTTATACAGTTATGCAAGTAATTGTACAGGGCTTTAGTTTAAGCTCTGGCATAGTTACCATTTTCAGCTTGGATTGGGTCTTGGAATGTATTTATACCTTTACCTAGTAGGGTACAGTTTTCTTTGGTGAAGTTTTTTGTCTGATTTCACCCTTTGTGAGTTCTGGTGTGTCAGTTTGAGGGTGACGGATTTGTGATCAGTTTTAACTAATAATGGTCAAACAGTTGCAGCTGTTCACTTGTTTGACATGTTGGTGAGGACCAGATTTAGAATGTTTATTCCTTTTCTCTGGGTATGGACAATTTGCTCCAGTTATTTTGAATTCCCAAAGTCCTGGAACAATTCTGCTAGTGAGTTTGGGCTAGAGTAGGTTTCTCAGTTGATGGTGGGATAATTGAAATCCCCCAAAACCAGCATGTTTGGTAAAATTTGAATTATCTTGAGTTTGGTTAAGTAGACTTCATGGGTGTTGTGACCCATGGAGTGGGATCTATAACTGGCTAGGACTTGAATGGGGGTCTTTCTCACTGTGACCTATACCTGCAATAACTCCATGGAGTTGTCCAGTCTAACTAGACATGAGGTGAATTTGTCTCTAATAAAGGTTGAAACACCACCTCCTTTGGTTTTCACACATTCATTTTGTAGTCTAAAGGTGTAGAAGGCATTGTAGCCTTTCAGGGCCAGGCTATTCTCTGCTGTCTTAAACCAGGTTTCTGTGACTGCACAGACATCTACATCTTCTACTGATAGAAATGCTAACAGGTAGTTCAGTTTTTGGTTTAATTTCATAGCATTTGACAGCCTGACCTTTGTTTTGTTCTGATTGGGTAATTTCATGACAGTAATGTTGTTTTCAAGAGCTTTCCTAAAAAAAGGCACTATGGGGGAGGCAAAAGCCTTTTCCAGCAGCAGAAAACCTGGGTGTGCCAGTCGCAAACTGTCTCTGGCAAAGCAGCAAGGTTTGTCGGCCATGGTTTCGCAGGCAGACCAGAACTGGATCCCCTTGGAATGACTCCAAAAACTAAGCCAATTATTGAAATTAATCATTTTTTGTTTATACTGTGGCATAATTTTAGGTGAGGGTAGTATGCTGCTCAAGGCTATGGACATACCTGCTTGGGACACATACTCAGAGAGCTTGACCATGTCTCTCTTCATATAGTCCAGTGAGGTACATCTCAGGTCATTCAAACCAACATGAACTATGATAGAGTCATAAAGATACTTGTTGCTGAGAGACCTGAGAGCATGCATGATTTGTCAAACCCTGGCACCAGACAGGCAACTGACCATTACTTTATCCTTGTCCAGTCTGGTGAGTGGGAAATTTGTGTGCCTTGATATTGAGTCTCCAATGACAAGAAAACTTGTTTCTTGAGTGTTACACTTATGGGCTTGGAGGGTGAGACACTGGTGTTGCTATGTGTCATGGGTGTTGTGTAGACTATTAGCTGTACCAGACTTGTGTTTTGGATGTCTCTGTTGCTTCGGTAAGTTTTTTGAGAGAACGTCCGCATGTGTGGATTTACATGTTTGATGCATACTATATGTATGAGTAGTGGTATGTGTATGAGTAATGGTATTATATGAATATGTAGTGGTGGATGAGTTGGGTATTGTTGTTCATCAGTTCAGAGTAATGGTAAGTGTGGGAGAGAGGTGAAGAAGAGAGTACAGGCAGGAGTGGGTGGAAAAGAGTGTCAGAAGTAATTTGTGGCAGACGGGTACTAGTAAGAGTGAAAGGGAAGGTGAGCAAGAGGGTAATGAGACCAGCTATGTTATATGGGTTGGAGATGGTGGCATTGACAAAAAGGCAGGAGTCAGAGCTGGAGGTGGCAGAGTTAAAGATTTTAAGATTTGCATTGGGTGTGATGAGGACGGCCAGGATTAGGAATCAGTATATTAGAAGGTCTGCTCAGGTTGGACGGTTTGGAGAAAGAGACAGACAGATGAGATTCTGTTGGTTTGGACATGTGCTGTGGAGGGATGCTAGATATATTGGGAAAAGGATGCTAACGATGGAGCTGCCAGGTAAGAGGAAAAGAGGAAGGTCTAAGTTAAGGTTTATGGATGTGGTGAGAGAGGACATGTAGGTGCTTGGTGTGACAGATCAAGATGCAGAGGACAGGAAGAAATGGAAACAGATGATCTTCTGTGGTGACTCCTAATGGGAACAGCCAAAAGAAGAAGAAGAAGTGGTGGGTGTGTCAACAACCTTTTCCATGTTACTGGTTTGAGTAAGAGAGACATGGATTCTCTTGCACTGTAATAGACTATGTTATTAGTAGAGGGTTATCTGTGTACATGGGACAATTACTACACTGCCTCAAGAAACCCAAGTCAACAAGGTTGGCAGGAGAAACAAGGGTAGTCCAACTGTGTATAATGCTATGTTGAAGACTGTTGTCACCTGGGGTGCTTTTCAGAAACTATCACAGATCAGCTTGGCTAATGGATACATCTGTCTGGTTTTAAGCGAAATTTGTTGAATTTAACTGTCCTGGTTTGGCGCACAGTTGTACAGTAGTGCACGGTGCTGCACAATGGGCAAACAAGGCCTAAATACCAGAAGCTAAAACTTGAAAAAAACTCTAAGAAAATTCAAAAGGACCAATGAGGATGCTCAATCCAAGCACTAGACTGGCCTTTCTTTGCCACTCTGGTGTCAATCAAACCTAATTCTCTCACAAATGTCCAGATAGGCCCCTTCAATCCAAGATTTATTTATTTATTTATTTTTATTTTACATTTGTTGACCGGGATAGTCCAACTGGAGCCATGTCCATTTTCAGTGGAGGCCTGGGGAGATAAGCTCCAAGTTATCAGATACAATAATACAAGTAAAACAAGAGTACATAAGTAGTATTACCAACAAATACATAGGCAGACATGAGATACACCTTGTTATAGTCAGGAGAAAATTAACAAAAAATAGTTAGTTGGGTTATTCACATTCATGTTGAGAGTTACCCAGGCTTGTTGTAGTGGCAAAGCCAGTTAAATACCATATGTTGTTTGAGTTTAGTTTTAAATTGTCCTAGGGAGGAGAGCAAAGTAATATCACCTGGAAGTAAGTTCCAGGCTCTGCCTGCAGTGATAGCAAAGAGGGCATTGTTGATTTTGATTTTCTGAATTAGAAGTTTGTTCGAGGATCGAAGCAGTCTTGGATTGTTGTGGGTGGTGATAATATTTTGAAGGGCTGGTTTGTTATCTGGGTTATAGAGGATTTTGTTAGCCATGATCAGCAGGTTATATTGGATGAGACTGGGAAGTTCTAGCCACCCAACCTGTTTTAGATTGATGCAGTGGTGTGTTTTAAAAGGCATTCCAGTGGCAAACCTGGCAACATGATTGTAACAGGTTGACAGTCTATTTACTACAGATTTGCTTAGATTGGAGAGAAGGGGGGAGGCATATAAAAGTGTTGAGAGTAGATGTGAGCAAGCTATAGCCATCTTAGCTGGAGGGGTTAGGAAGGCTTTTATTCTATACAGTGACCCAAGTTTTTTATTGATGTTCTTGATTGTTTGATTTACATGTAGGTCAAACTTTAGGTTATTGTCAATAATGACACCTAGTAATTTTGTAGAGGCGTCAGGGGAAATTATTGTCCCATCTTTGCATTTATGGTAAAGGTGAAGGCGACAGACCTATGAGTTGGAGAGAATAACAGCATTTTAATTTTTTTGGGGATTTAGTAACAATCTATATTCAAACAGCCAATTTTCTATGGTATTAAAGGTGGACTGGGTAGCAACCCTCAGGTCTGTGGGAGAAGTAGCTGAGCAAATCATGGTGGAGTCATCAGCGTATTAGATACAGCTGACATTTGGTATGACTGTATACAAGTCATTAATAAAGATGGAAAACAGCAGGGGCCCTAATATGGAGCCTTGTGGTACACCAAGGGTGTTTGGTAATAGATTAGAGAGCTTGTTCTGCCATAGGACAGCCTGTTGTCTTCCATTAAGGTAGGATGTAAACCAAAGAAGGGCTTTAGTATCAAGGTGGAAAGTTTGCAAGGTGTGAACCAGAAGTTGGTGATCAACCATGTCAAATGCCTTGGAAAGATCCAAGAATAGGGCAGAGGATATATGATTATTGTTACGGTTATTGTTTATGGTATTGATAAAAGCCATTAACGCTGAGGTTGTGCTATGGTGCGGACGAAAACCATGCTGGGTATCTGCCATGAGGTGATTTTGGATTAGATGGTGCATAAATTGTTTTTGTATACATTTTTCCATAATCTTTGCAAGTGGAGAAAGTATAGCTATAGGTCTATAATTGGAGAATTCCATAGAGGAACCTCCTTTAAGTAGTGGGATTATATAGGATGTTTTCCAGATGGTGGGAATGTTAGCTTCTGCTATGGTATGATTGATTAGTATCGATATTGGATAGGCAATGGCATCAGCTGATTTTTGAAGGTACTCAGCGGGGAGTTGGTCAGCGGAGAGTGTGGTAGGTTTTCATTTTTTGATTATGTTACGGATAAGTGATGTGGACACTGGTTGGAAGGAGAACGAGAGTGTGTTTTTAGAGGTAGAAGTATCAGGGGCAGGGGAGCTAGAAGGTAATTGACTAGCTAGGGTTTGAATTGTTTCAGTAAAGAAATGGTTAAAACTGTCAGAGACCTCCTCTGGGGATTTATCAATGGTGGCAGCAGGGATAGGTGTAGATGTTTTACCAGGGTGGAGTAGATTGTTCAGCCCTGCCCAGAACTTCTGAGGATTGTCCTTGTTGGCTGTCTGTAAATTTCAGTAGTATTGTTTTTTGTCCTGTAGAATAATTTTTTTTGTTTCATTCCTAGCATACCTATATTTAACATAATCATGGGGGTCTTTTGTGGAACGCCATTGAGCCCATAGTTTGTTTCTGCTGGTAATTTTTAGTCTTGTCTCTTTAGATAGCCATGGTGCAGTTCTTGCTTTTGTACATTTTTAGCGGGCAGGTGCATGTAGATCAAGAATTCCAAGAAATTTGTTGTTAAAATAGGCAACTGCCTCCTCTAAGGGTAGATGTTTTAGCATGGACCAATTACAAGAGCTAAGTTCCAGTTGGAATTTGTCAGGGTCAAAGTTTCTTTTGCTCCTGACTTTTCTGAGTAGGGGTTGTTGTGGGGTAATGGCTTTATCCTTAACTATGTAATTTAGAAGATGGTCACTTAGGTCATTGGGAAGGGTACCAGCAGTGTATAGTTGGGGGTTACTATTTACGAGTACCCAGTCGAGTAAACTATCTTTTTGGTTGGGTTTACCTAGCCTGGTAGGGGTGGTAATGGTTTGTGTAAATGCATGCAAGTTGATGTGGGTAGAAAAAGATTATTTGGAACAAGAGCCCCAGTCGATGTTAAACTCTCCTAGTATTAGTGTTTCTTGGGGGTAGTGACAGGATAGCCAGTGAAGCGTGTCTTCAAGTGTGGCTACATTATTACCTGAGGGAATATACATACAGATGATGTTGATGCTTTTACTTTTGTTAAGTTGCAATCTAGTGGCAATAATTTCCAAGTTATTGATCTGAGGTGGTTGAATAACATCTATGGTCACATTCAACTCAGATTTATAGAGTACAGCCACCTCTCCATCTTTCTTTCAGATGGCCTGGAAAACATGCCCAGTACAAATAAATAACTACAAACAGTTCCAGAAGCAGCAGGTCTGCATCTGGACTATGCTACAGCTAATAGCTACCCTAGTTTAATCAGGAAACACTAGCAGATATTTAACAAAGCGGGAAAAATAGCAACGAGGCACTGAAAAAACTTTAAAACAGCAGAAAATCAGCCAGGAGGCTCTAAAGAATAATTTAAACAGTTAACAGATCAGTCAATTAAGTACTTCTTGGTGGAAAAACCAGAATAGGCCAAACAGATAGCTTTAAAACTGTGAAAAAATACCAGTAAATACTTGACAAACAGTGGAAACAACAAAAAGGTTTGCTAAAGTGAAAACAGCAATACAATTTGATTTTACAAGCACAATGTAGCAGACAAATGCAGTCTAACAGTGTAGTTTAGTACACAGTAAATAAGTACAGTATAAAAGTAAGCAGCAGGCAATAAAAAAGTGCAGTAAATAGTATAAATAAGCAAACAAAAAAAAACAGTGAACTTATGGCTTTTGGAAGCTCAGAAGCCTCCAGACATCTGGTATCTCAGCTTAGAGTTATGGCTGATAGCCCACCTCTGTTCAGCTTGGTACAAACAAGCAGAGACTTGCTCAGATGCAGTGCCTAAATACCAGAAGCTAAAACTTGAAAAAAAAAAAAACTCTTAAAATTCAAAATGACCAATGAGGATGCTTATTCTAAACCCTAGACCGGCCTCCCTTTAGCAGGCAGGTGTCAGTCAAGCACAATTCTCTCACAAAAGTCCAGATAGGCCCTTTCCAATCCAAAATCCAATCAAGATCCAATTCAGTACTGATGGGAAAAATAGGATACTTAGCAAGTGTATTTATGTTGCCAACAGTATTTGAAAGCAATTTTGCAGATATTTGGTTCATAGGTTCATAGGTTTATAGGTTCATAGGTTTATACTAGGCTATTGGCCCAAGGGCCTATACAAGCCTAGCCATAACAATTACCTGGATATTTCTTCCCACAATATTTACTTCCCTGGACCCCTGTCTAGCAGGGTGACTGATGTGATCCCTGGAGTGAATTTCCAATCTTCCATCCAATCGTCAAGGTTCCTTTTGAGGAGGGCCAAGGAGGTGCTCTGCTTGACATGTATGGGCAGTCTATTGCAGAGTATGGGGAGTCTCTGGGTCAGGAAACTATCCCTCCAGCATGTTTTGTTCATTGTGATGACAAGGTGTATATCCCTGGAGTGTGTGGCTCTGAGGGATTGGGATTTCTTTAAGTGGAGCATGTCCAACAGCTCAGGGTATGACATGGCCCTGTATGTTAAGCAGAGATCACCTATGAGTAGACGATATGCAACAGAGTATAGCTGGAGTTTTTTTAGCTGGTCAGCATAGAGCAACTGCTTTAGGCCTGTGATTCTTTTAGTGAGATATTTCTGCGGTCTTTCCAGCTGTTGCAGATGTCTTGTGAGGTACATACCAAATGGGGCGTTGTACTCTATAATGGGTCTAATGAGGGATGTGTACAGTGGGACAATTACCTCCTTTTTTTCTGGATGAAAAGCCCTTAGTGATGAGGTGTGCCACATAGAAGGATTTTCTGACTGTTGTGGCAATGTGGTTATCGAAGGTGCGAACACTGTCCACCTGTGTCCCTAAGTCTCTCATCACACTTTCAGTGTTTAGTGTATTGCCACCTATGTGGTAATTTATGGGTACATGTTTTTTCCCAAAGGGGATAACTATACATTTCTTGGCATTAAGCTTGAGCCCATGGCTCTGGCACCAAGCATCTGTTTCTGTAAGGCCCTTCTGTAGAATATCCACATCATTTGGGGATTCAGTAATGGCTCCCAGTTTGCACTCATCTGCAAACTTTGTTAGCCACAGTATTTTAGTGTTGGCCTGTACTTCAGAGAAGTAGATGCCAAACAAGAGCGGTCCCAGGACTGAACCATGAGGTACTCCACTTGTCACTTGTCTAGAAATGGATTTGGAGTCAGCTACTTTTACAGTCTGGGTTCTGTCAGTAAGCCAGTTGGCAACCCATTGAGTGATGTAGGGATTTATGCCCAGCTTATTAAGTGTATCTATGATTCCAGAGTAGGGGATGGTGTTGAAGGCCTTGGCAAGGTCCAGATAGGCTGTCTGGACCGATTTATCCTCATCCACAACTCTGGAGACTGATTAGAAGAAGTCAATCAGGTTCAGGAGACAAGATCAGTCCTTCAAAAACCCAAACTGGGTGGGGTCCAGTGTTTGAAGGTCGCCAATGTCTTTGTTTATAAGTTCCATGATAATGCGTTCCATGCCCTTGCAGATCAGCCTTGTCAGACGGATAGGACTTTAGTTCCCAGGATCCAAGGTGGATCCCCCCTTGTGGAGTGGGATAACTGTAGCTGTGCGCCACTCAGTGTGCACGAAGCCTGAGGAGAGGCTATGATTAAATATGACACTTAGGTGAGGTGCCAGTTCATTTTGTAGTTCATGTAGTACACAGCCCAGGATGCCGTCTGGTCCCATGGATGCTGTATTCTTAGCTTTGGAGAGTGCAGTTTCTACCTGTGTGGCCGTAATTACCAGAATTTGGAATTCTTTTGGTATTGAGCTGGACACTTTAGGGAGTGGGGGGGGTGAAGTTTGCACCAAATCAATCTGCCAGTATACTGGCAATATCCTTGGGATCAGTATATTTAATGCCATTCTGTTGTAGCTCAGATCAGATCTGAGCATTGACATTTAGATTCTTGACATAACTATAGAATGCCTTGTGGTTGTCTTTGGAATCTTTGGCAATTTTATTTTCGTAACTAGCTTTGGAGGATTTTATGAGGGATCTCAGCTTCTTACTGAGGCTGGTAAAGGTGTTTTTTGCATCCTGGGATTTTCCTCTTTTCTGCAACAGTTTCTTCCTTCTGTTGTATAGTTTGTTTATGGCAGGAGACCACCAGATTGGCCTCCTTTTTTTGAAGGAGACCATCTTGGTTCTATTTGGGATGGCACGATTCATGCACGAGTGGCTGTGCTTGCACAGTGCCTTAGTGTAGGATTCAGCAGTCGAACTTTCAGCTCCCGTCTGCATGGGTGCCATGAAGTTTGTCACTTCTGACTTGAGTAGCATGAAGTTGTCTTTGGAGAAGTTTTTTACTGAGGTTTCCATACTGGGGGGTGGGGGTGGGATGCGGATGCCAAGGGTGATTTGCTTATGGTCAGATCTGACCAATGAGGGGGTGACCACTGGTGTGGAGCATCTATCTCCCATGTTGGAAATTACCAGGTCTATGATATTGGCACCCCTGGTGGGACAATGGATTAGTTGATCCAGGGTATTGGAATTTATGAATTCCAAGAACCGTTGAGAAAAGGTGTTGGTACCTGAGTAGTTTTCCCAGTTAATGGTAAGGTGGTTAAAATCACCCAGTATTAGGGTGTTTGGTTGTATCTTAATATTTTCCAGTATGTTTAGAAAGGTGTAGTGAGAATCTTGGGGCATGGTGAGGGATCTGTAGCAAGCTACAATTTGGATTGCAGTCTTACCTAGTGTTAGTTGCATCTGGAGAATTTCAGATGCATTGTGTTGGGCAGCAATCCTGGAGGTGTGAATATCCTTGGTGAATATGGATACTCCTCCACCTTTAATGTTTCGGTCTTGGTTTGGTGGCCGAAAAGTGTGGTAAGAGTTGTAGCCTTGTATTGCAGGTGTGCTCTCTGGATCCTTGAACTAGCTCTCAGTTACTACACAGATATCGATGTTCTCCATTTTTAGGAGGGCCTCGAGAGAGCGCATTTTGAGATTTAGACTTCTAGCATTGGGTAGCATTACATTCAGATTTTGCATGCTTGTATCTGTTACGATGGTGGTTTTGTTCTTTGAACCTTGCCTAAAAAGGCACTATATGGCATGGCAAGAGCTTTAGCCAGTAACCTGAATCCCAGGGGTGACAGGTACAGATCATGTCTGGCAAAGTATTGTGGTGTGTCGATCATGTCGTCCCAGGCAGACAGATACTGGATCCCCTTTTTATGACACCAGAAGCTTAGCCAATTGTTGAAGCCAATCATTTTGTCCTTATACTGTGGTATAATTCTGGGCAAAGGCAGGATGCTACTAGGGCTAGGGTCATACCTGCCTGGGCCACATGATCCGAGAGCTCTTCCATGTCTCTTTTCATGTAGTCCAGAGAGGTATGTCTCAAATCATTTACTCCAACATGGACAACGACAGAGTCATATTTGTACTTTTTGTGGAGTGACATGAGTGCATGCATTATGTGGCGGATCCTGGCACACGACAGGCAGCAGACTGTAATTTTCTCCTTGTTCTGCCTGGTAAGTGGGACATCAGTGTGCCTGACTATAGAGGCACCTATGACTAAAGTGTTGGGTACGTTGTCTTACCTTAGGGGCTGTTGTTGAGTAGCACATTGGTGTTATGAGCTATGTGTCACTTTGGTTGTGACTGGGGTTTGTTTGTGTTTCAGCTTCAGAGGTCCTTGTTGCTTGGGCAGGTTAATGTTAAGGTCTTCCACATATGTGGGTTTAGTGTTGCTATGTGTGGGTGTTTATGGTGTGGGTTTAGAAGGGCTATGTGTTGCTTGAGGTGTGGTGCAGGTGTTAACCTTCTCCTCTTGACTGTCTTGCACAATCTTGGCTGGAGAGAGCTTTGCTTCCAGTTTGGCTATGTAAGTGCATCTCTCACAGGTTGTAGTGTTGGGTGGTAGGAGGAGAGGGTTGTCTTTGTACATGAAACAGTTGCTGCATTGCCCCAGTATGCCCAGATTCACCAGGTGGACAGGAGAAATCACCGGAAGCTGACCCTTGGACATGCCTGGTAGGTGCTTTTTTTGTAAAGTACAAGAGCTGTTTTCTTTCACCTTTGCAAGGTACTTTGCAAGTATAGGCTGTTTAGTGCATACAATTAATTTCTCCTTATTAACAAGAAGAGTTGAGTGGTTGTGTCAGTTTAAGGCTTCCTAGTGCTTTCCAGCAGGTTCTCTTTGTTTTCATTTATATGGGGTTGTAAATTAAACCCAGTGAAAAGAGGAGTTTTGTATGTAAATAACGAAGAAGGAGGTTTAGAGTTAACTAATTCAGTGGTATACACTGCTTTATTAAGTTAGTCCAAAGTGCTAAAGTGAATAAATGAAAAAAAATCAGAGATTAGTAGTAAAACTGTATAAATATAAGTATGATAAATTTGGGGGTATGGTAAAAAACAAAAAAAGTGAAAAAGAGTGTACAAATGTAGAACTAAAGTGTTACCAAAAATATTTGTGTGGAATATAAAAATTGATGTTATAGAAAAAGATAGAAAAGTGTGGTATAAGTATGTGATGATAAAATATTACTATGTAAAATCATGGGGAAATCTAACAGATGAAAATGTTAAAGGTATAAAAGTAAGAAGCAAATTGTGTAATCAGAGAGTAGGCTATCAAGATTTTTTTTTGTGGAGACTGGTAATAGAAAAACTGTCTGTAAATGGAAATATGGCATATAAAAAAAAGTGATAGAACGTGTTTACATTTTCAAGAAGAAACTATGGAAAATGCGCTTTTGAAATGTAACAGAGTAAAAAAGTTATTTGGAAAACTATCTAAAGAAGATTTTTGAAGCTATAATAGAACTGGATAAAATAAACATGAATATGATTAACATGGGTCTATGTTAAATCATCGAACGCTAAAAAAGCGAACAATGATTTATCAAACCAATGTAAGCGAAAGCTTGCAATCTTGAATGCTTAGGACAGCGATTTTTTTACCAAGGGGAAAAAAAATTGCTGTTCCACAAAAAAAAAAAAATAATTGAAAAACATTACATAAGGAGGCAGTGCCCCCACACACACCCTACTTAAATATACCAACTCCAAGATTGCACTACAGTCACAAAAATTGCAAAGTAACAAAAGCTGCCAAGCGATTTCTTTCTAAACGAAATAATTCTCTTATACGCCATTTCACTATTTTGCCTTTTCGTGCTTTCAAATTCGATCAAGATGCATTTGAAAGAATGTGTCTTTGTTCATTTAATAGGAACCCAATTATCCCTGGATATTATAAGAATAGAAGTAAAGAATATTTTAAAGCAATAGATATGTTATATGGGGTATATGGAATTAAAGAAAAAATTTAATTATGTTTAACGGTAAATGGATTTTAGCAGCAATATTTAGTAAAATCAGATGGTGGGTATGGAAAAAGGCATGGAGACTAATAGTGTTAAACATTTAGCAAGATTGTATAGGAAATTGTGAATATGTGTTTGTACATATGTAAATATTTGTAAATATGTAAATATTTTGTAAATAAGAGTTATTTTTGTATTTAAACAAAGGACTGAACTGTCTTCTTCCAGTTCAGACACAGACGCAGCTCGGAGAAGTAGGAAGAAGTATGGAAAATATCTGTAGCATGGAGTTTGTTTCGAAAAAATAAGTCGAGGGGAGAGTGCTGAAGTGAGACTGAGTGCAAAAGAAGTCAAACCTTCATAAAATGATGAAGTGGAAGGAGAAGAGGTATGCAAAGGTGTAAAGCAGATATTTGTAGTGAAAGAGAAGGGACAGGCAAGCAGGATAGTGACGTAAAGGCTGTCGAGCTTTCACAAGATTTGGAAATTTTGTTCCAAGAGATATTGTTTGAAGATAAGAGTGAGATGCAGCCTAGATACATTATTATAACCCTCCAGTTGGGACGGCTGCAGGATGATTATTTATAGATTCATAGATTCATAGGTGTGTACTAGACTAATGGCCCTGGAGTCTTTACAAGCCTAGCCCATAGGATTACCCTGGCATCATGCCACCTGACATTAGTTCCCAGTGCCTCTGGCAAGCAGAGCCACTGGAGTGATCCCCAGGGTAAATTTTCCATTTCCCATCCACTCAACAAGATTACTCTTGAAGAGGGCCAGTGAGGTGCTCTGTTTGACATGTATGGAAAGTCTATTCCATAGCATGGGTAGTCTGTGGGTTATGAACCTGTCCCTCCAGCTTGTTCTGTTAATCATGGTACTGAGGTTGAGGTCTTTGGAGTGTGTGGTGTGGATGGACTGGGATTTCTTTAGATGTAGCAATTCTAACAGAATAAACAAAAGAATAACTGTAGCCGAATTTACACGGACCAGCAAAGTTTATTAAAGGACTAAAAATGTAAGCGCTTTCCACGATAGTTAATATTGCTTCATCAGACACTGAATACAACTACATTTCAACTTATATAGAAAGTCAGCTGATGGAGACAATAAGCATCAATTAAACATTTAAAAATACATACACAGAAATAAATTCAGATAAAAACTATCACTAAATCTGTATAAAAAGCAAGCTGCAGAGACAATTAAAAATCTGAAACACAGACTACTAACAAATAACTGTGAAAAAGTGACTTTACAAGTGTGTCAATACATATGCATTTTAATGTTTTAAGGGACATGACTTTAAAAAGGGTTTCAAAGATGTAGTGCCATTTAAACCCAGAGGTTTCTCAGCATTTAAAGTGAGAATCCATTTCTGCTCTTCACTTTCTGTGTAGTTCTCAGTATCGCTTCCCCATATATTAGGATGTATGACTTGAATAACCAGAAATTTAAATGTATGTGAATGATCAGCCTGTCTCACATATTGAGCTAGAGCACTTCTATCTTTCTGGTTAATAATATCCCTTCTATGCTCAAGGATCCTGTCCTTGAGGATTCTTTTGGTTTTGCCCACATAGTAAGCAGGACAAATCTGGCAAAAAGAGAAATAGACCACATTAGTGGTGCGGCAGTCATCATAGCAAGTGCCACTAATAGTAAAGTATCATGTAGGATGTGCATACGTAGTGCCAGTATGAATGTATGAGCATGCAGAGCAGCGTCTAAGCAGAAACGTGCCAATGCGTGAAGAGAGAAATGTTCTATTAGTGGTCATTCTGCGTGTTGTTTTAAGCAATTATTATTCCTAAATGAGAAAGCAGGTGCATCGCCAATCTTGTCAAGTAGTCCTGGTACTACATGCAAAATATTCCAATGCTTTTTGATGACAGAAGCATATTCATTGATATCACTAGAGTATTGGAGGACAACTCTAAAATCATTTGTAGCAGGGATGGACTCAGATGTATAGGCTCCATTGCTAAAATAAGACTTACATCTATCACTTCTCTGTGACCATGCTTCATCAATGGTAGCAGTGATTTCTTTCTTAGAGCATCCCCTAGCTAAAAACTCTTTTTGGACCTCATCAAGGGCCTGATGTGCCTCTGTATCATCATTATGCAACCTAAGCACCCTATAAACTTGTCCCTTCAAGACATTCTTTGGTATATGTCTGGAGTGCATGCTATTTTTGTGTAATAGAGCATTCTTTCTAGTAGGTTTCCTAAAGATGCTACTCTGCAGCTGATACAAAGTAGATCTCTTGACTGACACATCTAAATAATTCAAATCAGTAGTAGAGTATTGATAAGTGAATCTTAAAAAATAGTGGTAGTGTGCATGTAGCTGACAAGCCTTTCTAATTCATAAATATCTCCCTTCCAAAGCAAAATGATGAAGCATGGTCACAGAGAAGTGATAGATGTAAGTTTTATTTTAGCAATGGAGCCTATACATCTAGTGATATCAATGAATATGGTTCTGTCTGTACTGAAAGGTCATTGCCTCCCTCTACTGACCTCTTTCTTCCTGGATGCAAAATGCTTAGTAATGAGATGTGCCACAGAAGAGGACTTTCTGACCACAGTGGCAATGTGGTGGTCAAAAGAGAGGTTGCTGTCAACCTGTGTTCCCAGATCTCTTATAATGCCTTCTGTGTTCAATGTACTACCATCAATGTGGTAATTCACGGTAACCAAGTTTTTCCCAAAGGGGATGATGACACATTTTTTAGCATTGAGCTTAATGCCATTGTTCTGACACTAGTCGTTGGTCTCAGTGAAGCCTTTCTGCAGGATGTCAACATCACTTGGGGAGGTAATAATAGCGCCAAACTTGCAATCGTCTGCAAACTTTGTTAGCCAGAGTCCCTTCACGTTGGCCTGGACTTCAGAGAAGTAGATACCAAACAGGAGAAGACCCAGGACGAAACCCTGTGGGACTGAACTTGTGACTGGTCGGCAGTCTGACTTGGAGTCAGCTACTTTCACACTGCGGGCTCTATCTGTGAGACAGCTGCACTCATAGTGATTTATTTGAATGACTTAATTAATCAAAGTGATCTAGATAATGTAAAAACTGTGTAATGGGGGTTATTATGGATAGAATACAGGAAGAAGAAGATGAAGTGGAGGAAATAATAAGAGAGACAAAGAAGTCATATGCACAGATTGTGAAAGAAGGAGAGAAGAAAAAAAGAAAAAAATGGATTTGGGGAGGAAGACCTTTTTTAGTAAGAATAGGCAGCAAGAAAGAGAAAGAACTTGATAGTTATGACATTTGGGACAATATAATGTCACCCTTCTTTATATCACCTAATGAGGAAAGAACATTTATTCATATTAATAAAGACGTGTTGGACATTCTTTTTGCACCAGGTCAGTATGCAGAGAATTTTTAGAACAGTATGAAGTAAAGAAAAACTGCAATACATGGAACTCTCATGTTATATAAGTATTCAGTAGAGAGACTTGAATGAAAATGTATGTGCAGTTTCAAACTGAAGTAGAAAAAGAAATATTAAAGGACTATTTAAAGACTGTGTGCAAAGATGTCATAGAAATTACAAACATTTATGGTAACTGAGGACTATGCACTGGGGACTGGGAATGTGGTGTTGTACAAAACAAATAGAAAATGAAAAAATAATACACATTTAAAGTAGGAGAAATGTAGAAGGAAACAGAGGTGCTGCGAAATATTGGGGGCACCCGAAAACATGTTTCTTTTGTGGCAAGAATAACCAATTAATTAACAATTGTGATAATAGAATGTGTTATATTTGTGTGTAAGTGGGACATGAATTTAAAAAAAATGTGAAACAAAATGTGTAAAATGTGAACAAATGGGGCATTTATGGATGGGTTGTAAAGGAAATGCAGAAGATAAAGTGAAAAGGGTGAAGAGTATGAAAATAAACATGAGAGAGTACAAGAACAAAGCATAGAAGTAGTTAAAGAAAAGGTCAAGGAAGAATGAATAACGGCAAAATATAAAGAGATAGTGGAAGATGAAAAAATGAAACAAAATGAGAAAAAAGAAGGGGAATAGGAAAATAGTAGAAGTGAGTAATGAGCAAGATATCAATTGGAGGGTGATTAAAGGTAAGAAGAATTCTATTGGGAAAAGAGTAAAACATAGAAAAAGAAAATTCAGGAGTATAAGTTTGAGATAAAATAAAAAGGTAAAGGATAATAAGGAAATTAACAAATAATAATTTAAAAAGCTGAGAATTTTAGCTATGAAAGTGAATAGTATAAAGAACATCTAAAGAAGTCTACGTGTACTGGAATAGTTTATAACACTTGATATGAATATTACTATACTGGAAAATACACAAATTTTAACTGAATGGGAGAGATCACAAATAGAAAAATTATGGGAAGGTGAGATTATTTGGAAAATAGAAAAAGAACCATGCTCGGGCATAGGAATATCAAGTTGAAAGTCAATAGGAATCTTGGATTTCATGTTAGTAATATTATGTAGAGTAAGAGAGGTGGATGCGGGATGGAAAAGGAAGTTTATAGAATTATTGCCATTTATCCATAAGTTACACAGAAAAGAGAGGATATGTTCAAAAGAATTTTAGATTATGTAAGTTTGAACATGCAGATAATATTAACGGGGGACATTAACTGTGACCTAAGAAGAGAGGGAGTTGATGTTAAATAATAAGAGATATTGAAAAGTGGAAAACTATTTATATGGGATAAAAGCAATGTACCTTTAAAAGGAGAAACTTGCCAAGAAATAGATTATTTCATGATTTCAGAAGGTTTGAAAATTACATAAGAATGAATAAAAGTTACAAGATTGTCAGATCATTTTGCAATTTGGATAGAGATTCAAGAAAGGGAGGGATATATAAAGATAGGTAAAGGTATTGAAAGATTAAATAAAAATATTTGAATGAGGAAGGTAGAAAAATTATTAAATAATTATGGAAAGATCTCATAGTTAACAGAGTGCTTTATAAAAACTGGGATATGCTAGTGGATAAGGTTCAAGCAAAAATGTAAGGAATGTTTCATGGAAAAGGCAACATTTAGAAAGAAAAGAAAAGAAACAAAAATATAAGGACGTAAGTTAGGAAATGTTTAAGAAGCAAGAAACAAAAAATTATTTTTGAAAGAAAGATATATGAAATGATTTAAGAGAAATTGTAAATACATGTTTAAATAAAGGTATTTTAACAAGTAACAACAGAAGATGTTCCCTATTTGAATAAAATAGAAAAAGAAAATAGAATAATAAGAGGAATAGAAACTGAGAAGGGAAAATGTTAAAATGCACCAAGGAATAATTAATGTAGTTAAATGCTATATAAAACAGACATTTAAAAAGTTAAAAAAGTATAGAATAGAGGGAAACATAAGTAGAAAGTTAAAAAATAAATAAAGAAGATGATGAAGGGTTAGAAAAATAATTGTGGAAGAAATGAATTTGTTAAAGATGGTAAATATAAAATCAGCCAAAGGATTGGATGGGATTTAATATTATATGAAGTATTTTGTGAAAGTATGGAAAAAAGAAACATGTGGAAGAAAGGAAAAAAAAGGAAGGCATGAGGAATTGGAGACAATAGTGTTAAACAATGCAGATATAAGCTATTTATGAAAATAATAGAGAATAAATTAGAAAATAAATCAAATAAAAAACTTGATGAAGCAATATTTAGAAAAAAAAGAAAGGAAGTCAAGAACTTCTGATGACAATGAGAGAAATGGTAGATGATGCAATAAATAGAAAGCCTGAGCTTAAAATTATGGCAGGTAGGTTGAGTAAAACATTTGATAAAATACAACATGAAACATTATGGAATGTACTATTAGGTTATAATATATGTTCAAAAATAATGAAAATATTTGTTTTAGAGTAGGAAAATAATAAAATGAAAATCATGGTAAATGATTCCTTAAGTCAAGAAATAGATATACAAAGCATTGTAAGCCGGGGATGTCCACTGAGCAGTATTTTGTTTGCAATTTTTAAGAAATAAACAGAAAAAAACTGGAGAAATGAGCAATACAGGCTTCAACCAGAACTTTTTATTAGCACTTATATCCACAAAAAATGATTTGCATGAAATCCATCAGATCCAGATTTGCATTGATTAAGAATGCAGTTTCTAAAGAATGCAGTTTCTAGTGAGATAAATGCAATATTTAAATTACTATAATGCAAGATGAGAGAAGGAATTCAAGTACCACTAATATTTTCTTATGCATACAGTATAGTTTTAATAACAAAAAATTAAGAATGGGTGGAGGTAGATATTAGCAAACGTAAGCATGATTCAAATGCTATTGGTACTAGTATAAATAAGGATAAAGCAAAGGTTTAATGGGTAAAATAGGAGGCATTCAATTTAATATCAAAGAAATAAATATATTAGGTATAAATCTTGGTAGTGACCTACACAGAATACAACAATGGGACAATATAATACAAAAAGGAGTATATGTTTCTTTTATGGGACATATAAGTTGATGTATAGGAAGAAAATATATTTGATCAATTCTGTCTTATTTGGAGAAAACTGTATATTTACCAAGTGTATTTATGGTACCAGCAAAGTATTCTGTCAACAGTATTCTCATTCATATTGGGATCCAGATCAAACCCAGTGAAAAGAGGGATGCTATATGTTAAAGAACAAGAAGAAGGATTATGTTTTATTAATCCTGTTTCATTTGCAGCATCATTGAATTTATATAAAGTGTTGACATTGTAAAAGGAAGGTAATAAAGCTTTGATATATGTACATGTATTTATTTATTTATTTATTTAACATTTGTTTACCAGGAAAGTCCAACTTGGAACAAAGACAATTTTCAGTGTAGGCCCAGGGAGAAATGCTCCAGATGCATGTATTTGAAATGTGGAGGGAAACCAGACAACCTGGAGGAAATCCATGAATGCAGGGAGGACATGCAGACTCCACACAGAAGACACTCCAGTGAGAAAAATATAAGGAAATATGGGAAAGGGTGAACATATTGAAATTATGGAAATGATATTTGAATAAGGAAATAAGAGAATATCAAGATGAAATTTTGTTGTGGAAAATAAGCATATGTAATATAGAATAGAACAAGAAAGAATGGTATTTGAATATAATTAATAAGCATTGTCTTGTATATCTGTGGAGATAATTAAAGAAGGAAAAAATAAAAGCCATAAAGGTGAGAACAGTGAGGTGTAAAACAATATTTATATATAGAGATTTTTTTTGTGGCGATAAACAATAAAGAAATTGCCAATAAAAGCTAATATGCTACACAAAAGATAGAAGAAAGGGTAAGTGATTATAGTGGTGAAGTTGAAACTACAGAGCATGTTTTTAGATGTAATAGAGTGAAGGAATTATGAGAAAAATTATGGAAAGTATTAATGGAATGAAGCATTTAAACACTGATATGATAGAATATGGTTACTTTAATAAGGGAGGAAAAGATGCTAAGAACATAGTCAAAATATTTTTCCTATAATATAGACTATTTGACATGAAAGATTAAATGAGATAAAATTTAATGGAAAATGGAAACTGTCAGAAATATTGAAGGAATGTAAATAAAAAAGAAGGGAATGTACAGAAAAGTTTCAAAAGAAAGTAGATTATAAGTGTGAAATATGTAAGTAGTTGTATATAATGCATATGTAAATATTGTAAATATGATATAGTGCTTAATAAAGAAACCCTGCTCTTTGAGTTGCTACATAGTGCCAGAGAACTCCTACAGTAGTAAAGAAAATGTCTAAAGGAATCAGCAATATGGAGAAAGAGGGAATTGCTGTAGAGAGTTTGGAGGTGGATAGTGAAAATTTGACAAAAATTTTGTTCGATGTAGGGCTTCAGAATGTAAGCAAACATTCCTGTGTGGGGAGTTTATAATGATCTGTTTTTACCTGTCTCAACGGAGAAGGAAGTAAGTGAATCTGTTGAAGTGGTGCAGATACAAAACTGGTGTCAGGACGGCTTGTAGATGATGTTCTACTAAAAATTATTTTTATTAAAAATAATTAAGCAGGATGATCCAGGTGACAGTTCTAGTATTTCATGGAGTGAGGTGACAATAACTTTCAGAAGTACTGAGGATGGTAATGTGGAAAAGGAAACAGGTGATGTTGCAGCAGAGAATACAGAACAAAAAACTTATGCAGCAGTTATGAAAAGTATGAGAGAAAAGCAGCAACAAACAGGCAAGGTGTCTAGTTTTGTGGCAGCAAATAATGTAGTATCTAAAACATATGCAGCAGGGATAGCTGGCAAAAAAGGGAGAGAAGCAACAAGCTGTAAGTAAAACCATTTTAGAAAGTAGAGAACACCAACTGTGAGAATAAGAACAAAAAATGACACTGTATTAAACAGACATTATGAATAGGATGATTTGGTAACTGTTCTAAGTTTTAAAACTTAAGAAATATACCCACGGATATTTTATACCTTGCAGGGCATGCAAGATCAGTGCAGGAGCTCTAACAGGCAATATGTCAGCCATGCAATCCAGGAACAGCCTGCAGGGGTGTGCACAAGCGGTTCTGCAGTAATCCTGCATGGACTAAGCCCCTGTATGCAAATCACCCCATTTGCATGAGAAATCTATGCAAGTGAGGTGATTTTGAAATCCAGGAAGCTTGCAACTGGCCATGCAGGACTAGTGCAATCTGTAGAAATATACTCTGTTAGTAACCGAGTACATTTCTGCAAAATCCAAAATGGAGCTGTGACAGCTCCAAATAAAGGCTGCATATCATGTAGTAAGCATACCAATGGCCAAGTATAAGGCCATTGGCATTGCAAACAGTAAAAAAATACAAAAATCAACTTTTATTTTCTTTTAGCTGATCTCAGCTGTTTAAGCGTAGGGCAGCGGCGTGCAAACAGGATCAGGGGAAAATAACAAAATATACCTAAATTAAGCATTCTAAATAAAATCACTAGTCTGCCATGCAAGTCAATGGCAGGCAGAAGACAACATGGACAGTGAGCAGTGGTTGCTAAAAGGGAGGCTCAGTGTGAGACGTAACTATGCATTAGCAGGCAATCCTATGCAAATGAGGGGAATGATAGTGAATCCCAGTTTTCCCCAGCATGCTAGTCAGGTCCCAACAGTGTAAGAGTAGGAATAGCTTGGTGCAAGTCTAGGAGTTAGGTGACATCATGGGTGGGGTGTCAGGCGTACTGTAAGCGGATTGTAACCCTGTGGCTCAGGTTTGCACCTAGCTTAGCACAGCTAAGCTAGGAGGTGTGTCTGAACCTGCCTAGCACTCTTTACATTACCTAAGCAGGTGTGCCCGTCACACACCAGGTTTTAAAGGAAGAAAAAAGAGGTTAAATCAGGAAATAGCAGCATTGTGCACATCTGAGAACTCTGTTTGTGCAGCGCACCCCCGTGCTTAAAAAGGAAGGCAATGGGAAGGGAAAACAACAGTAGGAAGGTAATCAAGGCGAATTGTCAGGTGAAATGTATCAGAATCAGCCAATTACACAGGCAGCAGACTAGCCCAGCACAGAACACTACTATAAGCTATGTAAACACCTTCCTCTCTGGGTTTTCCACACTCTACACCACCGGTGTAAACAAGCGGGGAACTTTTAACACTCACAAAATGATAGGGGCTGCAATAGCTATCATACAACAACTTATGGAAGAGGCTGAGGGTGGTGACGATGTGAATGCTGTCGACCAACCCACAGTGAGGAGATGGAGAAGAGTGTACAGTCCCAGGATAACCTACCAGGGGCTACATGAGCTGGAGATAGTGGAGTACAATAGGGTGGACTGGGACCTCCTACAGAAAATTGTTGAGCTGTGCCGGCCCGCCTGACACACAAAACTAACAAGAGAACCCGTCCCAGTGGATAACAAGGTATGTGCAGGTCTAAGAATACTAGCTACAGGTACCTTCCAAAGGCCAACTGGGGATATGATGGGGATTTCACAGGCATCAGCATTCAGGGTACTCTACTAGTTCCTGGATGCCATGTCAGCACATGTTGGTGAGCACGTATATTTCCCCAACACTTGTAAGGCATTGGCCACTAATATGCAACTGTTCCACCAAATTGCAGAATACTGTGAGGTAGTGGGTGCTATAGACTGCACACAGATATGCAACAAAGCATCACCTGTTGAGTGGGGTAGGTTCTACATTAAGCACAAGGGCTTTCCCTCCATCAAATGCCAGGTCATGTGCGATGGCCATGGCATAATAATGACTGTGTGTGCTGGCTGTCCTGGAAGCTATCATGATTCCCACATCTGGCATCTGATGCAGCTGTACCAGAGATTTGCTAAAGGAGAAATCTCTGATGGTCACCTAGTAGGGGATGCTGGATACACACTGGAGCCGTGGCTGATGACACCCATCAGAAATGCACACACACCCAAACAAGAACTCCATAATGATGAACAGACCAGAATTATAGTAGAGCATGTGTTTGGGATGCTCAAGTCATGGTTCTGGTGCCTGGACACATCTGGTGGAACCTTGCAGTACTCACCAGCTACATGTGCCCAAATTGTCCTTGTATGTGCCATGCTACACAATATGATAATGATGAAACAGATGAAGCAGGAACAGCATGGGGCAGGACCACACAGCCCCCCACCATTGCCAAGGTCTGCACAGGCACAGAGTGACTCAGAGGAGGAACAACCTGAGCCTGCCCCAGTAGGCAGAAGGAGGCATGCCCAGTAAGCCCTGGCCTTAGCAAAGAGGCAATACATAGCACATACACTGACACAGAAGGGACCCAGGGAATAACACCTCTCTCTGACTCTCACATACAGTAAAAGGGGTACCAAACATTACACTACCTGTGCTCAACCATGTGTAGAGAGTGTACTATGTGCATCAGACATAGGCAGCCCTGCAGCACCACCCTTAATACTGGCACACCCACAAGGTAAGTGACTCACACATGCCAGTCGGGGGGTTCAAATATCCAACAACAGTCAGCAGGACAGGTGTAGACAAACACAATCAAAGGCTGTGCTATGCCCTCTGAATGAGGCCTGTGGGTGACCACCGCCCCAGGCCTACACAGACAGACCACAGCAGGTCAGGCAGTGGACTGTCAGTTCTGAAGGTTAGGAAGTAAGAAACTAATATGTAGGTAAATAAAAGCTAAGATCTGTAGTACACTGGTATGCCTCTAGTCAGCATGATAGGTAAGACTACAGAATGAAATGGAGTATCTGACATAACAGTACAGTCCTAGCAAATGTGTACAAGTGTCAGTTGTACCCCCATCCTACGTAGTAATGTAATAACAGTCAGGTGTGCCACCCCAATCCTGTGTAGAAATGTAGAAATAGTCAGGTGTGCCCCCCTGCCCTACATAGAAATGTAGTAACAGTCAGGTGTGCCCTCACAATCCTGTGTAAAAATGTAGAAATAGTCAAGTGTGCCCCCCCATCCTACATAGTAATGTAATAACAGTCAGGTGTGCCCCCCTAATCCTGTGTAGAGATGTAGAAATAGTCAGGTGTGCCCCCATCCTACGTAGAAATGTAGTAAGTCAGGTGTGCCCCCCCCCAATCCTGTGTAGAAATGTAGAAATAGTCAGGGTTGCCTCCCCATCCTACATAGTAATGTAATAACAGTCAGGTGTGCCCCCCCAATCATATGTAGAAATGTAGAAATAGCCAGGTGTGACCCCCATCCTATGCAGAAATGTAGTAACAGTGAATGCCAAATGATCGACAGATACCCTGTATAGACAGCATGCTACCTGTAAGTGTACAACACAAAGGTCAGCACTGCAATACAAACTACCTGGACTCAATCCACAGTCAATACAGACGGGCATACTAGGCATGCTCACACACTTAGAGAAATGAAGGCAATATCAGTCAACAACATACTGAAAGGTCATACTGGGCATGTTCACACATGTAAACACATGAAGGCCATGTCTGCAAACACCAGTGGACCAGACATATCTGGCAGTTGCAGATGTTAGTGCAGACACTCCTCAATATGCACCACTCAAGCTTTGCACACACAGTGGATAGGAATACAGG
Organism: Protopterus annectens; assembly: GCF_019279795.1. Taxonomy (NCBI): domain Eukaryota; kingdom Metazoa; phylum Chordata; order Ceratodontiformes; family Protopteridae; genus Protopterus; species Protopterus annectens. The sequence continues at coordinate 1,071,489,979 of NC_056733.1, forward strand.
CATATATGTAAGGACAGCACACTATAATAAGCCAAAGGTAGATGCAGATAGATGTGTGGTGACTGCGACAAGGAGCCATCCAGGCCTATCCCACCCAGCCCACAGCTAAAGGGCCACAACCACATGAGGGTCAGATGTCACTCACTGCAGATACTAGCCACCAGTGTCTGTCGGCATTACATACTATGTGGTACACGTGTTAGCTGTGCAACATGACTGTACAAGGAAGTAGTCATCTCGCAGCTGTATACATGTACCTGTGAAATATGACCCTCTTTGTGCCTGCATATGGTGTGTCAACCCCTAGATAACTATGTACTGCTGTAGTGTGATATAGACTTCTGTTAGGGGTTCTATACCCACACATGCCAGTTGTGGATGTTTTATGTGTGTTTCAATGTCTGTATAAGGAGCAATGCATTTTAGCCTAGCCACACTCACTACAATTCCAAAGCCTTACTTTGGCAATCCTGCTGATGTCATTCATTGTGAAATACACCTTGGGGAAGGGGTTCTCCAGTAATCCCCATGGTGCGCCCTGTAACAGCTTCATGCTGTAGTGTGATATAGACCTCTGTTAGGGGTTCTATACCCACACATGTTGGTTGTGGATGTTTTGTATGTGTTTCAATGTCTGTGTAGGGAGCAATGTTTTTTAGGGTAGTCACACTCCCTACAATTCGAATGCAGTACTTTGGTAAGGCAGCTGATGTCATCCACCTAGAAATACACCTCTGGGAAAGTTGTAGACCAGTAATCTCCATAGTGTGTGCCATAACTGCGTGCTGCTGTAGTGTGATATAGACCCTTTGATAAGGATTCTATACCCACACATGTCGGTTGCAAATGTTTTGTGTGTGTTTCAATGTCTGGGTGGGGAGCAATGCATTTTAGCCTTGCCACATTCACTACAATTCCAGTGCCCTACTTTGGCAATCATGCTGATGTCATTCAATGTGAAATACACCTTTGGGGAAGGAGTACTCCAGTAATTTCCAGGATGTGTCCTATAACTTCATAGTGCTGTAGTGTAATAAACTAGTTAGGTAGGAGCTCTAATCCCAGACATGTCACTGTGGTGTGTGTGTGTGTCTGTGTTTGTAACACGTATACTGTGTAGAAGTGGCTGTGAGTGTATAACATCTGGGCCCAATGTGGAGTGGGTTTTGCAAATTTCTTATATGGTGGCCCTAGTATATATCGCAATGTTCACCATACAGGGATAACAGATGTGAAATAGCTGAGACTCTGGGGTGAAAATCCATACCCATACATGTGACATCAAGGCCAGGCAAACAAAGTTAGCAACCCTAGTATTACCCTGAGAACACTCCCAACCCATGTCTCATACACACACACACACACACTTGCCTAGGCAACATCCACTATGTTGATAGTACACTGCATATTACCCACTGATAGTATATATGGAGTGATTGCAGTGGGCTACAGAGGGCATGGCACCCTGTTCATCTGTCCAATTGGCATGCGCATGCAGGCAGTGCACCTTCCCCATGTTCTCCACTGGAAACCTGCAACACCAGTGGTGCCATCAAATGTGAACCACAATGGACATACCATGCCTGAAAACATGCCCTATATGGACAGATGCCACAGTTAGCATGCCATCAATGTAGGTGCAGGGTAAACCAGCTGTCCATTACCACTTTCCACCACATGAGGCCAGCACTGGCATGTCTGATGATAATCTGTGTACACAACATGGGCCAGACACCCCAGGTATAATTCCACATGTCACTGTACAATCATGTGGGAGGTGTGCACATCACAAACACCGTCCATGTCATGGACGAAGGTACACATACATGGCAAGCAATGCACAGCATTGGCCACATGGAATAGTCACCCAGGTGACTGGATGGTGATTACAATACCCACCTGTGTGGGCACCTCCAGAAACTATACCACTGAACCCTAATGCAGACCATTGTCTTGTGGCCTGCTGCCAAGGTATACCCATCATGTCAGTACTGGTACCCTGTGTGTGTGTGTGTGTGTGTGTGTGTGTGTGTGTGTGTGTGTGTGTGTGTGTGTGTGTGTGTGTGTGTGTGTGTGTGTGTGTGTGTGTGTATGTGTGTGTGTGTGTGTGTGTGTGTGTGTGTTTTGTATGATGAGTATGATCACATTCACACTGACAACACTCCCATTGGCATACTGAAGCATGCTGTCTGTCAGACACCTCCCTACAACCTTTGCCCATATGACGTCCATATGACCCCTGTGGTGCATGTGACACCTGCACAGTAATGTGTTGTGGCAATCTCACTAGTGATGAGTTGTATTCCTGGCCCTACCAAGTGTTGTAATGTGTGTGCATCACTGTGAGTCTCTGGCTGTGTTGACACTGACACCTGTTCATGCGGGCATGCACGGGTACTGCACCTACCACATAGCTACTATACCTCTGTTGCAGATGTCACTCACCATCACATATACATTCTGGGGCTCCCCATCACATAACCTATGTGGTGCATCCAATAACTGCATGGACATGTGGTAGCACTGCATAGTCATTGGCGGTTTGATACCCTGTACTGGTAGATGTGTAACACAGACATTCATAAGTTTTACTCTCCCCCTCCTCCCTGGCTTTTCTATGCCTCTGTCTGCCCCTCTTACTCCCTCTCTGTTGGATGTGGAGACTTATACCTGCTTTGCTTCGGCAGCAGCATGTGTATTTGAAGTGATGCTGAGGATCAGCTGATGGTCTCTGCATGAATTGTAGCCCTCCTCTAGCTGATTGCATGTGGAACAGCTGTGGTAACATTCCCATAGCCAAGTGCATGGAAACACTCACCAATATCTAGGAACATCATGTTGCTGTTGGGCCTTTCAGTCACTGTGAGCAGGAACTCGATCTGTTGTTTGGCAAACAGCATCTCAGATGTATTGGGGTGTACCTCTAACAACATACACTGTGGAAGCTTGCCAACACACAGGAGGGGGATGTGCCTGACCTGACTGCAGACTGTAAGTGCTGCTATACTGCATTTGGAGTAGTGTTGGTTTAGCAGGGTGTGTATGGATATGGGTGTCCTATATGTTTACATACCTGCCATGTCAGTGCTATGTTAATGAGGGAACACCCATCTGTAGGGCCATCTGCAGACTAGCCAGTGTGTGGTGCCTTTTATTTCAGGTGTTACCCACTGAGCATCTATCTGTGACCTGCAGAAGGTAGTGTGAGAATTGCAGTTTGTAGATGGTGTCAGCCATGAGAGTTAATGACTTCATATCCCTCATAGGACATATGGTGCAACACACCCTGTCACAAAAGTAACTGTATGAGGTTATCGCAGCAACATGTCACTATTGGCCCTGTGTATGTGCCTCCAGCCACAACCCTGACAACCTTTGTACATATGTCATGTAGTAAGGGGTGCATATGTACTGTACACCATAATTAGTGACATCATATCTGGTAACAAGCCAGTGAGATATCAGACTGCTACACATGCAATGTGTAGTAGGGGTTATATTTGATGACATAACCTGGAAATTCTGTGGTTGTGTGTACAGTACTGAGGTTTGTGTAGTTATGGTGATTGTCGGCAGTGTGTGTATTGTTAATATGTACCTTGACCTGTGTACAGACTGTGGTAGATGTCATTGTTCTTGGTCCTGTTCTATCTGATGTTACATGCTGCTCCACTGTCTGTTACCTTATCGGCTTACATGTTTGTAGGGCCATACATGCACATGTCCCATACCACAGATAGACAGTGGACCACACTGTGTAGCAGCCCAGTATATGTAGGGTTAGTGTGTGGGTGGCACATATGAGGATGGTGTTGAACAGATAGTCCATATACTGTAATAATACGCTAGCATGCCATATGTAGCTGTGGCTGTGTTCACATTGGTTGTGGTGATGCACTTACACACAGGTGTATGTTACTCTGTGCTGTGGCATGCCTGTACAGCCTGTTATGCCATACAGACTGTACTGTTTGTCAGTGTGCCTGTGATGGTGTCAGATGTGCCTTGTTATGTAACAGTTACATCCCAGTGTGTCAACTGAGGTCTTTAACAATATGGATTGTCTACAGAGTGTAGCTAGAGGTTGCTGAAATATACACCTGCATTACTTACCATTGATTATGTGGTATCCTGTGGCCCAGTCTGCCTTTACTATTGTACTACTTGATGGACTTGGCCTGGACAGCATTTGTTAACATTTCCAGCCTTCTGTATTAGTGCACCTGTTTCACAGTTGCATTATTCAGTTGATATGGATGTCCATGTCTAAACAGCTATATGACATGGCATATACAACCACAATAGTACACAATTAAAGTTTCCCATTTATGCACACCTGTGTGTGGTGTTATAGCCTTTGATATCTCTGTGGGTATATTTTGCAGGCAATGAATGTTATTTGTATTGGTGGCTCATACAGTCCCCAGTTGGTAAGGTGGTAACTGTAGGAATAATGGCTGTTCCATATTATGTGCATGTACTACATTTGTAACTTCATGTACATATCTCTGCCTGTGTATGTGTAGTTACATATATATATATATATATATATATATATATATATATATATATATATATATATATATATACATACATATATCTGTATATCTGTATCTGCATATATGTGTCTGTGTATATGTATCCTAGGGATGCCCATGTCATGTCTGGTCCTGGATATGGGATCTGCTACACTCGGTAGTATACTGCAGGGGGGATGTGTTTGGCTGTGAGGGGTATACATATTCGTACACGACGTTTAGTGTTTGGGCCCTCCCAACCCCATTAACATTGCATGTGGACATATATGTCTTTATTTCCCCCATTGTTATGTATGTCTGTATATACCTATATATATATATATATATATATATATATATATATATATATATATATATATATATATATATATATATATATATATATATATATAGCTGCTGACATATATAATATATAACCTGCCGTATATATCCAGACATATAGATGTAGACATGCATATCTATGGCTGTAGGCAGCTGCATGTAGATATATATATATATATATATGTATATATATATATATATATATATATATATATATATATATATATATATATATATATATAAATATATATATATGTGTATATATTTATATATCTATATATATATATATATATATATATATATATATATATTTTATATATATATATATATATATATATATATATATATATATATATATATATATATATATATAGATATATATATACATATATATATATGTGCTGTATCTGTTTAGATATTAATATTTTTACACACCAACCTTCTGGTCAATCTCTCTGGTGACGGGTGACAGGTGCCTGTCCGCACCCACTCCCGGGGGGGGTGAGCCCCATCCCCTGAGGCAGTTCCACCCAAAGGTGGTGCAGCACCAATGGACAGGGAGGTCCGGGGTTGGTCCCCAGATATGTTGGTTCCCGCTGCCATGGACAGCTGAGGTGGGACAGGTGGGTCCGCTGGGACCAGCCTTCCCAAGCGTGCTATAGTGTTTAGATTTCATCATATATGGGTTAGTAATAATCAACACATTCCAAGGTTAGGTATAACAGCATGCACAGATATTCCCATTAACCCAGTCACCAGATACGGAACAGCTGCACAGCAAACAGAACACATGCATATATGGGACCACAGTAGTAATACAAACAGCATGCAGGTATGTTGATGGCACCATGCTACCAATGTTGGGATAATTCAATATAGCACATGCTTGGGAACCATTAAAATAGTTAGCAAACAATCGGACATTATCAGAGTCATTACATACTAGTTGTGGTGGGTATGTTGATTATTGTTGGAGATATGGTGGGCTAGAGAAAGATGTCAATCAACAACTAGTATATTCCTGTAGTCCACATTACTTTCCTAGTCAGCGCTGTTATCTGTACCTTACAAGTCTTATTACACTACCATATAGTCTTAGTTTGGTCAGTGATATGGCTGTCATCATCATTACACATGAACCGGTTTTACCTGCAGTATACACCTCTTACCTGGTATACTTATGGAGGGAATGTTTGTTAAAACTAACTAACTGTTTATACACATACTCCCAGATTCTGGGTTGCTGTTTTGTACATAGCTATCCAACTCTTTCTGCACAGACTCTGACCATGTGTTGACGACATGCTGGTATGCCAGGACATATCTAGAATATTGCCCTCTTCCACCTTTAGTGACCTGAGACACACATATACATGCTTTCCTACACAGTTATATTATGTAGCACAGTGTGGATGACAGTGATTAGTGATGCTTTATTATTCAGAGAAACTGCAACACTCACAGTTCCCTACAATACCAGAGTGAACAGTACCAGTACAGGTTATAATGGTCGGTATTTCTCAGCACAGTGTTCGTACCCAATGTACCTGTGGGAACAATGTTTGTTAGCACTACCTGGCTGTTGCCACACAAATCTCCAGATTACACATTAGTATTATGCACATACAGCTCACTCTGTTACTGTCTACACTCTGGTCACAGCTTGACAACGAGAGTGTAAATAGGACATACTTGAAATATTACTCTCCTAACAGTTTCAGGGGTTGCTACAGTGACAGGTGTGTTTGACAATCACTTGTATTCCTTGTTTGCTAGCTAGACATCTGGGATCATCCCACAGACTTACCAGGGGGACAGGGGGACAGGCAGCATATATGAGCACATATACTGGACATTCTAGCCTCATCTGTACAGTTATGGGGTATGAATATGTATGTAGCCTAATTCCACTCCCAGGAGTCAAACCATGGCTGTGTCTGCTACAACTTAAACACTGTCCATCACAGTTGTGTCTGCTATATAGATATTGCTGTATATCCCCTATCTGCTTTCTGTCTTATTAATCCCCTGTGTTTTTGCATTCTGACCTTGTATTACAACACTTATACACAGATTTCCTAGACTGTTATATGTTGTAGGACAGTGTGGGCGACAGTGATGTGTAATGCCTCATTATTCTGAACAACTGCATATCATTCTTGTATTTCTGGGCCCAATGTTGGTATCTGACAGACCTGTGGGAGGATTGTTTATTAGCACTACCTGACTGTTCCCAAACACAGTACCAGATTCCACATTACTAATATGCACATACATCTCACTGTATTACTGTACACACTCTGACCACAGCTTGACAAGTTGGGGTGTAAACGGGACATACGTGGCTTCTTAGTCACATAAGGTATTGGGGAGTTGCTAGTGTGCCAGTTTTGTTCTCATAGCTGTGTGTCAATCAGTTATATTTCCAGTTTGTGGCCTATATCTGGGATCATCCCATTGATTTCCCAGGGGGACAGGTTGATAGGCAACAGATATGGGCCACATTAATAGACATTCTGGACATATCTGCAAACGTTGTGAGGTATAATTCTGTAAGCAGTCTACTACCACTGTCAGGATTCGAACCATGGCTGTGTTTACTAAAAAACAGTTCACATCTCAGTTGCACGTGCTATTCAGTTTTTGTTGTCTGCATTTTTCCTGTTTACTATCTATGTGCCTCTCAGTTGTACTAGATGGCCTCTGGGGATTACACCTGTCATATACAGACATTCCTACACATTCAATTTATGGTGCACGGTGTGGGTAACAGTGCTTAATACTACAGTACTATTACATGATTGCATATCCACATTACCATATGATACCAGGATATACACATGCAGTCCAGCAGTTAGATCTGTTTTGTCAGGCTTTTACACTTTTATTGACTTACAAACAATATGACACTCTTCTTGCCATATTCTCTAGTGTATACAGTACTTGCCTTGAACAATACAGGTTTTATACAAGCAATTAATTTGCCACTACTTTTATTTTTATTTCCTATGACAGTAAATGTGTGAGTATTACCGACCTGTTTCGCATCGCAATCTCACCAGGTGACTGATGTGGGCCTCCTGGTTTGCGGCCCGCTCCATTACAGCTGTGTGGGACATAAGAGTAATATTTAGCCATACCTATCATGATCTACCTGAGCTGGCAATTATTACACACATACTGGTGTGATACTTACATATGACTGGAACATCCCCTGATGCTCCAGCCTCTTGGAGCCACTCCTCCAAGAGGTCCCCTTTCTGCCGCTTCAGGTCAGCATAATGGTGCCTGACTTGCTCACCAGTTCGGTGTATGCCAGTGGCATCAGTGAGGTTGCGGGCAAGATGGTCCCAGGTCTCCACCTTATATTGGGAGCTCTGGTACTGGCCCTGCAGCAGTCTCTGAGCATGGTCTTTCACTAGGAGACCTGTCATGACCTTGGACTCCTGGATGCACCAGCGCTGCACCTGGAAGCGCACCCCTTCTCCCCTTACTGCCATAGTGCATGCAAGGGGAAGCTACAACCAGTTATGAGATGTATTCCCACCTCTTGGGTTTAAGTAGGGCTGATTTCCCACACTTTCTGTGATTGGTCAGTTTTGAAAAGGCTAAGCTATGGGCAACCTGCTTACCTAAGGTTGGCATTGTTTAAAGAGGTATACCACTGGGCACAATGAGTTAGCTGGTCTACACATTGCTCACACCTCATAAGCTGGACTGTGGAATGCTTAGCATTGCTTACATTAGACTTTCATTATAACGCCTTTTTTGTTGTTACCATTCATTGCGCCTTATATGTATGCCTGGTATCCATGATTAATGTGTACATACACTCTGTGGGGTCCTTGTGTTTTATTGGAGACTTCAATGCTTTATTACAATTACACCTCACTTCTGGGCTTACTGCTGTATTCCAGTTCACATATTTATGTTATGTAGTGGGTTATGGTACATATGACTGTATACTGATTCCTTTCACAGGTTCAGTTTGGTTATACTATGATGAGGACTTGTTTGCTACTACCTCATTCTTCCCTACTTCTGTGATGGCTTGGTGGTTAATTGCTGGGACTGTGGTGTATATGGGGTTTGAGACCTGCATGGCTGTTTATTTTGTTGATGGGCAGAACAAGGGCCATTGGATACAGAGTGATTAAGGCAATTTTGAGCAGTTGTAAGTGGGTTTTCATGATGGTAAGGACTGCTCACCTGTCGTTACATCTGCTTACACAGTGTTAGCTTTAGAATTGCTTAACCAGTGTGGACATTGCTTATCGCTGTGCAAACAGGCTTAAGCCCATTTACTAGTGTGTATATATGCTTACTACTGGTTATTTGTGCTTAGACCTGCTTACTAGTGTCTTATTCATTATGACACTGACACCTCATATGTGCATTTACTGCAATACTCCAGTTCATAAAAATATGTTATTTAGTGAGTTATGCAACACAAATATTACTCATAATGTGCTTTGCCATGGAAAATGGAACCTGCTGCAGTGGGACTCGAACCTTGCATGCCTGCTCATAAGGTAAGCACTCTGTCCACTACACTATTGCGATGCTGGTTCATTTGTATATATATTCCTTGTTATCCTCTTCAGCCATTTAAGCTGCATTAACCATAGCTAAGTGATGGGCACACCTGCGCATCTACGGTTAGCTGTAATTGGACTTTTAAAAAAATAAAAAGGGTTTCTTCATTTTATTTATACATTCTGTTTCTGTTATACACAAGGGGGATATGTGGTCACCTGTGAGCAGTCTCGCTCATTGCATACCTCTTTCTGCTGTTCTACATTGTGGGGGCGTGTTTATTCTGAGACCTCTGCTCTCAGACACGTCCCCTGCACTCTTACATGCTCCATGTAAGCCTAGGAGCTCGGACAGCATGCCTCATTAATATGCATGGTGCACTGCCATCCTCTTACACAGTCACTAAGCTAGTCCTGCATGGAAGATTAGTAAATACAGGGGATAGTCTGTTAGCCATATTGGGACAGAGACTTTTTGAGTCTTAGCATCTAAAATTGATGGACTGTTGATATTTATGAAACTGTGCAACAAAAAGAAGGACATTTACTTTATCCATGGAACAAGTATTTGTTTTCTGGTAGTAAATGTTAAAAAAGTATTTCTTTGCAGTTTAGCACTGACAAACTGGAAGAAAGTGATGATAAAAAATGTCTGTATGAAACTGTTGATAATACTGAGAAATTTAAAGATGAGAGAAACTTATACAATGGTGGGTGGCGGAAGGAAGCTGTTTTAAAATGTGAAAAAAAATGCTTATAGAGGGACATGACAATATGCTGGCCAGTCTAAATCATGTTTATTCTGTGGCAACTTTATCATTCAATTAATGATTGTGATAAGGTACAATGTAACCAGGGTGGGAAGAAAGAATGTACAGCAAGAGGGTGTATGCCTCAAGGCAGATTATTTAAAAAAATGCACACTTTAGGATGGATTGTCACGTGCAAACAGTAAATAATGATAAAGAAGGGTAAAGGAAAGAAAACATACATAAGTAAGGACAACAAGAGGCTGAGAGAGATGACAAACTAGGTGAAGAAGAAACTGTCAAAAAAGAAAACTGTGCGGTGGGAAAATTTAGGAGAAAGGGTGCATGCAAGAAGAGATGTCAGGAGGAAAGATTAATACTATTTTTTTTTAATTCTAGTGCAGGGAGAGAAGTCAGGGAAGGAAATGATACTAATAATTTTTGAAGTTATAGCTAGTGAAACATGATTCTGAAGATCAAGCATTAGCTTTACAGTAACACAGGAAAATATTAAATTTGATGAAAGAATAAAAATAATAAAATGAACATTTAAAAATATTTTACCTTTACTTAAAAACAAAGAAAAGCAAATATTTAAAGTATTTTCAGTAAATGTAAACAGTATTATTAACATTGTAAGAAGGATAGGGTGACTGCAGTGGCATGCTAAATGTGATGTGGATGTTTTTTGTTAGAGAATGTAGGTTTCCTAACAGGAATAAGAATAAGGGTGATGTGCAGAGCTGTAGTAACTACAGAGGGATTAAACCGATCAGTCACAGCATGACGTTATGGGAAAGAGTAGTGGAAGCTAGGATAAGAAGGGAGGTGATGATTAGTGATCAGCAGTATGGTTTCATGCCAGGAAAGAGCACTACAGATGCAATGTTTGCTCTGAGAGAGTTGATGGAGAAGTTCAGAGAAGGTCAGAAGGAGTTGCATTGTGTCTTTGTGGATTTAAAGTAAGCATATGACAGGGTGCCTAAAGAGGAGTTGTGGTATTGTATGAGGAAGTTGGGAGTGTCAGAGAAGTATGTAAGAGTGGTATAGGATATGCACGAGGGTAGTGTGACAGCAGTGAGGTCTGCGGTGGGAGTGATGGATGCGTTTAAGGTGGAGGTGGGATTACATCAAGGATCAGCTCTGAGCCCTTTTTTATTTGCAATGGTGATGGACAGGTTGACAGACGAGATCAGACAGGAGTCCCAGTGGACTATGATGTTTGAGATGACATTGTGATCTGTAGTGAAAGTAGGGAACAGGTGGAGGAGACCCTGGAGAGGTGGAGATATGCTCTAGAGATAACAGGAATGAAGGTCAGCAGGACTAAGACAGAATATATGTATGTGAATGAGAGGGAGGATAGAGGAATGGTGAGGATGCGGGGAGTAGAGGTGGGGAAGGTGGATGAGTTTAAATACTTGGGATCAACAGCTCAGAGTAATGGTGAGTGTGGAAGAGAGGTGAAGAAGAGAGTACAGACAGGATGGAGTGGGTGGAGAAGAGTGTCAGGAGTGATTTGTGACAGACGAGTACCAGTAAGAGTGAAAGGGAAGGTCTACAAGAGGGTAGTGAGACCAGCTATATTATATGGGTTGGAGACAGTGGCATTGACAAAAAGGCAGGAGTCAAAGATGATAGAGTTGAAGATATTAAGATTTGCACTGGGTGTGACGAGGATGGACAGGATTAGGAATAAGTATATTAGAGGGTCAGCCTAGGTTGGAAGGTCCGGAGGCAAAGCCAGAGAGGCATGATTATGATGGTTTGGACATGTGCTGAAGAGGGATGCAGAGTATATTGGGAAAAAGATGCTAAGGATGAAGCTTCCAGGTAACAGGAAAAGAGGGAGGCCTAAGATAAGGTTTATGGATGTGGTGAGAGAGGACATGCAGGTGGTTGGTGTGACAGAACAAGATGCAGAGGACAGGAAGAAATGGAAACAGTTGATCAGCTGTGGTGACCCCTAACAGGAGCAGCCGAAGAAGAAGAAGAAGGTTTCCTAGCAGGTGAAGAAAGACTTAAAACAGAAAAATTGTGGGGTGGAAATATGATATGAAGGTTAGGAAGTGAGTGATATTCTAGAGTGGATGTGCTATGTAAAAAATAGTGAAAATACTACATGTAATGTTGAGAAGAATGGAAGAACAATTGTTGTGGAAGTGAGGTGGAGAGGACATGTTTCTAGAATTATAGCATTATATACAGTTCCAAAGATTCTGGTAGTAGGCCTGCTTGTGGGGGTTAGTTATTAAAAGTTTTTGCGAAGTAATGTATTTAACAGCCAACCCCTTAAAACCTCTCCAGGACATCTTAGAACGGTCTATCCATTGTTTGGTAATGTAAAATTTAACTAAAAGACAAAGTGTAACTAACAAACTCAGTAAGCAGAATAAAAACTAGAATGAACAGCAGATGTAGGGTGGTATCCAATGAGACAGAGCCCGAATAATGAAAAAAATCTTTACTCAATCCAATGATCAAAATGAAGTACAAATACACATAACGTCAGTTTAAAAATGATAAAACAACAAGTTAAGCACTTTCGTCAATACTCAGACTTCTTCAGAACAGTGAATTGCTGGCTGATAACTCCTTAAATACACACATAGTCAATTAGTAAAATATTGCCCCACATCATTTCCTTTCAATTAAGAAACATCACAGGAAGTGTAAGGTAGTAGTGAATACTCCCCCTATTTGCAAGGAGTTATCAGTCAGCAATTCACTGTTCTGAAAAAGTCTGAGTATTGACGAAAGCGCTTAACTTGTTGTTTTATCATTTTTAAACTGTGACTTTATGTGTATTTGTACTTCATTTTGATCATTGGGTTGAGTAAATATTTTTTTCATTATTCGGGCTCCGTCTCGTTGGTTACCACCCTGCATCTGCTGTACAAAGTGTAACTAAGATATGTAATTTTAATTTAGGTATTTTAAGGCTGGTAACATGTAATAATGACATTTTCCAGGAGAGGGTTGATTTATAGTATCTCATCTTGTCAAGTCTCACCTTGAGAGTGCACCAAATACTGTGGGAATATCTCCAGAGCATTAAAATATGAATGATGTCTGCATGGGGATAGGAGCAGCAGGGACATGAAGTGGACACATCTGAGTCAAATTTGTTTAAGTGGACTGGAGTGAAATATAAGTTGTTGGTAACCATAACTTGTGTACAGGTAAGCTTTTTGAATGGGGAAAACAGAAGTGTGGATTTAATGGCTGAAAGTTTCTGATCTACTGACATATTTTGTCCCTTGATGATCCCAGTATTCTGCGTATACAACTTTTTCCTGATAAAGAATTGAGATAATATCCCGAGTTAAAGGTGGCTCAATTTTAAGATTAATACTAATTCTCCCCCTGTAACTGCTCTTCAAATATTAACCAAAGTGTAATATACTGTGTGCGGCCATTATACTTATCCTCTTTCATCTAAATGTACATTAAGTGAATTTACAGCATTTTACTGTTTTTAAGCAGCACAGTTGTATATACTGTATATAATGTGTAGTGTTTGTGTTCTCTTCTATGTTACGGTACATGATTAATCTGCAATTGTTTGTGATATATGAGTATGGTAAAATCAATAAAATTTCTATTTGAAAAAAAAAGAATTACAGCATTATATGCATATATAACTATACAGGAAACAGACCTCCACATTCAGCAAACTTCCATGCAGGAAACAACTGTTGCTGTTCAGCACGGCAGCACACCATGCATATGTATGAAAGTGCACTGCCATTCTATAAAACGGACACAGGTCTGTGTATGAGTGCAGGGGGTGTGTCTGACAGCAGTGCTCTCACAATACACATACCCCCTGCATACTAGAATTGCCGTATGGCAATTTAAAATGAGCGAGAATGCTCGTAACACCCCCAACCCATCAGGGTAAGAAATCTGGACAAAACCATAAGGGACAATCTTTCCTACAAAGTCAGAAAGTTGATAGAATAACAGGTTCAGCATTAGCATGGATATTCTGAAGGGTACAAATTAAAAAATGCAACAAATATTTTTTTTTTTGACATATGTAATAAAGTTTAAGCATAGCTGCACTGGTGTACCCATTGCCTAGCTATGCTTAGCCCAGCTGAAATATCAGGATAAGTTAAAAAGCAATAGGCATCCAGCATAAGCATAAGTGCGATACTGTGGCAGCTAGAGTGTACACCTTGCATGTAGTAATTCACAGTTCGAGCCTCACCAAAGCCATTTCCATTTTGTATGTGTAAACATTACAATTGTAATATATTTGTATATTTTTGTAGGAGGTAATTTATTTTTCTCAACCAGAGTAGTGTATTAGGCCCAGATGTGAGGTGTCAGTGTCATAAAGTAGTGAAACCCCCATATAAACACAAGTGCCCTATACAGTATAGTCACACAGGAATAAATTAATTACAACACATTGGAGGATGTCAGGGAAGGTAAATAAATCTATATTACGTAACAAATGATGAATCAATCCCATACAGGTGGTAGACCACCATAATAAAACATAAGCAATGCTAAGTATTGCACAGCTATGCTGACCGGGTGTAAGCATTGTGTACAAATGAATACTAAGCAATGAACAGCCCAGCTAAGTGGATTTGCCCATTGGTAAGTAATGCTAAACCTGCCCTTTAAGTACTGCCAATCTTAGCTAAGCAGGTTTGTCTGTAGCTTAGCTTAGCTCAGCATTTTCAAAACCATCCAATCATGGCAAAGGGCAGGAAATCAGACGTATTTGAACCCCATATGCGGGAATACAGCTCATAACTGGTTGTAGCTCTCCACTGTAGGCAGTATGGCAGGTGTTGGAGAGGTCATGTGCTTTTGGGCGTAGTGCTGGCACATACAGGAGTCCAAGATCATGGTAGGACTCCTGGTAAAAAAACATGATGTAAGACTGCTGCAGGACCAGTACAAAGGCTCCTAATATAAAGCAGAAGCCTGGGAAAGTCTTGCCCATGATCTCACCAGTGCCACTGGTATCCCTTGGACTGGTGAGCAGGTCCGGCAGTACTATGCCAACTTGAAACTGAGGAAGAGGGAGTTCTTGGAACAGTGGGCCCAAGAAGCAAGAGGGAGGGGAGATGTCCCAGCAGTGTGTAAGTATTCATACCAATAACTGTTTATCAAAGTCCAGCCTATGTATGTGATGGAAAGGTATACATAAATCTTTCTCTATTTTCATTACACCTCCAGCTGATCGAGCTGTGAACCAAGAAGCCCATGCTAGCAGGTTGCAAAGGCTGTGTCACAAGGTTGGTGAGTAAAAATCCTGCTTGTAGTAGTCATACCAAATAAATCTAAGGGAGTAAAATGTCACCTGTCAGTATAAAAAATGTGTATGGTTTCTACTGAATAAACCAGACAGTATGACATATAGGTCATGTTTAAATAAAAGTGTAACTACCTGGCAATAAAGTTCTAAACCCTGGACTGGTTGTGTTTACTCTGGTATTGTATGGCCTAACATGTTGCATTCACAAAGATCTGATATCCAAATAGTACTGCTGTGTTAACCACTGTTTCTCACACTGTGCTATATAAAAAATATGTCTAGGAATGTCTGTGTAAGAATGCTGTAATTACAAGGTCAGACTGTACAACCAAGACAGACTTAGACAGAAAACACTGAAGGCAGGGATAGCAGTTTCTAAATAGCTCACTCTGATGAAACACAAATTACTGTATTTTTAGCAGGCACTGACATGTTTCATATCCCAGGATTGGTAATAAGCTGTATGCATAATTATACCTCTCAACTGTACAGATTTTTGCAGAATGTCCAGATGTTTGTCTCATATTTTTGGCCTGTTCTTCTTTTTTCCTGGCAAATCACTAGGATGATCTCAGGATTGTAGTCACTAAATAATGACATACATTTGAGTTTCAGACTTCAAATCCTTCAGAAAAGATGTATTAAAACAAATCCTGTTACTCTAGAAAGTTTATAATAGCAATATTTAAAATATGTCCCTATTGGTATCCTCATTTTGTCAAGCTTTGTCCAGATTGTTTGCATTAAGAATTTAAAGTTATGTGCATAATTTTAGCTAGGAATCTGGGAATATGTGTAGAAACAGTCAGATAGTGTTAACAAACATTCTGCCCACAGCTCTACCAAGTAAAAAAAGTAGAATGTAGCTATAAGTAGGTTGAAGTATACACTGTGCACAAACATACCACTGCCCAAACGAAGGCCATTGGATACTGTAATAATACCTGTAGAGTAATGATTATAAAAGTTGTGAGTACTGCAAGGATATGCACATTGTTAACTGACATCGCTCTCCCCCACCATATTTGCAACAATAATCTAAACAATCTAAATCAATGGGTATGTTCTACACCAAACCTACTGTTGTGACATATGTCCTATTGTTCAACAAATATTGAGATGTGTTTCTATTAATGTTCCATGTTGAAATACTATCATATGTAGCCTGTTAGTATCCCATTGTAATGGATATTGTGGTTCCATGTATGCATGTGTTTTGTTTGCTATGCAACTGTTCCAAATCTGTTGTTTTGGTTTAATGGAAATATCAGTGCATGTTGTTATAACTAATCCTGGATTGTGTTGACTATTACTAACCCACATATGTTCTAAAACTGCAACACCATAGCATATTTGGGAAGGCCAGTCCCAGTGGACCCACTTCTCCCACCTCATCTGGCCATGGCACCAGGCCCCAGCATATCTGGGACCCACCCTGGGACCTCCTCACTGCTGGATCTGCTTCAGTGGATGGGGCTCGTCCCAACCCGGGAACGAGCATGGACAGGATACTGTCACCCGAAACCAGGACCGGGGATTGGTGCGTAGCGAGCTCCAAAAGGAGTTTGGAGATCTTCTATGCCAGCTTGAGGGTTGTGTACGTGTGGTGCAATGAGAGAGTCAGCCTGCCCCTCCTGCTCAGCACCCAGCACAGCCCTCTTTGGGGCCATGAAGGTGCAGTGGTGACAGCCCATGGGTAGGGACCTCAGTCCCACTGTTTCCATTTTGGGGCTCATGGGATTCCCCTCCCCCTCCAAGGTGTTTACCCCCCACATGTGTCATATACTGCCCCTGTATGCTGTCTTGTCTGTCTTGTCTATCTACCTACCCAACCTACCTCCTCAAATATTCTTACTATCCTTCCCCAACATCCCACTCTCACCTTAAAAAAAATAAAAAAAGGGCAATATGCCCCCCCCCAACTTGTTATATCTGAACACAAAATAATCACCTTTGGAAATTCACAGCCATCCTACTCCCAATGCACAGGTAACCACCATGAAAAGCCTTTCCAAAGCTAACTATGGCCTCATAAAAGCAGAGGTGGCTAACCTCACATCAGCCATGCAAAACGAGAATAGTTGCATGATAGCTGAATCAAACAACAATGCATTATGAACACGTACACAAATGTCTTATCCAAAACAACCAAGACCCTCACCTCCAAAAAAAGGAAGCTGATCTGGTGGACCCCTGCATAAAGAAACTGTACAACAGAAGGAGGGAACCAATGTGGAATAAGGTGAAGTCCCAAGACAGGACATAAACCCTTATCAGTCTCAATGAATAGTTGTGATCCCTCATCAAATACTGCAATGTTAGCTGTGAGAACAGACTTGGAGCACATAGTAAAGACAACCACAAGGCCTCATACAGTTATGTAAAGGATCTCCATGGCAATACCAAGAATGGTTCTGAGCAACTAGACAATGGTACCTCCCAGACTGAGCCAACAAATAATGCCAATATACTGGTTGGCATCTTGAGTGCAAACAGTACCCCTCACCCCCCAAAAGGACCAATCCCAATACCAGTACACTGCCAGACACCTGTATTACTGCAGCACAGATTATAATACCACTGTCCAAGACCAAGAATACAGCCTCTATGGGACCTGAGAATATCCCTGGCTGTGTTCTACATGAACTATAGAGTTACCTGGCACCTTACCTGTGTGGCCTGTTAAAGCACAACCTCACCTACTGAATTGTGCACTACTACAGACACCCCTCCTCACAAACAAGGTGTAACTACAGACCCTGGGAAATACTGCCACAACTGCCTGACAAGTCTGTTATGCGAAGCTATGGAATGCATCATCATGCACCTAATAAACATAGATATGGGAATCTGCAGACTCAGGATCCCACACAGTTTTATGTTTGGGAAGGGTAGGTCATACCTGCTCATTCAACCTGGTCCACTTCTTGCCATTAGTCACCTGAGCTATGATGAAGGCAAGGTGACACTTACAGCCTACATTGATCTTGCAAATGTCTTTGATAACATTCCCCACTCACTAAGCTCGGCATCAACCCCTATTTCACTAGGTGGGAACAGAGGCACAAACACAGGGGTAGATTGGACAGTCTGATGTTATACATTGAGAGAGTTGCAGATGTCACTGGGTTTGTTGTAACATCCGTTAAGAGGAATATGACATTGGTAATACCAATAGATGTGAGTATTTACTGGCTGCATTCCCCAGAGTCCACAACTGATATACCAAAGACACCAACTGTCTGGTTAATACACACAAAACATTACAGGCAGACATGTGGCCAGTATGTGGACAGTGTGCCAGTGGAGAGGTATGCCAGAGACATATCACTGTGAGTCATGACATCACACACTAAATGCATGTCCACACAAACCCTGTTAAGCTATCAAGCCATCATGTATATAACAGCACTGATGACATAGAATCTGTTCACAAATCTGGGGATATGTCCCCCATGTTAACTGGCTGTCTCCACATGTCCTGTCCTGTGATGTATTGCCACCTACTGTATGTGAATCTGTAGGCCATCACCTCTGTAATGTCTCTCACACAGAAAACGAAATGGGGCAAGGCCCACATTAATTAATGTCCCATATGTCGGAACCAGCAGCCGTGTCCAGGCCCACAGCACAATGCAATGTGGGCACCTACATAGTGGTATGGCCGTAGCAATACCTGACATCTGCACATCTGTACAGAGGACAGACAGAAAGTAGATAGCCAACAGGCTATGCATTAGGATGAATGTATTGAAAGACAGAAGTCTGAAACTGAAAGGTATGCCATTACTACATGTCAGCAGTCCCCAATGACATGTCCAAAAAACATAGTAGTCTACAGTTAATAACATATCAAATCAATATCCAGTAGGAGATACATATAAACATACAGCTCAAACACGTAGAACAAAATACTCAGTACTCAGACCCCAGCTTTGCATGCAGTGGTGTATGGTTCCAGTACTACAATCTGCAATCTACTCTTACTTGAAAAAGCACTGTTAAAAGTACTAACGTAATGATACCATATGTGTTAAACTATTTCTGTCAACCAGTACACAGTAACTGGTGTAACATGCAAGTGGGACTGCATATAACTTGGGATACCACTCATGTATGAAACAAATCCAAAAAGAACACATTGTGGTACTATCCATGTATATCAAGGTGTCCTGTTCAGTATACACACACCCCTTACTACTGTAATGACAGCACATAGAAGCATTTTATGTACTGGGAATTAAATTTAATTAAAATTAATTCAATTTTATCAGTTTGGAAAGTGATCACTGGTTACCAAGGCTAGGCTATGCTTAGCAGGTATAACCATTGCTTAAATATAAATGCTAAGCAGATTTGCGCACTGGTAAGCGAAGACTACATGGTATAAGCACCTATACATTTAACCATACGTTAGCACTGCTTACCATTGGGCAAACCCATGCAAACCCGCTTAAAGCTGCTCAAAACTGCCTTAACCACTCTGTATCCAACAGTCCTTGTTCTCCCTAGCAACTCCTGCGGGAGTGATTGCTGCCTTGAAACTGTAGTTTTATTGGCCATTTTGGGTCACTTCCAAACTCCTTGATCTCCCTCTCTTAAAACCAGATTGCCTCGTGGTTTTGGCATCTTTTCAGACTTGTTGGCTGTTGGGGAAGCACCCATCAAGAGGAGAAAATGCTGAGAGAAGAAAGGAGCCACTTTTGAGATTTTAAGTATTTTTCTTCAGATTATTTGCTAGATTTTTCTGCATAGCCGCCTACTTTGAGCATTTTCTGGCTTGTTAAACTTGATTTCTGCATTGGTAACTGAATTTAGAACACAACCTAGAGCTGTTTACTGAATTTCGTGTTTGCACTTATTTTTAAAATCGTTTTTTTCTTAAAACTTGCATTTTATCTGTCTCTGGCCTAGCACTCAAGTGTGGGGTCATTTACTGCATTGTTATAACTTGTTGATACTTGTGAACCTCTGCTACCTTTAAAAAAAACAAAAAAATAAAAAAATCTTGCTTTTTTCCCACTTTTCTGAGATTTAAAAAAGTTCAGTTACAGGCTTGCTGTTCTGAACTGTTTGTAAGTTTCTTGGAGGCCATTTTTTGCTTGGGCTAAAGGGAAGTCTCTCTGTTCATCAGTGGCAGTGATAAACATTGAGCAGCCTGCCTGCCCCTGTGGGAGTGGTTACTGCCTTGAAACTGTAATTTTATTGGTCATTTTGGGTCAATTCCAAACTCCTTGATCTCCCTCTCTTAAAACCCTCTTTTGTGCGGTTTTGCGTGGTTTTGTGCATAGTGCAACAACGGGCAGTGCCGCCTAATTGGGTTTAAACTATTCCTGGCTCCACAAAGTCTGCTCTTCACTTTTTCCCTTAGAACTGCTCTATTTCTCAAATTAAACACCATATTCTCATTCTAAGGCCTTTCACTGCTCCAAATAAGTAATCTTACAAGTTAGCACTATTAAACCATAAGCACTACTTACTCTTATACTCTCTACGATTACCTTGACCCCTATTGGTCCATCTTAATTCAGTTTCTCTATATTACTCTAGCATGTCCAAAGGTCAGTCAATGGTTTCCTCTCCAGTCCAGCTGGTGAATCTGGGAATTTTGAGGCAATGTTACAACTGTCTCATGTACACGGACAACCCTCTCTTCCTCCAAACAGGTTCAAATATATGTGAGAGATGCAACCATATAGCCAAACTGCAGGCTGAGCTCTCTCATCTCAAAACTGGTGAAACCAGTCAGGAGGAGAAGGTAACCTCACACAACACAATTCCAGTATCACATAGTCCCACCACATCAGCGAACCAAACACATAAATACACAAAAACATACTCAGAGGCTCTAAATAAAAATCTACCTAAGCAACAGAGACCTCCAAAGCGGACATCCAAGCAAACACTACCCCAAAACAAAACACACACAACACATAGCCCACAAAGTCAGTGTGCCAAGCAGCCACAACCCTTAAGGCTGAATAACACAACTAATACTCTTGTAATAGGTGACTCTATTGTCAGACACACTGACGTCCCGCTCACCAGGCTGAACAAAAAGAAGGTCACAGTGAGCTGCCTGTCGGGCACTAGGATCCGCCACATAACACAAGCACCCAGGTCAGTCCAAAGCAAGTACAGATATGACTCAGTCATTGTACATGCTGGTGTGAATGACCTGAGGCGCACCTCCTGGACTACATGAAAGAGACATAGAGGAGCTCTCTAATCATGTAGCCCAGGCCGGTGTGACCCTGACCTTGAGCAGCATCTTACCCTCACCAAGAATGATGCCACAGTACAAAGACAAAATGATCGATTTTAACAATTGGCTAAAATTTTGGTGTCATTCAAAGGGGATCCAGTGTCTGTCAGCCTGGGATGACATGCTCGACAAGCCACATTGCTTCACTAGGGACGGCTTGCACCTGTCACCACTGGGCTTTCAGATATTGGCAAAGGCTCTTGCCACCCCCATAGTGCCTTTTTTAGGCAAGGCTCAAAAGTCAAACCCACCTCCATAGTCAGCACAAAAAACAAGAAACTAAGGGTAATGCTGTTAAACGCCAGAAGTCTTAACCTCAAGATGCACACACTCGAAGCTCTCCTCAGTATGGAGAACATCGATATCTGTGCAGTGACAGAAACCTGGTTCAAGGCTCCAAAGAGCACTCCAGCACTACCAGGTTATATCTCATATCATGCTTTTCGGCCCCAAAACCCAGACCGAACCACAAAAGGAGGGCGACTTTCCTTATTTATCAAGGATATCCACACCTCCAGGTTAGTGGCATTGCACGAAGTATCGGAGATCATCCATGTGCAACTAACAGTGGGCAAGACTGCTTTTCAGTTTATAGCATCCTACAGACCACCCTCTCAAAGTCAGGAATCCCACTTGGCTTTCCTGAAAACATTGGAGAACATGAAGAGCTCTCTGAACACCATTATATTGGGCGACTTCAACTACCCAAACATAGACTGGGAGCACTACTCAAGCCCCAGCACCTTAGCTCAAAGGTTCCTGGAAATTATAAACTCAAATGCTATGGAACAACTAGTCACCACTCCCACAAGAGGGGATAACATACTAGACCTGATCATTACCAACACGGGTACTCTATGCTCCAAACCAGAAGTATATCCCTCATTGGTAAGATCAGACCATAAATTAATTTCACTGGATATCCACATCCCAACCCCACCCCCAACCCAGAAAACCACAGTGAAAAACTTCTCAAAAGCAAACTTCTCACTTCTCAAAACTGAAGTGGTATCCTTCAAGGCCCCAGGGCCAGTGGAAACTACGGCCCAAACTGCAGAATCCTATATAAATGCATTCTACGGACATCTCCAGGAATGCATGGATCATGCTATCCCAAACAAAACCAAGACCCAATCATCCAAAGGCAGGCGTCCAGTCTGGTATACCCCAGCCATAAATAAATTGTACAACAGAAGGAGGAAGCTACTACATGATAGAGTAAAATCCCTAATAGGAAAGGCAGCTCTGATCAGTACTGGCAAAAAATTATGATCCCTCATAAAATCCTCCAAGGCCAGCTTCGAGAGAAAAATTGCACAGGACACTAAAGACAATCATAAGGCTTTTTTCAGTTATGTTAGGAACCTGGGATGCAACTCCCAGACTTGTTCTGAGTTGATTCTAAATGACAAAAAATACACTGAACCCACAGACATCGCCAATATCCTGGCAGACAGGTTCAGTGCAAACTTCCCCACCCCCTCCTCCCCAAAAGAGCAAGTATCTATCCCGGCAGAGGGCTCCCTCCCAAACATCTCTGATCCTCAGGTGAAGGCTGCCCTCTCCAAAGCAAAAACACTGCTTCCATGGGACCAGATGGCGTCCCGGGTTGCGTCCTACATGAACTCCAAGAAGAACTAATCCCTCAAATAAAACAGCTGTACAATCTCAGCCTCACTACAGGATATGTGCCCACAGAATGGCATACAGCAACAGTGGTCCCACTCCACAAAGGTGGAGCCTCTATGGACCCTGGAAACTATCGCCCCATAAACCTGACTAGCCTAGTCTGCAAGGCTATGGAGGGGATCATCATGGAGCTCATAAACAAAGACATTGGGGACCTACAGACACTAGATCCTACCCAATTTGGCTTCGTCAAGGGCAGATCCTGCATTTTGAACCTGGTTGACTTCTTTGAAACAGTCACCAAAGCCATAGATGAAGGTAGTCCACACAGCCTATCTGGACCTAGCAAAGGCATTTGACACAATACCCCACTCGGGCATCATAGATAAGCTATCCAGCTTAAATATAAACCCCTATGTCACAAGAAGGGTCACAAACTGGCTCAAAGACAGAACCCACAGAGTGAGAGTTGCTGGAGCCATTTCAGACTCGAAACCAGTCACAAGTGGCGTCCCACAAGGTTCTGTCCTGGGACCGCTCTTGTTTGGTATATACTTTTCCGAGGTAGAGGCCAACGTGGGAGGACTATGGCTCACCATGTTCGCAGATTACTGCAAACTGGGCGCCATAACTGACTCTCCAGCTGACACAAACATCCTTCAAAAAGGTCTCACAGAGATGGATAACTGGTGCCAGAGCTATGGTCTAAAGCTAAATGCCAAAAAGTGTATAGTCATACCCTTTGGCAAAAACAATGTGCCCACAAATTACCACATAGGTGGTAACCCATTAAGTACAGAGAAAGTAATTAGAGATCTGGGGACCCAAGTTGATAGCAATCTCTCCTTTGACAACGACATTGCCAAAGTGGTTAGAAAGACCTTCTACATAGCCCACCTCATCATGAAAGGATTCACATCTAGATCAAGAGAGATAATCGTGCCCCTTTATTCATCCCTCATCAGGCCCATCATAGAATACAATGCCCCTTTGGTATGTACCTTACCCGACACCTGCAGCAATTAGAAAGACCCCAAAAGTACCTCACCAAGAGGATCAAGGGACTCAAGCAGATGCCATATGCTGCTCGGTTAAAAAAACTCCAGCTCTACTCAGTTGCATACCACCTACTTCAAGGCGATCTATGCTTCACATATAAAGCTATGTCCAATCCAGAATTAATGGACATGCTCCACCTCAGTAAATCTAAATTCCTTAGAGCCACACCCTTGAGGGACTTGAACCTCAGCACAGAAATAAATAGAACCTGCTGGAGGGACAGATTCATAACCCAGAGGCTCCCTTTGCTCTGGAATAGAATTCCAATTCATGTTAGGCAGAGCACCTCACTGAATCTCTTCAAGAAGAATCTTGATGAGTGGATGGGGGATCGTAGGTTTGTCCCGGGAATTACTTCCGTGTCACTATTAGACAGAGGCACAGTAAACTAAACCTTAAAAAGGGCACAGTATACTCAAATCAAGGGGTGGCATAAGCCAAACAAAATCGGGCTAGGCTTGTAATTGCCCCAGGGCAGATAGCCTAGTATGAACCTATGAACCTATAAACAAAATAAACTGCCCTTGCAGGACATGAACCCAGGACCTCGCACACCATAGCCTATGCAAAGAAAAGTGTAGCAATGTCCAGAAAAAGTCACCAAAAACCAAAAAGTCTGGATAAAACACAAAAGGCACTACACAGGAACTCTTGGTTGTAGTAAAGCATACTCCTTTATTAAATTAATGCCACAAGAGAGAAAACAAGCGTTTTCACCCAAGTATCCTTCAGACTTCTTCAGATGTAGTAAATCCTATGCAATTTACAAGTAAGCCAACTCAGCTGTACTGTTTGAGGATATTTTCACAAACATACTCTTCCTTACAGCCAGTTTACAATAGGGAAGAGACAAGTGTGCAGTTAGGAAGATTGGTATATATATATATATATATATATATATATATATATATATATATGTATATATATATATAGATATAGATATATACATATATATATATATATATATATATATATATATATATATATATATACATATATATATATATATATATATATATATATATATATATATATACATACAAACATACATACATATACAGCTATATATATATATATATATATCTATATATATATATATATATATATATATATATATATATGTATATGTGTGTGTGTGTGTGTGTGTGTGTGTGTGTGTATATGCATACATGTCACAAAATGCCCATACAAACATATGCTGCTGACAGACCACCCACAACTGTGGCAGCGTGCACAGTTGGATACAAAAGCAGCCATGACACTCACATCTGCCCCCTCCCCACAGTCCAAATAAATGAGTGAACAGTACACTGCTACACAATCATGATAGGCCATACACAATGGCCAGACATACAACAATCTTATCTTTGCAAAACAAATAAAATATCTGAACATAGCAAATAAAAATACAGCCAGCCAGGAATCCACACATTTTTTTATATTCTGTTGTCTTGGCCAAAGTCTTCAAGGAGTAAACCTCACCAGAAATACATGACTTAATTCAAAGAAGCAAATGACACCTAATTACATAACTGAATACACAGCCCCCGATTACACTCGTCATTTAACCCCCTACGGGATAAAGTATCACAGTTAATATTAATACATTGAAGTCTGTACATAACAATTGTCCTTTTATGAATGTTTCATCACACTGAGGAACAAACGTTTTCAGAAACTCTACCTTGAGACCCACTACTGCGCCCATGGTGTGATTTATTCAAATGTAGAGCTATAGAACTGACATATTTCTTATCAGTAATACATCTTACATGTTCTAACAGCCTAGTTTTAAAACATGTGTTACTATCCCCCACATAAAATATGTTACAAGGCCATCTAAGAGCATTCTCTATACACCAACCTCTTGAGTGTACAGACTTCAACATGTTTCCCAGCCATTCTCCTCAGCAGGAATTATAGCACTAAAGAATGATAGACCAATATACCTATCCACCTACTACTGTATGACATCTGGACAAAGCCTGACATAATTGGTGGACAGAAGCCCAAATACATGGCCTTACATGAAATATTGCTTTTATACACTGAGAAAGTTGAATTCAATAGAAATGTATACTAGGTATCACCTGAGCACATGTATGTATGCATATGTTCAACTGGAAGGCACAAAACTAATCGCATGGGTTTCAAGCAGCCAAGTAAATAGGTTGTGCATGTTGCACGTGTGTTATATCATACAACATACAACAGACATATATGTGTACAGCTACTGGTGGTTGCATTGCCCTGACACTGATGTTGGTTCTGGAGTTGGCATGGTTATCAGGTATTAATCAGAAAAGTGTCCACCTGTGTTATGAGCCTCTGTCCATGCCTACCACTACAGCTATATCATCACCTATATACAGTGGATATCACAAGTGCATACACCCCTGTTGGAATGCCAGGTTTGTGTGTTGCATGACAAACAGACCACAGAAGATCATGTCATAATGTTTCTCATCTTGAATGTGACTCCTAACCTGTCCAATTAGATAACCACCTGGCAAAAAATATCCAAAGCTGACTTTGCAGCCATGAAAACAGGTGTGGATGTCTTCACTGCACCCATGGCAATGGGATGTAGCTGCATGACTGTGAAATCATGCACATAGGCACTGTACAAATAGGTAAATGAATGCATGGTACTAGCCAGAGCCAACAGAACCCAGACACTTTCCTCCAAACACTGGAAGACAATGTTGATGGTCCCCTGGCATTGCTGAAGTGTACATCAGAAAGAGGACACAGTTGCAGGGAAAGGTGGTGTCCCATGACTGTTGAACTCCCTTATTAGCCTCAAACACAAATTTGGATCACTCATGGAGTCCCCGACAGCCATCTATGGCAGCAGAGATGCAGAAGACACTGACAACAGTCACAGCAGCCATGATAGTTACATCACCAACCTCCACAGCATTAAACACAAGTGCTGCAAGTTAATGCACAAGGCAAATACCTATACTGAGGCAACAAATATTGGCCACAGTCTTGCAACACATTCAGTGCCAGTTTTACCACCCCCCCACAAGTTCGTAGGTTCATAGGCGTGTACTAGGCTAATGGCTCAGGTGCCTTTACAAGCCTAGCCCATAGGATTACCCTGGCATCGTGCCACACGACCTTAGTTCTCAGTGCCTCTGCCGAGTAAAGCCACTGGAGTGATCCCTGGGGTGAACTTTCTATTTCCCATCCACTCATCAAGATTTCTCTTGAAGAGGGACAGTGAGATGCTCTGCTTGACATGAATGGGAAGTCTATTCCATAGCATGGGCAGTCTCGGGGTTATGAACCTGTCCCTCCAGCATGTTCTGTTGATTGTGGTAATGAGGCAGAGGGATTGGGATTTCTTTAGATGTAGCATTTCTAACAGCATGTTCTGTTGATTGGGGAAATGAGGTTGAGATCTCTGGAGTGAGTGGTGCAGAGGGATTGGGATTTATTTAGATGTAGCATTTCTAACAGAGCGGGGTCAGACATGGCTTTGTAAGTCAAGCAGAGATCACCTCTAAGTAGGTGATATGAGACAGAGAATAGGTTCATAGATTCAAAGGTAGGTACTAGGCTATTGGTCCAAGAGCCCATATAAACCTAGCCAAACAGTACCCTGGCTTTTGCCACCCAAGAAAATTATTTTCCTGTACCCCTGTCAAGCAGAGCCACAGAAGTGATCCCCGGGGTGAATTTCCTATCTCCCATCCAATCATCAAGATTTTACCTGAAGAGTGCTAATGAGGAGTTTTGTTTGATAAAGATAGGTAGCTTGTTGCAGAGTATGGGAAGTCTCTGGGACAGGAATCTATCCTTCCAGCATGTTCTGTTTATTGTAGTGACAAGTTTAGGTCCCTAGAGCATGTAGCTCAGAGGGATTGGGATTTCTTTAAGTGGAGCATGTCCAACAGCTCTGGGTTTGACATAGCTTTGTATGTTAGGCAGAGATCGCCTCTGAGTAGGCAATATGCAACAGAATAAAGCCGGAGTTTTTTGAGACGGTCTGCATAGGCCATCTGTTTGAGGCAGGTAATCCTCTTTGTGAAGTATTTCTATGGCCTTTCTGGTTGTTGTAGATGCCTTGTGAGGTATATACCAAAAGGGGTGTTGTACTCTATAATGGGTCTAATGAGTCATGAGTAGAGCGGAACAATGACCTCTTTTTTCCTGGATGAGAAACCTTTTGTGATGAGGTGTGCCACATAGAAGGATTTCCTGACTACTGTGGCAATGTGATTATCAAAGGAGAGACTACTGTCCACCTGTGTTACAAGGTCTCTTATCACACTTTCAGTGTTAAGTAGACTACCACCTATGTGGTAGTTCATGGGTACAGAGTTTTTTACCAAAAGGGATGACAATGCACTTTTTGGCATTGAACTTGAGGCCATGGCTTTGACACCAGGCATCTGTCTCAGTGAGGCCCTTTTGTAGGATGTCCACATCGCTAGGAGTTTTGATTATGGCTTCTAATTTGCAGTCATCTGCGAACTTTGTTAGCCAAAGACCTTCTGTATTAGTCTGTACTTAATAGAAATAGATACCAAACAGGAGAGGACCTAGGACTGAACCCTGTGGTACTCCACTTGTCACTGGTCTGAAGTTGGATTTAGAGTCTGCTACTTTCACAGTGTGGGTTCTCTCAGTGAGCCAGTTGGCAACCCATCTTGTGACATAGGGATTTATACATAGTTTAGTGAGTTTATCTATAATTCCAGAGTGGGGGAAGGTGTCAAAAGCCTTGGCGAGATCTAGATAGGCTGTGTGAACCACCTTACCCTCATCTATGGCTTTGGTGACCGCTTCAAAGAAGTCTATCAGGTTTAGGAGACATGATCTGCCTTTTACAAACCCAAACTGGGTAGGTTCCAGAGTCTGGAGATTACCAATGTCATTGCTTATAAGGTCCATGATGATACGTTCCATAGCCTTGCAGACCTGGCTCGTTAGGCTAATGGGGCAGTAGTTCCCGGGGTCCGTGGTGGCTCCCCCTTTGTAGAGTGGGATAACCATTGCTGTGCACCATTCAGTGGGCACAAAGCCAAAGGTGAGGCTATGATTGAGCATGGTACTTAGATACTTAGGTACTTAGGTACCAGTTTGTTCTGTAGTTCATGTAATGCACAGCCTGGGATGTTGTCAGGTCCCACGGATGCTGTATTCTTAGTTTTGGAGAGTGTGTTTTTTACCTGTGCAGCCATGATTACAGGAACTTTACATTCTTCTGGTATAGAAATGGGCCCTTTAGGGGATGAGAGAGGGGTAAAGTTAGCACTGAACCTATCTGCCAGGATGTTGACAATATCAGTTGGTTTGGTATACTAAGTGCCATTGTGCTGTAACTCAGAGCAGATCTGAGTGTTGTCAATGAGATTCTTGACACAGCCATAGAATGCTTTGTGGTTGTCTTTAGAATCAGTGGCGATTTTGTTTTCATAACTAGTTTTGGATGATTTTATGAGGGATCTCAGCTTCTTACTGAGGCTGACCACAGATTTCCTCCAATCATGGGATTTTACTCTTTTTTGCAACAGTTTTTTTCCTCTGTTGTAGAGTTTGTTTATGGCAGGGGACCACCAGATTGACTTCCCTTTTTTTTTGAGGATAGCATCTTCGTTCTGTTAGGGATTGCATGATCCATGCACTCATGTAAGTGCTTATGAAGTGCAATTGTATAGGATTCAGCAGTCATACTTCTATTGTCCGTCAGCATGGGTGTCGTGAAGTTTGCCACTTCTGTCTTAAGAAGCATGAAGTTGGCTTTGGAGAAATTTTTACGGTGGTTTCCCTAATGGGGTGGGGATGGGATGTGGATGTTTAGGGTGATTTGCTTGTGGTCGGATCTGACCAATGAGGAATTGACCTATGGTGTGGAACACTGGTTGCCTGTGTTGGTAATGATCAGGTATAGGATCTTGCTGGCCCTGGTGCTGGTGTGGATAAGTTGATCCAAGGCATTGGACTTTATGAATTCCAGAAAACGTTGAGCACAGAGTTGGTACATGAGTAGTTTTCCCAGTTAATGGTGGGGTAGTTGAAATCACCTATTATTAGGGTGTTAGGTTGTACCCTAATATTTTCCAGTGTATCAAGAAAAGAGGAGTGGGAATCCAGGGGCATGGTGGGGGATCTGTAGCAAGCTACAATTTGGAATGCGGTCTTGCCCAGAGTTAGTTGCACTTGGATAATCTCAGATGCATTATGCTGAGCAACTAGCCTGGAAGTTTGGATATCCTTAATGAATATGGACACACCTCCACCTTTAGTGCTTCGGTCCAGGTTAGGTGGCCAAAAGGTGTGGTATGAATTATAGCCTGGTAATGCAAGGGTTGCTCTCTGGAGCCTTGAACCAAGTCTATGTCACTGCACAAATGTCAATGTTCTCCATTTTAAGGAGTGCCTTGAGTGAGTGCATTTTGAGGTTTAGATTTCTATCATTAAGTAGCATTACCCTCAGATTTTGCTTGCTTGTACCTGTTACAGTAGAGAATTTGTCATTTGAATCTTGCCTAAAAAAGGCACTATAGGGGTGGCAAGACCCTTAGTCAGCATCCGGAATCTCAAGGGCGACAGGTGCAGGCCATCTCTGGCAAAGCATCGTGGTTTGTCGATCATGTCATCCGAGGCAGACAGATACTGGATCCCCTTAGAATGACACCAGAAGCTTAACAATTCTTGAAGTCAATCATTTTGTCCTTGTACTGTGGTGTCATTCTGGGTGATGACAGGATGCTACTCAGCGCTAGGGTCATACCTGCCTCGGCTACAAGTGAAGTGAAGTGCTGAGTGAATGTGTTCTCACATGCTGTATCCATGTCCATTTTAGGCATCTGTGTGTCACCAGGATGTGGCCCTGCAGCAAGGCCACAGGGTATGACAGTGTGGTGACACATCTACCATGTCATAGGCAGGGTACAGTATGTGCATGGCAACTCCTGGTCTGTAACACAGTGATTGCATATGCCTCAGATTATAGGGCTGAGGGTTGTACATAGGTACATGTTGATATACATTTGTTGTAGAATGGAGAATTTTACATTTTCTGGCTTGGACACACCTCTGATTGCTAATAACCACAGCCACAGGGGATATTCATCAACCAAACACACTGGGATTACACACACACACATACACACACACACACACACACACACACACACACACACACACACACACACACACACACACACACACACACACACACACACACACACACACACACACACTCACATTTGCCAGTACTGAGATCCATAGGTTCATTGCTTCATAGGTGTGTAGTAGGTGAATGGGCCTGAAGGTTCTACAAGGCTAGCCCAAGGGAATACCTTGGCATCAGGCCACATGACAATAGTCCCCATTGTGGCCCAGGGGTATAGTCACTGGAGTGGTCCCCAGGGGCGGGTATTGTATTCACCATCCACTCACCAGGTTTCTATTGTGGGTGCCCAGTGATGTGCACTGCTTCTGATGTATGTGATCTATATTCCATAACATGGACAGAGTCTGGGTTGTGCACATGTGCCACATGCATGTTCTTTGATGTGTGGAAGTGTACTTGAGGTCTCTGGTCCATGTTGTGCGGACAGATTGGTATCTTCTGATTTAGTATTCTTGACCTCATTTGGTGAGACCTGCCTATGTAACTCAGGGTGTGATTGCACCTACACTGACAGTATGATACAGGTATTCAGTAGAGTTAGTGGCATCTGTCCATACAGGGTATGTGTATAAGGTATGGTATTCCCTTTGTGGGGTACATTTGCAGACTCTACAGTTGTTGCAGGTGTCCAGTGGGGAACATGGCAAAAGGCCCACTGTACAGGTTTATTAGGCTACTGAGGGGATGGAATAAGGTGCCATGTCCTTTTACTTGCTGGACAACACACACTCATTCAGGAGATGCAACACATCAAAGTACTCTCTGATGTCAGTGGCACTGTTGCAGTCAACAGACATGTAGTCCACTGCTATCACACCATGGGTACTATCTGTGAGGCAATATGCAGGGGAACTACCACTATAGTGGTTGTTGCCTAGCCAAGTGTGTTTGTGTATGATACGTGGGTAGAGAGTGGTCTCTGAGTAACAGTAGGGTTGCCTATATTGTTCACTAATCCATACTGACACATTTAGGGGTGTGGATTGTCTGAGTGCATGTGTGATATGAAAGCTACTTACAGCTGACTCACAGATATACCTGGGACATTCCCCTTATGCACCTTGTGCGGGGACATAAGCAGTCTCTCATTACGTCATAACTGTGCCTTTTGTGGTCTGCCAGTGATTGGCCAGACTACATCAGTATTCCATACTACACGGACAACTAATGTGCTGCTAACCTGTGTGTACAATTCCAAAGTTGTGTGCAGCTGACAGTTACATTTTATGCACTCTCTCTAGGGTACTTCCACCTGTGTATTGTGTGTACATATGGGCCCACATTCATGGCATGTCCATCTTTCAGATGGTGACAGATATTGATATCTGAACAGTGAGTATGGATGACTGCTGACATGGGTATTTCTGAGAAGCACTGTGGTTAGCACTGCAGTTGTCGGAACATGGCCCTGCAATGACAGTACTACCCATAAGCCACAGAGACACAACCCTCCATGCCAACATGCTGACCACTTCCAGACAATATTGAACACACAACAACCTAACACAGACCCCTGCATATTGTACACATGCAACAATCTATCCTGTAGATTAGGCCAGCTTGGGTAATCTGTGCTCCACTGATATATCTCGTCACACTTACATGTTACTGCATTTCTACATAGGATTGTGGAGAGCGAGGCACAACTGATGACTTTAAACATTTTCTATGACTGTACTGGTATTTCAGGTACTCTGCTGGCTTCCATTTCATATTGTATTCTGACCTAGCATGTAGACTGGAGGCATATCAGTAGAGTACAGATCTTAGGTTTTATTGACCTACATTTCAGTTTCAGACTTCTTACCCTTCAGAACTAACATACAACTGTCAGACCTGTTGTAGCCTGTCTGTATAGGTCTGGAGGGGGGCTGTTCACCATTGCCATCAATTGGTGGCCTTAGCCCAGCCTTTCTTTATGGTCATCTACACCTGTCCTGCTGGCTGAGGCCGGTGGTGGATATGTGAGCCTCACTGACATGCATGTGTGTGTCCTATGGACACACATTTGGCCCACCATATGTACTGCAGTGGGATTTGTCACCTTGTCTAGTACTGCCTAGTATGTTGACACCTGTATTTGTTATGTATTTCATGCTGCCCATGTAGGTGTCCACTATCTGCTGCCATCCCATTCAGCCACCTGATTCCCTTGCATGCTCGTGTCCATATCATAGATACAACTATCAGAACATACTACTCCATTCAACAATTGATAGGAAGAGTGACTTACCTTGTGGCTGTACCAGTACTGAGGACGGTGCTGGACGGCTGCCTATGTTGGATGCACATAGTACACTCCCTATACATGGTAAAGCACAGGTAGTGTCATGTTTGGCATCCCTTTTACTGTATGTGCAAGTCAGAGAGAGGTGTCATACCCTGGGTCCCTACTGTGTCAGTGTATGTGCTATGCGTTGCCTTTTTGCCAAGGCCTGGGCATACTGGGCATGCCTCCTTCTGCCTACATAGGCAGGTTCAGGTAGTTCCTCCTCCAAGTTATTCTGTGCCTGTGATGGCCTTGGCAATGGTGGGGGGCTGTGTGGTCTTGCCCCATGCTGTTCCTGTTGCAGGAGCATATTGTGTAGCATGGCACATACTATGAACATCTGTGTACATGTAGCTGGGGAGTACAGCAAGGCTCCACCAGATATGTCCAGCCAGCGGAACCATGACTTGAGCATCCCAAATACATACTCTATTATGATTCTGGTTTGTGTGTGTGCCTCATTATGGAGTTCTTGTTCATGTGTGTAGCATTTCTGAGGGGAGTCATCAGCCATAGCTCCACTGCATCATCAGTATCCCCCACCAGGTGGCCATATGGGATGCCCCCACTGGCAAATGACTGGTACAGCTGTGTCATATGCCAGATGTGAGAGTTGTGATAGCTTCCAGGACTACCAGCACACACATTTAAAATAATGCCCTAGGCATCGCACATGAACTGGCAGTTGATGGAGGGGAAGCCTTTGTGGTTTATGTAGACCCTACCCCACTTGCCGGGTGGTGCTTTGATGTATATGTGCGTGCAGTCTATAGCACTCACTACCTCAGGTTATTCTGCTATTTGGTGGAAGAGACGTATATTGCTGGTCAACACCTCATGGGTGTTGAGGAAATATATGTGCTCACTGACATGTGATGACATGGCATCCAGGAACTGGTGGAGTACCCTGGATGCTGATGCCTGTGAGATCCCCATGATATCCCCAGTTGCCCTTTGGAAGATACCTGTGGCTAGTATTCTTAAGCCTACACATACCTTGGTATCCACTGGAATGGGTTCCCCTCTGTTTGTTCTGTCTGTGAGGCGGGGCCGGCACAGCTGAACAATTTGCTGTAGAATGCCCCTGTCCACCCTATAGTGCTCCACTATCTCCAGCTCAAGTAACCCCTGGTAGGTTACCCTGGGTCTGTACACTCTTCTCCTCCTCCTTACATTGGGATAGTCATCAGCATTCACATCCTCACCACCCTCAGCCTCTTGCACATATTGATGTAAGAGAGCAATAGCAGCCCTAACATTTTGTTAGATTTGTCAGGTAAAATTTCCCCATCTGAGTACACCGGTGGTGTAGAATTTGTTGGAAAAGACAGACTGAAGGGTATTTGCATAGTTTATAGTAGTGTGCTGGGCTGCTGCCTGTGTAATTGGCTGATCCTGATACATTTCACCTGCCAGCTATGCTAGTTCTCCTTGATTGCCTTCCTACTACTGTTTTCCCTTCCCATTGCCTTCTCGTTTAAGCCCTGAGGTACGCCACACATACCCAGTGTTCAAAGGTGAACAGAGCTGCTATTTCCTGTTTTTTTTTTTTTTAAACCTGGTGTGTAACTCGCACACCCATTTAAGCAGTAAAAACAGTGCTCAATAATGTGAGACACACCCCCTTCCTTAGCTTTGCTTAGTTAAGGGCAAACACAGGCCACACAGCTCCAATAACCTTACAGCATGCATGACACTCTCCCTTATGATGTCATCCACCTCTTAGACTTATATAATGGTGTTGCTGCACCTACACAGTTGGGTGCAAGCTAACACAGAGAGGAAATCTGTGATTCAGTATCATTCCCCTCATTTACATAAACCAGAATGCTAATTCATAGTTACCACACTCACACTGAGCCTTCCCTCTTAACAACCACTATTCCCTGGTATTGTTGTCTTATGCATGTCATTGACTATTATGGCAAAATGCTGATTTGGGTATAAAAGCTTATTTCCCCCTTTTTTCTTATTTTCTTGGCGATCCTGTTTGTGCACCGCTGCCCTATGCTGAAACGGTCGAGATCGGCCAAAAAAAATTTTGTTTTTATAAAATTGCAACTATTTATCATGCCAATGGCTATATATTTGGTCATTGGCATGCTTACTACATTGAATACATGCTTTCTTTCGAGCTGTCATGCCTCCGTTTTGTAATTTGCAGAAATGTATTCGGTTAGTAACTGAAAGAAAGGGAAATATGTAAAATATACAAGAAGTAATTAAATGTGGTAAATTAGCTATGTGGAACAAAGGTCAATGGACTTATGGAAGGGGTCAATTAATGGCGATAATAGTTGTAAGGTTTTTCAGACTGTCTGGTAATGTGGTTGGAGGTGATGGGAAAAGGGACTAAATTAAAATAGCAAAGATAATAAAAAGAATAAATGTGGAAGTATTGCAGCTATGGAATGATCATATAATCATGAAGTACTTCTATACAAACCGGTCTGAATGATGGATTTAATTTAAAAATAAGTATAAAAAGTGTTTTTTTTCCCCAATGGCAAGATAGAAAATGAAGTATGGGAAAATGTATTGAAATGCATTAGATAATTTACAGAATAATTTTATTATACAAGAGAATATTATGATATGGAAAAGAAATATATAAAAGAAAGAGAGAAAAATAAAGGCATTACTGTTTAGGCTGATATATTATTTACAAGGGAAAAGGTAGAGGTTTCTGTATATTTAGATAAATAGTAAAGGAGGGTATTAGTAGAATGAGAAAAATGAAAAATGCAAAAGGAGAGGTAAAAAGAGCACAAGGCCAAATTATGAGTATTGTACTACGACATATAGAAATATGTTTAAAAGTTAAAAGAAAGAAAACAAGAGGGAAAAGGAAGTAAAAAACATTTTCAGACCATCCTTGGCAAAGCAATGTGGTCTGCCAACCATGTCCTCCCAAGCAATCATATTGTGGCACCATCCACAGTGATGGCAATATACTGCTCAGTGCTAGGCTCATACTAGCATGAGACACATAGCCTGAAAGTTCCATAATGCCTCTCTTGATATAGTCCAGGGAGGTATAGCTCAGGTCATTTACACCTACATGAACTATGATGGAATCAGACTGGTCTCTGTGGTGGTATCTGTGGTGTAATGACTTAAGTGTGTGTGTGATTTGGCAGCTCTTGTCTCCAGATAAACAACTAACAGTTATCTTCTCCTTGTTCAGCCTCATTTGAGGGGCATTAGTATATCTTACAATGGAGGGCCTTAGGATGAGAGTCCTGGGAAGTATGTTTGCTTGCCTTAGGGGCTTAGTGTTTGGGGTTCCACTGGCAGTGACATTGTGTGTGGTGCTAGGTGTTATTTTTTTCAGAGTGCCTTTGAGCATGCTAATGCATAGCTTTGACAATGGGCAAGTTAGGTGATCTTTGCTGTTTAGAGAGATTGCTTTCAAGTGCCTTAGGATATGCTATGTGAAGTGGGTTTTGTATGTGCAGATTTGACAAGCTGGTGTGTGACTGTATGTCAGAGTTTAACCTCCGTTGTTATTGTGTAAGTATACCTCTTGCACAATGTGTCTGCTTCTTTAAGGATTAAGTGGTTATCAGTAAACAAGAGACAATTGTTACATTGTCTCAAGGTGCACATATCCACCAAGCTAGCTACAGAGAAGTTAGGAAATGGCATACTATACTGTCCAGTCCTTTGACTGCTGAGCTGCAAAGGGGTGTTGAATTGGGGTTAGAAGGCTATTAAAGGTGCTTTGTTGATGCAGACAAATAAAGGTGCTTTATTGGGACATAGTATGCCAAACTATACTAAATTCTACTAACTTTAATGTTTACACAATACTGAATTCTACTATATCTGTAAGTATGGCCACTTGTCACCTAACTACCTGCTTTTTAACCTTGGTGTACAAGCTATTTGCTCTGTATTGCTGCTTTACATGGTATAGTTTTATGTACCATTATACAGGGAAAATTTGCATTCTAGGTGTTTGCTGCTATACAGGGCACTACTAACCCATGGAATGTGCGCAACTTACAGCAGCGGCACAGAACAAAAAATGAAAACTAACTAATAAGCCCTCTGGCCAGTAAAAATCCTTTTATGTATTTCTCAACTCAGATAGATGAGGCAAACATCTCTTGCTAAAAGATGAATAGACCCAGTCCTCCTAATGTGAATACACAGTAGAAGAGACCCATAAGTGCAATGCTGCCACAAACCAGTTAAATAGCTAGGTGGGAATCCCTTCTCGAAGGCAATTTCAACACAGTCTTAAAGCAGTAACAGTGAAGAGGCAGAGCAATTATTTTACAAAAAAAATCAGTGAAATGCGCAAATAAAAGCAGGGATTAGTAGTGATCATTCAAAATAACATAGGCAAGTGTGATTTAGCAATCAAAGGTACTTAACTTTGCCTGGACGGCACTAGATATAAGTAAAATATTTCTGGAATACAGGCTAGGACTCCAAACTTCACTGAGCTCTAGAAAATTAGTAGGAGATAATATGAGCTGAAGATATATAACGCTGTTCTGTGTTTTTCATATCCATGACACATTTGTTATTGTGACTTGTTCTGTTAGTGCATTATACTTGCCATGTGTCATTTGTGGAGCTTTTTATTCCTTGGTATCAGCCTCATTGGAATACTGTGTGTGTGTGTGTGTGTGTGTGTGTGTGTGTGTGTGTGTGTGTGTGTATATATATATATATATATATATATATATATATATATATATATATATATATATATAGGTGTATGTCAATGCATCAAAAACTAAATCCATCGAAAGGCAAATGATTTTATACAACTTGTTGCTCAGCACCTTACTGAAAATATTTTTTTTTCCTGCAGTGGGGAAAGCTGACCTGTAACCCCCAACTCCCCCTATAATTATAGGTACAAACTCCGAGATCCTAATACAGTGAGGAAGGAAGGTTAGAAAGATCTCACACACAACACATCCAGCAAGTTTAATTAGCTCTGACAGCACTTTTCTTGGTGTGATAAGCTGACATTTGACAACTTGTCTGTAACCAATATGTATATGGTTATGGCACTTTTGATCTAAAGCTCAGGGATTGTGCAATAAAACAGTTGGAGTATTTAATTAACAGGGACTGTAGGAGGTACAAGGGAGTTTGCCCGTGCAAAATATATGTTTTCACTTGACATAATGATTAATCCTCAGAGCATGTGTAGAAAAGTGTCAAAATATTGCCATTTACATTAATTTGTTGATATTTGGAATGTTAATATTTTGGGCATTCACTGTTAGGTATTTCTAATATATACTGCAGCTCTGTAGGGTAAATTAAATAATTTTACTTAACATTATGTAGGTGCTCCAGTTTACAAATAAGTAGATTTACAGGCATTATTTATACAGAAAAAGAAAACTTCTATGCATGCAGTAGTTGTCAGCTTAATCTATATGCAGTATAGCTGCATGCAAGTGTTAATTCTAACCTCAGCAAAATATTTCATATCCTTAGGTTCATCTAGGGATGCAGATATTTTAGACAGCTGGCATCATATTAAAGAAATAATGATATTTTTTCTTTAATTTTTGAAGTTATATAATGACCAACTGCTCGATTAATTGTAGTTGAACTGCACATTAATCTTGTAAGGTCAAATAAGCCATATTTTCCCTTTTTCCAAGGTACAGCAGTCTCAGAGTTGATTATATTAGGTCAAGAGGAACAAGAACATAGCTCTGTGGATGTGGTATGCCTTGCAGAAAAACACTCATCATGAAAAGCAAGCAGATTTATTTTGATGAAATGGGTGGCAACAAATTGAAATGGATTCCATTTTTCCGAGAATTCCAGGACAATGATGTTTTCAAAAATTAATTTAGTTATACTAATATAACCCAACTGGACTCAACTGATGTGTTTTTTTCTTAAGAAAATACAGCTTCTTCATCAATGTATCATACGTTTCTAAAAATCCAAATGCAGTTTGAGGAAGAACAACGGCTGTTGAGGACAGCTTACTGATTACCACTCAGAAAAGCACTTCCTGGATAAATGCAATAAAACTGCACACTTTGAGATAACTTACCATGTTCAGACTATATTCTATATTTTGCTTTTCTCAGGAAAGTACCAGAAATATCACTGCATTGTTGTCCCTTTCCCAACTTTTTGTAGTGTTTGCTATGTCTAGTAGCCATTTTATTTAAATTGACTTTATTTTCTGGAAAAGTTTAAGTGGACAAAGCTTCTGTAGGAGAGAAGCTCTACATTACATACATCTGATTGAGCAAACAGTAAAATATACTATAACACTCAGGTTTATATAACTTAACAGATGAACACCACAATGCATACGCAATATTTACAGACCTTTGACCTTAGACACATCTCTACAATGTAGTATATAAAGAAAGCAAAATGCACACACGTCAATTAAACATTCATGATTTCACAATGCTTGTGTTTAATTCCTCCGTAATACTGGCATGCAGACAGTATGTAAGGCATACACATATTTTATCCAAACACTTAAATTCACCCAGGAGATTATTTTTGGAAAAATATGAGACTTTAGTGGCCTGTGTTTGATTTGACTGCATGAGTTGGGAAATTAGTAATGGGGTTGGTATAAAGGCAGTATTGTTGTACTGAATGGTATGCCTTCGTTGGACTGTAAATTTGTAGCTGGGATAAGAGTTACAATAATAAGTTTCTTGGTAATGAGGTTGTTACAAATGCCATTTACTTGGGAGGCACATCTTCTTTAAATTGCATGTAAAATGAGATATTGCTAATATCGCCTGAAATCAAGCTCTATAGTTTAGCAACCCATACAGAGCTTAGACAGTCACCATTACGAATTTTTGATTTTTGAGTGAGTAACAAGTAATGGCTTAGAGAGGACACTTTTCTCTAGGCTATGTACCAGTTTAATAACTTGCTTATGGAAGGGCATCTGTTTGGTGTATAGATTATATTGTGGGCAGTTTTAATATAAGAAAGGGTAAGAGATTAGGTAGCTGCAACCAGTTAAAGGAGTGAAGTGCCACGCAGGGAAATATTTAGTGATTGTGGTTACTTGAAAATGTGCAATTTCATTACAAGATTCCCCTGGTTTAGATAGCTAAAAGGCATCCAGGGGAAATTAGGGTGTAAATAGCTGTGAGCTACAGAATTATATGCACATTCTGTTAGGAATTGTTTCACTTTATAGAAAACTTCTAGTTTGTGGTTAGTTTTTTCAACTGCATGTTGCATGTTGGATGTGCTAATTAAATTTTTATCTTTGCTATTTTGTTATTCTCAGTAGTTTTGTATTTTGTAATAATTCTAGCATTTTTGACAGATAATATTAAGTCATAATAGTTTGATTGCTGGGTTCATAGGTTCATAGGTGGAATGCCATTAATATAGTTTTATTTGCATTTAGGAGCAGTTGCAGGTAATTTTGAATTTGATTGAAAAGACAACACAAGTAAATGTTGAGTCACCAACACATTTAATTAGATTTGCTAGGTGAAAGACTACATGCATCTTGTTTATAAATTTATTAAAGAGTAAGGATCCTAATACTGAACCTTGTGACACACAAAGTTTTTTGTTGAGGAACTAATAGAGCATCAACCCAGGGTACATGTTGTGTTTGGTGACTGAGGTAACTTTTAAACCAGTTGATTACATTGCTTGTGAAGCGTGGGATTTGAAATTGTATTAAATCCTTATGATGGGTCTAAAAATAAGGTTGCAACTATTTCACTTAGATTTTGTTTGTCTTGATCATAGTTTATGAAGGTTGGTAATGCTGTGTCTGTCGTATGATCTGGCGGAAATCCATACTGTGTGGAAGGCAGCTCATCAACTCTATGTGAAAATATTTTTCAAATATTTTATATTGTCCTTTCCAGAATATAGACTCTAGCCATGATTGTACCATGACCAACAACAAAATGTACAACGGCTTCCAGTTCTGTTTTACAGAACCTGCGATTATCTGTTTTTTGATTTTTTCAATTGTCTTTATAAACCAACATATACATAGTCCTCCATCTTAAGCCACCATTATTATCCTTTCATCTCTTGGTTTAACGTTCTCTTTCCTTAACCATCTCTCCATCAAAATTTGGTCAAAATATGGTCATTCAAGGAGTTTTTGTTACCTACTATATTTTTTCTGGTCTTTTTTTTCTTTTTTTGGATACTTTCAGTTACCATCTGTTTTTGTCCACATCTGTTTTGATTTCCATTACCACTTTATTTCAAAATGCTTCTGCTGAACTAAGCAAAGATGTCATCTTAGATTTCTTATCATTGTTTAAAACTTTCACTAACTTTGGATTTGATGAGGTCAGCAAATATGTATGCAGCCCTATCTATGATTACTTTACTGACCTGTATATGTTGTCAATTTAAAAGAATCTCTCTTTTAGACAAAGGGATGTATATATATATATATATATATATATATATATATATATATATATATATACAGTTATAAAATCTTGGTATGCACTATTCTTAGGATATTATTTGATAAACATGAAGCACTTTTCTTCTTGCCCAACTGATTTAATACTGTTTGTGGCCAGGCAATCACACCAAAGCTGTAAGTCAGAACAGGAAGAACAGGTTGATTTATAGCCTGGAATTTATTACTAGATGTCATAGGTTCATAGGTAGGTACTAGGCTATTGGCCCAAGGGCCTAAGTAAGCCTAGCCAACAAGGTTCACCTGGCTTACATCACCCAAGAAAGTTATTTCCTGTGCCCCTGTCGAGCAGAGCCACAGAAGTGATCGCCAGGGTGTATTTCCTATTTCCCATCCACTTATCAAGATTTTTCTTGAAGAGTGCTAGTGAGGAACTTTGCTTGACACGGATGAGTAGCTTGTTCCAAAGTATGGGAAGTCTATGGGACAGGAATTTATCCCTCCAGCATGTCCTGTTTATTGTGGTGACAAGGTTTAGGTCCCTAGAGTGTGTAGCTCAGAGGGATTGGGATTTCTTTAGATGTAGCACGTCCAACAGCTCTGGGTTTGACATAGCTTTATATGTTAGGCAGAGATAACCTCAGAGTAGGTGATATGCTACGGAGTAAATCTGGAGTTTTTTGAGATGGTCAGTGTAGGGCATTTGTTTGAGGCCAGTAATCCTCTTTGTGAGGTACTTCTGTGGCCTTTCCATCTGCTGCAGATGTCTTGTGAGGTACATTCCAAAAACGTCCTTGTGCTCTATAATGGGTCCAATGAGTGTTGAGTAGAGGGGAACAATGGCCTCTTTTTTCCTAGATGAGAACCCTTTTGTGATGAGGTGTGCCATGTAAAAGGATTTCCTGAGTACTGTGGTTATGTGATTATCAAAGGAGAAACTAGTGTCCACCTGAGTCCCCAGGTCTCTTATCACACATCCGGCATTAAGTAGACTGCTGCCTATGTGGTAATTCATG
This sequence comes from Protopterus annectens, assembly GCF_019279795.1. Classification (NCBI taxonomy): domain Eukaryota; kingdom Metazoa; phylum Chordata; order Ceratodontiformes; family Protopteridae; genus Protopterus; species Protopterus annectens. Next base: position 1,071,533,177 of record NC_056733.1, read on the forward strand.
GGAACAGAGTTTTTAGCAAAGGGGAAGACAATGCACTTTTTGGCCTTGAGCTTGAAGCCATGGCTCTGACACCAGGCATCTGTCCATGTGAGGCCCTTTTGTAGGATGTCCACATCATTTGGGGACTCAACTATGGCTCCTAGTTTGCAGTCATCTGCAAACTTCATTAGCTAAAGGCCTTCTGTATTAGCCTGTTCTTCAGAGAAGTAGATACCAAACAGGAAAGGTCCCAGGACTGAACCCTGTGCTACTCCACTTGTCACTGGTTTGAAGTCAAATTTAGAGTCTGCAACTTTTACAGTGTGGGTTCTGTCACTGAGCCAATTGGCAACTCATCTTGTGATGTAGGGATTTATACCTAGTTTAGTGAGTTTAGCTATAATTCCAGAATGGGGGATGGTGTCAAAAGCCTAGGCTGTGTGAACCACCTTACCCTCTTATACAGCTTTGTTGACTGCCTCAAAGAAGTCAATCAGGTTCAGGAGACATGATTTGCCTTTCACAAACCCGAATTGGGTGGGGTCCAGAGTTTGGAGGTTACCAATGTCTTTGTTTATGAGTTCCATGATGATACGTTCCATGGCCTTACAGACCAGGCTCTTCAGGCTAATAGGGTGATAGTTCCTGGAATCAGTGGTGGCTCCCCCTTTGTGGAGAGGGATAACTGTTGCTGTGTGCCATTCTATGGGCCTGAAGCCTGATGTGAGACTATGAATGAACATGGTGCTTAGGTGGGGTGCCAGTTCATTCTGAAGTTCGTGTAAAACACAGCCTGGGATGTTGTCCGGTCTCATGGATGCTGTGTTTTTGCTTTAGAGAGTGCAGCTTTTACCTGCATAGTTGTGATTTCAGGGACTCTGCATTCTTCCTGTATAGTTATGGGCCCTTTAGGGGGTGAGAGTTGGGTAAAGTTAGCACTGAACCTATCTGCCAGGACATTGTCAATATCAGTTGGTTCTGTAATTTTCATGTCATTGTGCTGTAACTCAGAGCAGATCAGGGTGTTGCCATTGAGATTCTTGACATAGCTATAGAATGCTTTGTGGTTGTCCCTAGAATCAGTGGCGATTTTGTTTTTGTAGCTAGCTTTGGAGGATCTTATAAGGGATCTCAGCTTCTTACTGAGGCTGACCTGGTAACTCCTCCACTCATGGAATTTTATTCTCTTTTGCAACAGTTTCTTCCTTCTGTTATAAAGTTTGTTTATGGCAGGGGACCACCAGATTGACTTCCTTTTTTTGGAGGATAGCATCTTGGTTCTGTTTGGGATATCACAATCCATGCATTCGTGTAAGTGCTTATAGAGTGCATCTCTGTAGGCTTCAGCAGTCATCACTGTATTGTCCATCTGCATGGGTGTCATGAGGTTCCCCACTTCTGTCTTAATAAGCATGAAGTTGGCTTTGGAGAATTTTTTTACCGTGATTTCCTTAATGGGGGATGGGGGCAGGATGTGGATATCTAGGGTGATTAGCTTATGGTTGGATCTGACCAATGAGGAGTTGACTTCAGGTGTGAAACACCGGTCACTCATGTTGGTAATGACTAGGTCTAGGATATTGTTGCCCCTGGTGTGGGTGTGGATAAGTTGATCCAGGGCATTGGAATTTATGAATTCCAGAAAGCATTAGCAAAGGAGTTGGTACATGAGTAGTTTTTCCAATTAATTGTGAGGTGGTTGAAATCGCCCATTATTAGGGTGTTTGGCTGAACCCTAATATTGTCCAGTATATCAAGGAAAGAGGAGTGGGTATCCTGGGGCATGGTGGGGGATCTGTAGCAAGCTAAAATGTAGATTGCAGTTTTGCCCAGAGTTAGTTGCACTTGGATAACCTCGGATGCATTATGCTGAGCAACTAGCCTGGAGTTGTGGATATCCTTAATGAATATGGACATACCTCTGAATTTGGTGTTCCAGTCCAGGTTAGGTGGCCGAAAGATGTGGTATGAGTTATAGCCTGGTAATGCAGGGGTGCTCTCTGGAGCCTTGAACCAGGTCTCAGTCACTGCACATTTATTGATGTTCTCCATTTTAAGGAGTGACTCGAGGGAGTGCATTTTGTGATTTAAACTTCTAGCATTGAGTAGCATTACCCTTAGTTTTTGCTTGCATGTTCCTGTTATGGTGGTGAATTTGTCATTTGAACCTTGCCTAAAAAAGGTACTATAGGGGCAGAAAGAGTCTTAGCCAGTATCCGGAATCCCAGGGGTGACATGTGCAGGCCATCTCTGGCAAAGCATCGTGGTCTGTTGACCATGTTGTCCCAGGCAGACGGATACTGGATCCCCTTAGAATGACATCAGAAGCTTAGCCAATTGTGAAGTCAATCATTTTGTCCTTGTACTGTGGTATCATTCTGGGAGATGGCAGGATGCTACTCAGGGCTAGGGTCATACCTGCCTGGGCTACAAGATCGGAGAGCTCTTCCATGTCTCTTTTCATGTAGTCCAGGGAGGTACATCTCAGGTCATTCACACCAACATGGACAATGACAAAGTCATATCTGTATTTGTTGTGGAGTGACCTTTGTGCATGGGTTATGTGGCGGATCCTGGCACCCGACAGGCAGCTGACAGTAACCTTCTCCTTGTTTAGCCTGGTGAGTGGGACATAAGTGTGCCTGACTATAGAGTCACCTATGACTAGTGTGTTGGGTACATTGTTTTGCCTTATGGGCTGTGGTTGAGTGGCACATTGAGTCTGTGGGCTGTGTGTCATTTGGATTGTGTTGGGGGTGGAGGTTGCTTGCGTTTCTTCTTTGGAGGTCTCTTTTGCTTGAGCAGATTATTATTGAGAGCCTCTGTGAATGTTTTTGGGTTTCTATGTGTGGATTTTGGTGGTGTAGGTTTAGTGGGATTATGTGATGAATGTGGTGTGGTGCAAGTCTTTACCTTCTCCTCTTGACTGTCAAGTTCAGTCTTGGTTGAAGAGAGCTTTACCTCCAGTTTGGCTGGATAAGTGCATCTCTCACAGTTTGTGGTGTTGGGTGGTAGGAATAGAGGGTTGTCTGTGTACATGAGGCAATTGCTACATTGCCCCAAGATGCCCAGATTCATCAGATAGACAGGGGACCACATTGGGAGCTGACCCTTGGACATGTCTGAATAAAAAACTACTTTCTTCTAGACAAATGAGGAAAGTGAGTATAAGAGCTGTTTTTCTCTAAGCAAGTGAGAAAAGTAAGTACGAGAACTGTTTTCCTCTAGGTAAAGAGGAAGGTTGAGTGCTGTAGTAATTTGTAGTTTATTTAGTGCTAACAACAAGTTCTGAACAAGTGCTGAGCACGAATAAGCAAATTCAAGTGCTAAAACTAAGAATCTGTACCTGGATCTTGTGGTAGATAAGCTATCTAGTGCTTATCACTCCCACTGATAAGCTAGAATGCTTCCCTCCAACACAGAAAGGCTTGGGGTGGGCTCAGAAGCTTACAAGCAATCCTGGATACAGCAAATCTGTATCTGGACTAGACTAGTTACAGGAATGGTGGGAAAGAATCACAAATGTGGGCTTTTCAACCAGAAGGTTGAAAGAGATGGAAAAACTGTCTAGACGGCCAATAAACTACACTTTTTGGGCCTGAAACCACTCTTGTGGTAGATATGCTACCTAGTGCTTACCACTTCCACTGATAAGCCAGAAGGATTCCCTCCAACACAGAAAGGCTTGGGGGGACTCAGAAGCTTACAAGCAGTCCTGGATACAGCAAATCTGTATCTGGACTAGACTAGTTACAGGAATGGTGGGAAAGATGTGCAAATGCGGGATTTTCAACCAGAAGGTTGAAAGAGATGGAAAAACTGCCCGAACGGCCAATAAACTACAATTTCTGGGCCAGAAACCACTCTTGTGGTATATAGTTTACCTAGTGATTACCACTCCCACTGATAAGCTAGAAGGCTTCCCTTCAACTCAGAAAAGGCTTGGGGGGCTCAGAAGCTTACAAACAGTCCTGGATACAGAACATCTGTATCTGCACTAGACTAGTTACAGGAAACTTGGGAAACAAGAGCAAATGCAGGCTTTTAAATGAGAAAGTTGAAAGAGATGGAAAAACTGTCCACATGCATAATAAAACTACAATTTCTGGGCCAGAAACCACTCCTGTGGTAGATAGGCTACCAAGTGCTTACCACTCCCACTGATAAGCTAGAAGGTTTCCCTCCAACACAGAAAGGCTTTGGGGGCTCAGAAGCTTACAAACGGTCCCGGATACAGCAAATCTGTATCTGGACTAGACTAGTTACAGGAAAGGTGGCAAACAAGCGCAAATGCAGGCTTTTAAACTAGAAAGTTGAAAGAGGTGGAAAAACTGCCCAAATGGCCAATAAACTACAATTTCTGCGCCAGAAACCACTATTGTGGTAGATAGGCTACCTAGTGCTTACCACTCCCACTGATAAGCTAGAAGGCTTCCCTCCAACACAGAAAGGCTTTGGGGGCTCAGAAGCTTACCAACGGTCCTGGATACAGCAAATCTATATCTAGAGTAGACTAGCTACAGGAAAGGCAGGAAACAAGCTTAGAATTTTTTTTTGGAAAGTAGAAAGGGAGAAAGGAGAAACAGAAGATAATTCAAAATTAAGAACCTAAGTGGCTTGCCCTTCACAAATGTTCTCTCTGTATTAGGTAGCGTGAGCTAGTGACACTAGACTGGAATAGAGCTGGGATAGAGCTGATCAGATGGGACTGGTAGGAATGTCTGAAGTCAAAATATGCTCTCACTGTACTCAGTTGAGTGATCAAATGAGATAGACCCAGGAGAGGTGTTCCAACACAAATTTACAGGAGGGCAGGCAATTCCAAAGCCACCAAAATTATTACCACAACTAGAACAGAGGAAACTAACTGCAGAGACAGAGAGAGACCACAGTATTCTATAAAACAATTAAATAGAAAAATAAATAACTACAGAGAGACACAGACACAATATTCAATGAAACAATGAAATAGACAGAAAAATGAAATGCAGTACAATTTTAACACTTATGGCAGTTTTTGACATGAGCTCTAGTTATCTAAAATATTTCTTTCTGAGATTTATTCCCATTTGGTCATATTTTATTGCTGGCCCCTTATCTATTGGGGTGGCCTAATGGTTAAGATGTTTACTTCACAGACACAAAATATAGGGCTGATTCTGACCTGAGGTCATTGGCTAGGCTTGTAGTAGTTTGGACATGGATTTAGTTAAAAAAAATCTACCAAATACCTCTACACTCCCTCTTTTCCAAATCCCTTTATATCACATTGCTGTTCAAGGTTAATACTTTCTTGGTGCTGCAGCTTTCCTGCATAACTGATAATAATTCCCATTTGTTATCCAAGAAGGTTCACCATCTCTTTTCAGGAGCAACCTGAGAGCATTGTCTATTTAAGTGACTTACTCAGCTTCACACAGTAGGTAAATAAGAACTTAGGGAATCAAACCCTGTACTTTAGGAATTAGAGCTCAAAGTCAAAACCCTCTGTGCCAAACTGAGAGTCAGATATTGCAACGTAACATTGCTGTTGCACATTTATCAAGACCAAATGTCATTCTTATATCATCTGAGAAAATTTTAACCATTTGCAGTTTTGCTTTCATATCCTGATCTGATGAACAATATAGTTGCAAATCATTCACAAAAAACAGATGTCTTTAAACAAGGTTGATTTATGGAAGTTAAGCTGTAACCATGGCCAGGTCCATTACACAAACATCATAATGGATTAAAGCAAGACAAAACAGCAGTGGTGGCAAAATTTGCCATGGAATATCCCCTTTGATTTTTTTCATTTGTATAATGGTTTGCCCTTTGTCATGGCACAACTGCAAAGCTGTTTGCCACTGTTATGCTATTTAATTGATCAAGGTATTATAAATCAGTATTTATTTCATTATCCATGAATGTGGGATACTGTTGACTAGTTCTTGCAATCTATCAGTGATTTTCCCTTTTAAAATTTGCTGTTATGGCTTTATTTAAAAATAGATGACTCTTTGTTCTGTATGACTTTTTTATTTCCTTTTTATTCTATTGCCATGATTGACTGTTTTCCTTCTTGGAGATAATGAGATGGTATTAGGTTTTTGAATATCTTATTATTATTATTTTATCATGGCTGTAGGAGTGTGCTAAGTGAAAGGGTAGGGATTATGGGTAGGGACTTGTTAAAGGACTTTGTAACATTTATTATAGTTTGTTCCATCTGTGAAAGGGTAGGATTGTGATTTTTGATAAGGTTATATACATTTATTGACTGCTGAACAAAACACTTTTGGAGTTTTATGGTATTTTTTCTGCAGACTCGAGCACTAGTTTTGCTTAACCTTTACAATGATACTCTTAAGTTAAGCTTTTTAAGTGCTGGTATTGTTGCAGACTATTTTTGCTTTCTCTAAATGTCATTTCATATTTCATTTCTGTTATGAGTTATATAAACCATGGCTAAGGATTTGATTTTATTGTTTTGCTGTGCTGATGTGCTATGGATTTTAATATGGAGAGGAAGGTTTTGTTGAAATGAGTTACTGTATCATATTAGTGGTTCTAATTTGATATACTTAAGGATAGACAAGAAGGTTCCATATTTAAATCAATTGTATTTCTGCCTGTTTTATATTGGATGTTTTTGTGTGTTTTGGTATTTTTCTATATGACAGAAAATAAATTATTATAACTAATGGTGATTAAATTGGCAAACACTTCACTATTTTTAAAATAAGGGAATATGGCATTTCCTAGGCCCATTCATTTAACAATGTTCTTTCACCCAAGTTTAATATTCACACATTGCAAGAATCCAAAGTATTTATACAATTTATTACCAAAGCTGCTTTATGCATAGCATGGCAACAGACAAACTGAAATCGAATAAACAGCAGCATGTTGTATTGCAAAACAACTGAATATCTGAACAGTTAAAAATAATTACAGCCAGTGCAGACATACTTACAGACAGTGCAGGCTTTTGGAATAAAGTGGGTAAATGTAAAAAAAAATCATAATAATCATTTTGTCACTCATATTTATCTGTAAAATATAATCTACACTCCTTCTATCATATTACTTTAAGCCTGCCCTGAATGTGTTTAATTGCCTATGATATGCAACTGTCTGCCTTGTTTATACAGCTGTTTTTCCACCATCTCAAAAGATGTAATGTAGATTATAGCAGATATTCAACTGTCTTTTCATAATTAAAATATTTTTATTATTCCCTTTGAAACTATACTTCTCAATTTGCAGACTATAAATATTCATTTTGCAGTATCATATTCTCTGCCAAATGATCTACTTGTTATATATTCCCTTGAAATGTTTAATACTCCAGTAGTTGTAAATTAAAATCTGACAAAATACAAGAACCACTTGACCCACATGCATGGTCAGTGCACTAGCTTGCTGTTGCTGGCTCTTGATAATTATAAACCAGTTTGTCATGTTAACAGCTCTTTGTATCCCGTACAACTGTGGGAATTCCAAATTACTCCATTAACAAACTCATCATGTTTCACCAATTAGAGACATTGCCGTTCTTTCTTTAGTTTGTCTGCAAATTCAGCAGTCTGCATTCTAATGCGACTGTCTACAGGGAGGTTTTTGCACATAGTATAATATGTATGATTTCTGACAACTTGCTATTGTCATAAACAGCAATACTTGACTCCTTGTTATCGGGGAAATCATTTGTAAATTTACTTTGATCAAAAGATATTATGTCTGAAAACTCCAAGTGGTGAACGGTAATGAAAATTGCAGTTACACAAATATGGAAATTAATGACATTGCCTCTCAGCATTTATTTGCATTTATTTACCAGTCCATGATCTCTGGCCCCAGTAAATGTGTATATTCACACTGGTGCTTCAGAAATATCATGATTCAGCAGTATACACAACAGTAAGAAACAACGGAGTACTGAAAAAGAGACGTAACATTTGAATTTAACTCCCAGTTTGGCAAGTGAAAGAAAAGCAGTTCTGACTCTATAAAAGTTTTAATGACATAGACAGCTGCACATTAGTTATCTAAATAGAATTCTTAACATTTTCACATATTCCTTAGTGGATATTTTTTCGCATAAGAGGCTTCAAGAAAGCACTATTTTATTGTTTTAATAGGGTAATGAGGGGGAGTATATAAGTTGTGTAATGTTGATTGTCTGCATCTGATAAAGTGTGTGTACCAGGGACAAGAACACAGTGATATTTGTGAAAGAGTTTATGTGTCAGTGTGGTTCATATTAAACTTTTGCATCGAAGCTGTGGATTGCTGTTTTTTTACCCTTCCTGGGTACATTTCCAGTGAAGCCAAACATATTGTTTTTTTGAAATTATATATTCTCAGAGTCAGAATTATACAGAAAGGGAGTCTGGAATGGTACAATATTTACATGGAACATATGTACTGCTTGCCACACGTGTCTATAACTTTACATGTAAAATTAATTAGAACTTTTATTTCCTAAATGGACCATTGCCAATGTCCATCTTTACTTATTTAGAGGATGCAGAAATGCAGCTTCAACAATGCTAATGTTTAGGAATAACCATTCTGCAAACATTTACTTAGAAAGCAATACTGTTTTAAAATGAAATACAAATTCCCTGAGAGTCATTTCTTTGTTCATATAGTTTATAATGTTTTCAGAATATTGTGGTTTAGGATATATTAACCTTCTTGTGCTTAAACCTAGTTTTGAGATGTCATAACTGAGTTCCTTTCGTATTTGGAGAATGAAAGGGTATTAGGAATTGTCTGTGTAATCTCATGTCCACCTGCCTTTCAACCTCTGAGCATTACAAATCATATCAATGACCTTAAAAATCATAGCAGAAAGCCCAAAAAGGAGTACTTTGTTATTTTTGTGAAAGAAAATGCCTTTTTCTGCAAATACATTTCATTAAATTTTAAGCACAATCAGCACCATACAAAGATGAAAACAACTATAAGCCAACTATAAAAAAAAACTATCACCACTACTGAAATAACACATTCAAAACTATAGTCAATATGTACAAAACATCTAGTAAGTTGATATAGCCATGACTTCTCCAATAAAGAATGTTTATTTCTTAAAATTAACATAGTATACATTAACATAAAATATATTTATTACAAGTTAAGATAGGAACAGTAAGAGAAATGGTAGACATGACCATCTATAAGGTATTTTGGACTGTTTGTATGAACAGTGCCAAATTTATGATTAAAGAAATATTATTTTGACAAGATTGGTGGTAAAATGTGCCTGTTATGTAGGTTATGATTATTCTTAGGAAAAGAATGGTACTTAGAGATAGAAGTTTTACTGCACTTATTTATTTAGTAGGTAAATTAATAAAAGTAGACCAATATAGCAGTTTATAATTTAGCCAATTCAGAGAAATTATATAATTTGAACAAAAATGTAATTAATATAAACAGGTTTTACTGTAAGCATGAGAGGATGGGATATGAAGAATTGATAATTGCCACAGTGTGAAGTGAACATCAGGACTAATGTTTTGAATTTTAAGTTTTAAGACATTCCAAATTATTTTAGGATATATACAGTGCCAGAAAACATAAATCACAATGAATATAATTTTTGAAAGTAAAGGGAAGTATCAGCCTTTTTGCCGGGGTATGGTATGCATTATTTAAAATTATAAATTGAGAAAAATATATTTTAAAAGGGATATATTTTAGAGTCATTTATAGTGTCTTTAAAATGAATACCTTGAGAGGGGGCTGAGTCTAACATAGTCCATAATGTAAATTTATGAAAAGTGTATTTGTAAAAATTCAATTTTTGAAACATAGAGGTGTTTGTATGCATGTAGATATGTTAATTTATAGTAGCTGATTAATTATAGGTAAACAACCTTAGGTCAGTTTCATTTTGATTCTTACATGACAAGATGAAGTGGTATCTAAAGAAAGCAAATCCCATATAAAGGTATGCTTTAAAAGAAGAAATTATGATGGATTAACCATTTTGTTGTTTAATAAAATCTTTGGGTTATGATCTAGAAGTCACAATCCTGAAATATTAGAAAGTTCATTATTTTTTGAAAGGAGTATAATATTTTACAAAAACAAATATATGAATTTTGAAATTTTTAATGGATGAGGTACTTAGAAGGGGGGATGAATAAGGGATTGTACTTATATGTTTTTAAAGGCTTATTCCAGATATGGGCCCAAGAAGGAAACCATGGGTAGTTATCAAAATTTACATTCATAACAAACCATAATCATTGTGTGTTTAAAATGAAGTATTATCAATAATAATCTGGTAGTCTCGTGCCACTGTGAAGTTTACTGGTAATTTTTCTGACTAATTCTCATAGATTTAGGGGGTCCATATAAATTTTGCGTGAATTGAATCATGTTAAGTAAAAGTTATTGCTTGAGCTAAAGATAAAACAAAAGGTTTTAGATGATAGATCCCATACTGTTCTATGATGAATCTTGTACAGACTTATTTCCATTATTTAATAATGTAGACATCCTTGAGCAGATCTTCCATTAACAGGAAAATTAAAAGAAAATCAATAAGTCAAAAAGGAGCAAGGCAACATCTGAGGTAAAAAAATCATAGTGATATACCTAAATTATAGCATTTTAAAGATAAGCCCATCTGCTTTATATGTGGAAAAATATTTACTTTGAGAAGGACTTTTACCAAGTGAGGTCAAAAAAGTGAGAATTCCATACTAATTATCCTGGAAGGAAAAAAGAGAAAGATCACTATGTTGTAGCTGAATAAATCAGGTGAAATGAAAAATATTTTGTAAGATGGATGCAAATCCTTTAACCTCATAACTGATTTTTACATAAGAAGGGACTTTTGAGGATGATCATATGGACTAGAAAAGCCAGAAGAAGCTATCACAGTAGGTTTCTGTATTTCTCTTCAACTACATAGACCTGAAGGAATCAACAACCACTCTTCATGTTGCAGGTTGTGCCTATTCTTATTCCAGCTCAGGTCCACCATGGCCTATATATCAACCAAATTATTGATAATGCTTATTTCCTTTTTTATGTCATCTAAAATAGTGTCATTAGACTAGACAGAAGCAGATAATGATGGGTGCATGATAGGGAAAGCAAAGGATAGATCTCCATAAAGGAAAACAGATGTCATCAGCTCTGCGAGAATAGAGTAAAGCTAGATGAAGAGGAGGAAACTGGCCACAAACAAGCAACAAACTGGAAGGCAGAAGAGTAAAATCACATAGAAGCAATGCATAAGATAAGTGTTATCTGAATCAGAAACATGAATCTGGTAAATGGATGTGGTACAGAGAGTCAGTAGAGGTCATCACAAGGAGCTTGCACTCCAGTAAATAACAAGTTAGGGAAAGGGCTGCAGCAGATAGTTTCCTTTTGTGTTTTTCTTTGTTTTTCTGCCTGTTAAACACTTTGTGTTGGACATTGATAGGGAATGAAAAGCTGAAGGGAAGAGGAGGAGATGGCAATGTGAAAAGTAAAAGTTTGAACTATTCTAAGGCTAGTAATAGAACAGTACCAAGAACAAATTTGAGGTTGAGAAAGTAAGACAACCAGTGTGTGCTTATGCAAGGAAGGGTATTGATGAGACATTGCAAGTATGTAATGGAAAATTATTTATGTGTTATAGCTGTTACTACTGAAACATTCAAGAACATCACACTTCTTAAAAATAGCACCATATTTACAGTACAGTTTTTGATGTCAACAAGACAAATAAAATGACTGCAGATGGGCACTGTATACATCAATGATATCATGGCAATGTGCTTTAAGTTATCTTCATTGAATGCTTAACCTTTGCAGCAGGAACAGTGCATTCCTTAAGAGGGGAGTCTTTCAGTTTGCTTCTCATTATGTGGAAAGTATTTTCTTGCCTGCTTTCTATTGTCAGGTCATTCCTGATGGCAAGTGCAAATTTTGTAAATGTCATTTCACTCATAACAAAATAATATTTTTTGTTGTTGTTTCATTGATTACTCATTTCACTCATAGCCATTTTAAATCTGGGTCTAAATAAGGAAAGCGAGTCCTCACTTATATTCTTCAGTGCATAACCATGGTTGCTGAATTGCAACTTGGATTTTAATTGAAAGAGGGATATTTGATGATTTCAAAGATTTGGGAGGACAGCAGTAGAGTTACTCTTTCATTAATACGAGTACACAATGATGAGTTCTCTCATTATTAAATAATGCAAATCTGTTGATTGTGTTAATCATTGCTTCTATTTTTTGTGAATTTGTGTTTGAGCAAAAAGCTACTAATAGAAGACCTTACTGAATTTTTTGAAATTAATGCATTTTGTTCTACAGCTTGGAGAGATGCTGGTGCAAGTGCTTGAGATATTTTGTAACCCAATTTTACTGATGATAGTTATTTTTAAAAAAATCTTTGTGGTTAGAGTGAGGGGGGGGGATCAAGGCTGAGGCCATGGTATCTTTGTTCAGTCACATTTGAAAAGCTGATTCTGTTTCTTGTCTGTAACAGCAGTTCTTGAGAATTCTTTGAAGTAGTACAAAGATAATGAGACTAGACTTTAATGTATTGATAAGCAACCTGTTATTTTGGGTCAAACTGTAAATCTTATTGAAAGTTCAAGTATGAAGATGTCATCAGCATACATTATAACATTCAAATTTGGGAGGTAATTTTGGAGATCTTTAATGAAAAATTATAACATCAATGCACTCATAACTTAGTCTTGTGGTACTCCTGTTTTGAAAGACCCTTAGTTTGAGAAAATGGTCGTTGAGTACACCTGAATTGATCTGTCTTGAAATTATCTTTGGAATCATAATATTGCTTGGTTCCATAATTGAGCCTGATTAATTTCTGAAAGAAGTTTTGGCTGACTGTTTCAAATATTCTGTTCACATCTATGAATAGTTCACTTTTTGATATAGTTTTATCCTTATTATTAAAGATTTGTCTGGTAGCTATATTTTGGGCAGTCATAGTACTAAAGGAGTGGTGAAACCATGTTGGACGTCTCATAGAATCCTATATTTGTTGATTGCCTAATACTCTGGCTCAAACTCAGTTAAAAATCCAACACAATTACTCATGCCAAAAATTTAATACAAAACTTTTGGGTTAACCACCCATCATCAGTACATAAAATCAGTAAATTCTTACATTGTTTAAATAGGGAGTCATTCAGAATCACATGCTACAGCCAGGCTATCATCCTAACTAACAATTACCTTTTAAAATAACCTATCTCTTAGTTTGTACATTAAAAAGAACTACACTTTTTTCTAAAAACTTTACAATATTACTTAATTAATATATACCAGTATTCTCTAAACATTTTTAAAACACAAAACATACATAATAATTATGTTAAAATATACATTAAATCAAACATTTTCTCTTTGCCTTTTTATTAAAAGTGGATTTAAACTAACAGCATTATTCAGACCAGGTTTGGCATCTGCTTGGAGCCTAACTATCCATTCATATTCCTTCAATTCTAATGTATTACTCATATAACCCCCTCTATCTCCCATATCTACTGTACATATACCCCTAAATTTAAATTTATGTGTGCTGTTGTTGTCAAGAATATGTTTACTTAATACATTTGTCAACACTTTCCTTCTTATCTCAGATTTATGTTCAACTATCCATTCTCTTAATTTTCTGGTGGTCTTACCCACATAAAATTATGTACATAATGTAAAAGTAGCTAGGTGCACCACTTGAGTAGTGTTACAGTTTATGGGAGTCCTGAAGGTGAAGATTTATTTAGTTGTTGGATGTTCAAATGTATCTGCGTTGTCATATATATCACTACAACAACTACAATTAAAACATTTCTTCGTTCCCATTCTTCGTTGGGATCTTTCTTTTCTTTCTTTGAAATCCTTATAACATAACTTTTACTTTAATGTTTCAGAATTCCTATATGAGAACTGTGGTTTCTCTCCTACTATAACTTTAATCTCCGGCATAGCCATTAAAATAAGCCAATTTTTCTCTATTATGTTACATAGATATTTTGTGTTGAGATTAAATGTAGTGACATATCTCACCATATTTTCTTTTTTATCTAACAGCTGAGGTTGTTCCATCTCTCTACTAAAAATTGGCTTGTATATATCCATTCTAACTCTCAGTACATCTTCATATATATAATTTATAACCTGTCTGGGGTAACCATTCCCCTCAAATTCTTGTATCATTTCCTTAACTTGAACTATAAAATTGCTATCTTCAGTATTGAGTTTACTAGCCCTTATCATTTGTGCCTTCATTATTCTTTTAAATGTATGTGGTGCATGCATACTACTTCTACTAATATATCTACAAGTATTTAATTCCTTCTTATATATTGTAGATTCCATTCTCTCCTCATTTTAATATAAACAAATATCCAAAAATACTATACTTTTTTCTGATGACAACATTTTAAACTTTAGTAATTCTGTAGAACTATTTAAATATGATAAAATTATTCACCTCTTCCATGTTACCATCCCATATTAAAAAACAATCATCCACGAACCTCCTATAAAACTTGACCTTCGTGTTTAAGTTATTTTCCTCACTGAGTATAAAATGTTTCTCCCATTGATACAATACCAAATTAGCATATGTATTTGCTACTGGGGTATATGTATAGTAGATATGGGAGATAGAGGGGGTGATATGAATAATACATTAGAATTGAAGGAATATGAATGGATAGTTAGGCTCCAAGCAGATGCCAAACCTGGTCTGAATAATGCAGTTAGTTTAAAGTCAGTTTTAATAAAAAGGCAAAGAGAAAATGTTTGATTTGATGTATATTTTTAACATAATTATTATGTATTAAGATAAAGAAAATGAAGAGCGTGAGGCAGATGCAACTTCAGCGTATCACAACTGTTACGCTATGCCAAAAAATGTATAATATATGCGCCAAAGGCAAAATTGTAGTTAGAAAGTCACCATAAAGTTACCAGACAGACCAATATTTCCAAAGTATTCCCAGCGTGTGGCAGGTACAGCTACAGCATATCACAGCTGTTACGCTGTTTCAAAATATGTTATATATGCGTGAAAGCAAAGAACATTAAATGGTAAAATGGTTAAAAGTTACTAAAAGTTACCAAACATGCCAATGGTTCTGAAGCATTCCCAGCTTCTTTCAGCGACTGTTAGAAACGTTACCAGCTGGACCAGGATGTTTAGACATAACCAGCTGAACTATTCCGTTTTATCCACCAGTTGAACTGCTCCGTATTATCCACCAAGGCTAACAAGCCAGCATTCAAACCATTTAGTTGTCAGTAGTGTTCAGCTTCTCGGCCAATGAATCCCTTACGTAGAGGATACAACTTTCGTTTCACCTCACTTTACAAACAGAAGACGGATCGACCAAGATGATAATCCAGAACTTTATATTTATTCAAAACACAGCAAATAGGCTAGCGCTTTCACCCGTAGGCTTCATCAGGCCACTTATAACTAATATACAATTCAAGTGTATTTATAGTGCTATTTAAATTAACGTCACTTCCTTAACTTAATACATCACTTCTTCCATATATTTTCCAATTCGCGCACTATTCTGCATATTGCATTTAAAATACTATCAATGTGCAAAAACTATATAAATATACAAGACTACATAATCATTCAT
The DNA here is from genome assembly GCF_019279795.1 of Protopterus annectens. Classification (NCBI taxonomy): domain Eukaryota; kingdom Metazoa; phylum Chordata; order Ceratodontiformes; family Protopteridae; genus Protopterus; species Protopterus annectens. The sequence continues at coordinate 1,071,548,790 of NC_056733.1, forward strand.
TATAAAATGCAGATATAATAAAGTAAAATGTATATAAATAAATAAAATCAGCTAATTAATTTTGTCACTATGCTGGCGCTAAGGATGTGTTTAAAAACTACTGAGCACTAAATTTAACCTATAACTATAAATATCTATACAACTTGAACATACATATAATATTACAGTTGTGTAAAAAATAGTAAGACAATTATATAAAAATCATATGAATAAAAAACATGTAAATAAGATGAAAACAGTTTAAACAATGCTAACGACAATGCATTTTAAACTAATGCAGGAAAACTATTCTTAAAAATATATACACTTATATGCATAAATTTATGCATCAATTTATACACAAGATTGCACATGGAATATCCTATACATGGAAAGCGTATAGGAAACACCTACCAAATGTGTGTGTGAGAAACATACCTGCCAAATATACAATGGTAAGGATGTCGCTAATTTTTCTATGCCTAAAAACATAGGATATACTATCTACTATGCCTTGCTTAATACATAAATTATAGAGGCGTGTATATACAGTATGAATGCACTAAATTCATAATGATATTAAAGTGCTAATGCTTTTTTAAAACTTTTATTTTCCTATTTTTCAACATGGGTTTAATAGGGACCCTATCGTTGAGCCTTTGGCGCATATATTATGTGACTTTCTAACTACAATTTTGCCTTTGGCGCATATATTATACATTTTGTGGCATAGCATAACAGTTGTGATACGCTGAAGTTGCATCTGCCTCACGCTCTTCATTTTCTTTATCTTAATACATTAGCTCTACCAGGAGCGTGTTCTAACAGCCAATATTTCTACTTTTATATTAATTATTATGTATGTTTTGTGTTTTAAAAATATTTAGAGAATACTGGTATATGTTAATTAAGTAATATTGTAAAGTTTTTAGAAAAAAAGTGTAGTTCTTTTTAATGTACAAACTAAGAGATAGGTTATTTTAAAAGTTAATTGTTAGTTAGGATGATAGCCTGGCTGTAGCATGTGATTCTGAATGACTCCCTATTTAAACAATGTAAGAATTTACTGATTTCATGTACTGATGAAGGGTGGTTAACCTGAAAGCTTTGCATTAAATTTTTGGCATGAGTGATTGTGTCAAACTCAGTTAAAACAGAACCTTTTGAACAATATGTTACACCCATTAGGGAAAGGAAGAAGGATGAAGATAGGGTCTTATAAGTAGGGGATTTTAAGGGAGTGTTAAAATTTGAGTTAGGCAGACTGACCACATAGAATTTCTCTCATAATTGCAAAAAATGTTGAGGGAGGATGTATATCAATTTAAGTTATTCACATTGAGTAAGCAGATATGTAAACATGTGAGCAGGCTAATGAAGAAATTGAAATTAATAATAGAGAGATATCAGATCACTCCATGGCAATGTTAACATGAAAGGGGAGCAAAGAGTGGTCCAAAGGGTAGATAAGGGACAAAGGAAAGTGGAAATAGCCACATCAAATGAAATGGCTGTCAAGGATGGTAAGACACTTAATGCATATCAACCTACAAGTGGATGGAGATATGAAAGTGGAACTGTGCAATGGCACAAAAGTGGCATGAAGAGGCAAAACTATGGAGTAGAGGAGAGTTGTTAAGGCAAGGAAGAACAGAAGTCTGGAGACTGATAGTGAGCTAAGGGGACTGCAATCGAGGTGAAAGTATGAAGAGGGAGGAAGCACAAAAGTTACGTTATTTTGTAAGATAAAAGGAACACTGGAGGAAGTAGAAAAAGGGCAATTACAAACAGAAACTGAGTGTAAGGCAGTATTCCACAAGAATAAAGGAGAGATGGATGTTAAGCTATTGGCATGAAAGCTGATGTATTTACTGGACAAGAGGGCTGGGAGTGACAGGCACTTTTGGCAGTACTTCTGAGGTGATAGCAGCAATTATGTTACCATTAGTATTGTGTTTGCTAAAGCAGATAGCAATATTATGCAAGGATAAATGATTAAGGGAGATACAGTTAATGACTGTTAAGCACAGACTTTGATTGCCTAAAAGAATGGGAAGTTGTAGAATGTGGGATTTGCAAAGATATGCAGTAGCCATCAGTGAACACAGTGAGAAAGGAGAGGAAAGGAATATGAAAATCTGAGGTGAAAAAAGTTGAATATGAAGAAGGGGAAGCATTAGCTTTTATAAGAGTGCAGGCAGCTATAAGGGAAGATACAACAAAATATGGGTGAAACAATATCAGCAGTCATTACAAAACAAGAAGAGATATTTGTTTCTTAACAAAAAAGCAAAGGTATGTATTAAAGTGGAGCTATGGAGGGGAAAGAGAAAGGGCTATCAAATAATAATGATCTAATAACTAAACAAGTACATGACATATTTAAATATGTTGGGAAGTTCAGAAAGAGGACCATTTTGACCCTGTGAATTTGTTGTAATTCTACAGAGTAATGCCAAAGAATAAACGAGGCAAAAGCTAAAGCTTGAATAAAGCAAGATGGTTGAAGACCTAGCTTATTACGAAGAAGGGGAGAATGCAGAATATTTACAAAGTTTTGGGAGTGCAAAGGGGATGGGAAAATCCCATTCAAGATCAGCCAAGGGATATCATGGGTGGATGAAAGAGGAAGATTGGCAATACATTTGGAAACTGTGGACATGCCTATCAGGAATGGAATATATAAAGTTTCCATAATGCATAGATGGCACCATGCCCCAAAAGGTTGACAGAGATATGAGACTGGGCAATACATCATCATTATCATTATCATCATGAAGATATATAGAGGAATAAACTGATAATTTGCACATGAGATGGCGATGTAAAGTAGAAAGAGGCTGAGTTTAATGTGGGAGTATATGGGTAAATACTTAAGGAAAATTGGTTGCCATGTATTTTTAGAGTGGAGGAAGATAAGGTTACATAGACTAGACAAGAGTGAAAATCCACCAGCAATTGTTGCTTTCTATTAAAGGGAAATTGTAAGTGCTGGAAGAATGAAACTGTGGAAAAAAAATAATACAGAGTGATTGAAAGAGTAGGTTAGAAAAGCAATACTAGGTAGGAACAATATACAGCAGATTAAAACATTGGGGCTGTGTTAGGTCAGGTGTCATTTAAATGTACAAAAATACAGTATTCTCTTTGCATAAGTCTAGAAATGCAACCATATTAAAGCAGGTTCTATAGTTTGCATACAGTTTCAGTGAATGCACTTTTATTCAATGCAAATAACCTTCAGTCAAGAATTATGATAAGAACAGAATGTGCAGTACATTTGAGTGCAAACATTTTTTTTTGTATGCTACAAGGCTTAGAAACCAAGGCTAAAGAGGCATGTAGAAACTTACCGCGTTTTGATATTATTAGGAAATACTTCAGACAGAGTTCATTTAGTTCATTTTTGAACTGTTATGCAGATAGTCATGGCAGTGTAGTCCTCAGAAAGCAGTAGAGGCACTCAGGTATAAGTGCAGAATTCTGTTATCTGCTTTGGAGATGGTGAAGTATGTTGCTGTTAACTGTATAATGTCTTTTACACTGGTATTTTGGAGAGTGTGAAGTTCTTTGAGACTTTATGTTCTGAAGGAACACTGCTGAAGTTTTTAGATTTTCTAAAGCAGTGTTGCTCTGTTGATATTATTTAAGACATTTCCTGAAATAGTGTATTAAATGAACACAGGTACTCTATAGTTTGTTCTGTAGAATACACAGTCTGAATGTTGATAAGGTTGCTGTGGAGTTTGGGACTTATTTTAACTGTCTCCACCATCGATGGTGGCTTGTCATTGAAAGAATTAATATGACTGTATGCTACTGGAATGAGCTGGAAATGACTAGAAGTAACTGAAATGAGAGTGGAATGAATGTCTTCATCTGTTAATTACCCAAACTCATGCTGAACTGGTGCCAGTCTCTCTGTTATGGGCTAAATCTTCTTATAATTTTCAGAATAATGTCTGCATACACTGTAGTTTGATTAAGAATACTTTATTATGTAGAGTGAAGGTAGATGTTAACAATATCCGAATATTGTTTCTAATAACAGTGATGATAAACTGAAACAGTCCTCTGCAGTCATATACTTTATATGTTTAAATTCTTTAAAGTTAAAATGCGTATGTTTTCAGACAAATAACAGTACTAGTTTTCAGTTTAAATGTGTTTCTAAATGAAAGTATTCTTTAAAGTTAAAGTGCGTAGCTCATATACAACAAATGTGCATTTCTTCAATGTTTGTTTAAATGTGTTTCAGTTATCTAAACAAAAGTATTCTTTAAAGTTAAAATGTGTATACAACAGATGTGCATTTATGCAAATTAGAGTTAAAGCAAGCATGCAATTGTTTTAATGTTTTCAAACTATTGTGTAACAGTAAACAATTTCAGGTTATGCTTTTATCTATGTTCAGATAACACTGGTAGAAAAGGTATTTCTTTAGTATTAGCTTAGTTTCCAGAATATAACACTAAATTCTTTAAAGTTAAAATGTATATACAACAGATGTGCATTTATACAGATTAGGGTTAAGCAATTGTAACACAAAGTTAAACAATTGTTACAATACTAGTTTTCAGTCTATCCCCGGGATTCATGAACCTTGCGCCAGGCGGACGCATAGCGTAGGCGTTACAATGCCAGATATGGCCGCCGAGCGATTCAGGTACGATCCAATTCCACGTGCACTACCGGCGTGCGCCGGATTTGTGCCGCCTCCGGCGTAGGTATGTTAAATACCCCATGTGCGGTGTTGCACCATGCACGTAAAGGCAGATAATGATCCACGAAGTGGCGCAGGCGTAGCATAAGGGCATGGCAATGTAAACCAAAAAAAAATGGTTTACATTTACCCAAACATGACATAGGAGTAATGGAACGCTATCAACGTCAGGTATCACAGTGTTGCCACATGCCAATGGCGAAAGACACAGAGAATGTCAAAAGAAAACATGCACAACATGTAAATAATGACATAAATGGTATGTCCACAGAAACACACAGCAGAACCCCAAGACATGTCCGCGGAAGGTGCTAAACAATGAAATAATATGACAATGTCATAAAAGAGCAGTGTAATACACATCAGCTTCACAGCCACAATACACCATGGTATGCATGGAAAGCCACATCCACGGTGCAAGGGTTGCCAAGGAGTCACGGCAATGTTTGGCGCGGTAACTATGAATTAGTAGTCAATGCCATGCAAATGAGGCAGATGATACTGAATCGCAAAACCCCTGCCGGCATAAGGCTGTACCAAACGGCGCAGCGGTAATACACCGAGGAGTGGCTCAGAGGGAATACATGTCAACCGCAGAGGGGTGTGCCACTGTAGGAGGAAGCACATTGGAGCCCAGCAAACATGGGCTGTACATTGCACAGCACAGCAGCAGGACCGACGTGTGGGGAAATAGTTGAGCTGAAAGCACACAATGCGCGCAGAGATGCATATGCACGAGGATGACTACGTTCCCGTAACCCAGTCATGTGACGCCTGCCCCGTCAACAACAACGGATACAGGAAGGTGATGCTGTGAATATGAGGAAATGCGGAAGCAGTCTAATCGGAGTAGTAATGAGCAATCAACAGTAATCAACCCACGAAGGCCAATTGGCGGCAGCTGACAACTCTGCAAGCAGAAACCTGCAAAACGGGATAGGGGAGGCATATGAATGCAAAGAAAGTAGGGGAGGTATCAGATTACAAAGAGTGAAGACCTGACACAGCAGAGCCAAGTAGACAGGCAGCATAACGGCAGCGGCACACAAAATGCACGATATGCCATGTCCCAGAAACCACACATGACAGGGCTCTGCAGGATGCATGCCAGGAAATAGTAGGTGCAACGTGCAGAAACAGTAAGGTAAGTTCAAAATCTAAACCAATGCAGACAAGAGTAATGCAACACCAAAGGCAACAGCGTTGCAGTGCCAATGGTAAAACACGGAAGATAATCCACAGATACGGCCGCACAGACACACCCTATGACATCACCGGGTGTACAGCACAACAGTATAAAGTGTGAACGCACACAACACACAGCCGTGTATTCCCAAACGCTGCACTCTAGGTGTAAACACACGGGGAACTTTTAAAATGTTCATGTTGGGTGCCGCCGTGGCCGTGATCCATCAGCATGTGTTAGAGACAGACGGAGTTGTGGAGGAGGGTGCCGACAACTACCTTAGGCCTCAGAGGAGAAGGAGAGTGTTCAGACCAAGGGTAACCTACCAGGGGCTACAAGACCTGGAGATAGTAGAGCGTTACAGGGTGGATAGGGACACTTTACAGCAAATAGCAGAGCTGTGCCGGCCATGCCTGAGAACAAGAAACAACAGAGGGAGCCCATCCCAGTGGACACAAAGGTATGTGTAAGCTTGTGAATACTGGCCACAGGTACCTTTCAAAGGCCAACTGGGATATAATGGGTATCTCACAGGCATCAGCATCCAGGGTACTACACCTGTGTCTGGATGCCATGTTACCACATGCCAATGAGCATATATACTTCCTCAGATCTCAGGAGGAGTTGGCTAGCAATATGCGCCACTTCCACCGTGGTGGCACAATACCGGAGGTACTGGGTGCGATAGACTGCGCACATACAAATCAAGTCACCACCTGGGGAGCAGGGTAGACGCTACATAAACCGCAAGGGATTCTCCATCAATTGCCAGGTCGCGGTGCAATGCGCAGGGCATTATCATGGATGTGTGTGCTGGCAGCCCTGGAAGCTACCACGACTCCCATATCTGGCATGCCTCACAGCTGTACCAGGTATTCGCCACGGGGACATCCCACAAGGCCACCTTGTGGGGATGCTGGCTATGCACTGGAGCCATGGATGATGACTCCCATCAGAAATGCACACACACACATGCAAGAACGCCATAATGAGGCACACGCACAAACCAGAATAATCATAGAGCGTGTGTTTGGGATGCTGAAATCACAGTTCGGTGCTTGGATACATCCGTGGAGCCTTGCAGTACTCTCCAGGCACATGTGCCCACATATTCATAGTATGTGCCATGCTACATAATATGATCCTGCGGAAGCAGCTGCTGCAGGGACATAATGGTGAAGGGCCACAAAGCCCACCACAACTGCCAAGGCCAGTACAGGCACAGAGGGTTCAGGACCATGAACACACTGTGCCAGCCCCAGTAGGCAGACGGAGGCGTACCCAATATGCCTATGCCCTGGCAAAGAGGGAACATATAGCACATACTCTGACAGTGTAGGCCCCATGGACTGACACCTCCCTACCTGCACACACAGTGAAATGGACGGCACACAAACATGGCCATCCGTAAAGTGCACAGTATGGGTGGCCCCATGTGTGACTCCAACATAGGCAGCACCCAAACACTGCACACCCAACAGCCAGCAGAGCATGGAACGCCAACACCTGAACCGTACGTGGGTCCTACAGCAGACGGCGTTGCTGTATGCTGCCACGTTCGCTGCAAGGTGTATACATATAGACATGTAGATATGTGCATATACAGATATGGAGATAGATATAATTACACACATAGAAATATATATACACATATACATATAAGTACAACAGGTAAGACAGGGAATCAGAGGGATGTAAGGTGACAGAGAAGTAACACGCAACATAGTAAACATAGTGAATGACAACCTGAGCATCCGGGAGGTTTAACAGAACAGGAAACCGCCACCCATGGAAAGGTCAACATACCGAAATGCATAACCGCTACTCGGGATGATCGCCAGGCCACAGTACAGTAACAGTACATGCGCGGGTAATACTACGATGATATGAGGGGGGAGGTAGACACTGCCGCCGGTGATGTGGGCCATGCAGGTACCGTGTGCAACCGTCCCTGTGACTGCCGCAGTATGTGTATGTGTGCGGTGAGGGTGCCATGTGTTCCGCTGTGCGAGTGTAATGTGTGTGCCACTGTAAAATGTGTATGTTGGTGCCATGTGACAGGCGGAGTGGAACAACATGTGTAGGCATACAGTATAGGAACCACAGGCGTATGTACACCAGTACACCCAAAGTAGTACTGAGAGCCCCTCTCTGGCTAGGCGTGTGGCGACGTATAACGATGCAAAGTGAAAATGTCCCAGAATGTACCACAGGAATATAGCCAACATGAAATGGAAAGGACGTATGTACAAATCATGACCGTATGTATGACACCGATATGCTAATTGCAAAACGATACGTCGGCAAAGTTACACAGCAATAGGTATGTACCGCGGAAATACACATATGCTACCCCGGTACTGATCGTGGCCACGTATCGGCCCGTAAACACTGCTGTGTGTACTACAAGTCTCAAACAAGTAATCACCACCTGAATAGGTGGCAACCACTAGCAAACAGGCCGTCCCAAGTACAGGACCACAATGACTGTAAATATCCAGGACAGAATGACAATGGATAGTCGTCACGTACAAACAACCGCAGATATACCACCGATGTGACGGAGGAATACATGCAGGAAGCACACACGCAGGCGATACCAACACCACATGACAACAACACAACCTACACTCCCAGAACAACAGACAAGTAACTGCCAACTTCCCAGGCAGGGATGGAGCACACAGACAAGCATACCGTGTATGTAGAGATGCAAGGCCCACAACCCGTATCCGTCACCTACAACCTCTGATATTCCCCATCGCACATATCAAAGGGATACAAGCCATAATAGCAGCACAAACATACAGGCAGTCAATGACAGCTGCATAACCGCAACATCTCGCATGGGAAACACTATCAACAGCGGATGCATACTTGCATCCGTTGTTTAAAGGAATACAACAGCTATGTTACACATCCGAATGCAAAACGCCATCAACAGACGCCGTCAGGACAGGGACACCCACATGTCAAACAGAATACCATACCCAACACACACAATCCACGGCTAACACCAGTGCGAAATGTACCTGATGCCACACATAGCGGCTGCTGTTACACATAACATAACACAATACAGACCATCTCCATGAAGGTAGGGCAAATAACCAACGCCCAGGTGAGGAATGCAACCATGCCCTAGTTACGACGCGTAATGTACGAATGGAGTAGATGCACAGGTGATATGCGCACAAGTACACACTGAGGAACAGCCATTGGTGTGATGAACCCACATGTTGCAGGTAACGACGGATATAAGGATGACTCCCAGGATATTCAAACTGTATGCTCATACCGAACTACAACCCACAAACGGATAGAGTGAAAGCTAATAGCGAGACATGCAAATAAAGCGGAAGGAAACACATAAAGGTATGTAGAACCCACGATATATGCGGGTGTGTAACGCATGATGTGTATGTGACGCTGCACTGTGTGAGCGGTGTTTGTAAGTAAGGATACTTGCACATAATGCAGAGAGTGGTGAAAGGTGGTTATGTAGTGCTATCCTGCTGAGCATACCAATGACTGTGGACACCATGTGCACAGCAGTGGGACATCATGTACACAGCGGGATAACACAAGGGCTGCCACAGGGGGCATAACACAGAACAATGCCACACCACACGCCCGATGCTGGCAGTGGATGTCCAACAAGGAAGTGCCATAGCAGGGGATAGGACATGTATGTATACTGTCACAGCACACATGTGTATGGGCATATACCGTCGATGTCATCGAATGCGCCTGGCGATGCATGTATGTCTTGCAGTAGGGGATACTATGTCAACTATGTGTAATGTAAAGCTGTCATGGTGGATATGACAGACATCATACACAGTATCACAGGCATATCATGCATAATGGAGTTATGGCCTATTGGTATGTACAATAACAGGATACGTATGGCCTGTACATATGGGACAGAGTAGTAGCATAATAGCCATCCAAAATGGAAGGAACACCAAGTAACCATGGACAAACGATCTGTAGCAGGTGCAATGTGGGCAACAATGAAGTCCAACAGGTCCATGTGTAAACACATGTGCAGTGGACACAGTAGTGTCACCTCCCCATGGTAGTGTCCGGTGAACAGCAGAGGTGGGTGTCAACTGCATGTCTACACAGTACTGCTGCTGTGGTGGTACCATGACTACATGTCACTCAAACAGCAAGGGAGCTATCACATGAACAGTGCCACTGTGTGTCCCTGTGGGATGTGCACAGGACCTATGTTCCACAGCACGGTGTGTGTTGTGTCTGTGTAAGTAACACAGAAGCCCAGCCCATGCAATGTGGCATGTGTGCACATATCCATGAGTGGTCCGTTCACACTGCCCACTGCAATTGCCATGTATGAGCACTACATGCATCAGTAATGTGGAGGACATGGTCCATGTCAGAGCAGAAGACAACCCTGTGTATGTGGTATGCAGATGTGTACAGATGTGTTACCCGTCTGTCAGCCGCATATGTAAACTGTCTGAGCCTGGTACACATCATGGCATGATAATGCTGTGCCATGTAAAGTCGTAGCCATTGTGGAAGGTACACCACAAATGTGGTATAGTAACCCTGCCCGTGTGTAGATGTGTGTATGCCACAGGTACAATGGCTACCTATGTACCAGCATCACACACAGTACAGATAGGTGTGGCCCTGCAGATGTGTACCCATGCCACAGTGGAATACGGCAACCACAGCACCATGTGGGGCATGTGTGTGTGTACAGCAACCATGTACAATTTGATATGCATGTACGGGGACAGTATCCATGTGATACTCAGTGGATGAATGTTGCTATGCAAAGGTGATGTGCATGCGCCATGTGTCATGCATCCTGATGCCATGACACCCACATGATGTATCTGCCACACCAACACCCGTACGGTTGTTATCTGTATGAGCTGGTGGAGCTATAATGGTGCCAGGTATGTAGATGTGGGATATCTAGGCATGGACAGTACTCTGTGACAGCATGTTGTGTATGTAAGCAAATAGTGAACATGAGGGGCCCCATGACTGAGGACTGTGTAATGCCACATGTACCTGACATGTAGTAGGTAGCATGATATGCTGGCACCACTGTGTGTCCTGTCCAGGAGTCATATAGCCTAACATCCTGAGACACAGGGTATGATGTGACGGTGGATGTGTACATTGCCGAAACCAGAATGTGGAATGGTGCTGAAGGGCAATCTGAGGACAATGTCTGATCTGTTGCCCTCTGTACTACACCAACCACCCATGCAATGGTATGACAGGTGGCCAGCATGTGTATGTGGCGTGCTGTGGCACACAGAAGCCCAACAAGGGTGCCAGTAAAGGCATGGAGGTCATCAATGACTGTGTGAAGCACATTTGTGAGGATGTGCCCCAGTGCCATACAGAATGGTCCAGTCATGGGTGTACGAATGCAGTCCCACACGTGCAATGCAGTGCCACCCATGTGTAGTGCGATAGATGCGGCTGTGTGACGGTCAAGATACACAATGTCCGACAACAGGCTAGCAGTGAAGTCAGTGGGCTGGTGTGGAGACACATACCAAACAGGTTGGCGGGACATAACAGCTAGGGAGATCAGAAGGTGACATTGGGACAGTGTCTTAGGACATAACATGTGCATGGTAGTACCATGTATGTGTCCACAGGGACATTACGATGTCCATGTATGGATTGCAACCCTGTAGTGAGTGAGAGTGTGTATTGTTGGTAGGTACACCATTGCCTGGCATGTTGACAACATTATCTCAGTCAGCAATGCCTGGGTGACTGCTGTACGCGACATCAAATGTGGATGTAGCCAAACAACACATACATACCACCACACTGCCTGAGGACCCACAATGCAATGTGCGGCAGTCATGTGTAGGTAGCTAGCTTTAAAAAACCCCCTTGGAGCCCCCCTGTGAAAAATGGGAACCCCACGGGGGGAAAAACCCCCCATTTTGGGGGGCCCCGTTTTTGAAAGTGTCAAAAAGGAAATACCCACCGCCAGGAATGTCCCATGGTTGGGGAAAATAAAAGTGGCTCGTAAAAAGGGGGTTGTTTTGGGGAATGTTCCCTCCATGGACATCGGAAGTCATGGTTTTTCGAAGCTTTACACCCATCCCACCCTTAAAACCCCCTGTCCCCAGAAGGAGCACCCTGTACGGGTGGGGGGTTATGGGGCAGAGGGCGGTTTTTTCCTCCCGGGGAAAACCCCCGGGTTTCACAGAAAGGGGGTATTGATGCGGGGGATGTGGTTTTATGTTTGTGTACCCAGTATGGATCACCCAAGCATGGGGGGCAGGGGTCCTTTCAAATGGGGGTTGTGCAGCACACATGCAGCTGTGACAATGACAATGAAACACAAAGAGAAATGTTGACATTTCGTTGTTTACAATTGTCAGCGGCCAAACAGGGGATCAAACATACCCCAACAGGGGAAATAAAGGGGCCATTGGTAGGGGATTCCCCTGGGGGACCGGGTTGGGCCGGGAAACCGAAAATTGTTTTGCATTCGTAAAGGTAGGGGTGGGCAGGTTGGAGGGTGACTTTTGGCCTGTTTTTACAAGGGGAACCTTTGTCCCACAGAATGGTTGTGACACCCACGTGTGCCCCCCCGGGCATAAGCTGTGAAGTGTAATGGGCCCCCCCCGGGGTGTCCGGTCATGTTCCCAATGGGTAAGGCTGCTTTGGGGCGTACCACATGCCAACAGGGGCATAGCCTTGCATACAATACAAGAAGTTTGGACCATCCCAACCCACAAAAGAGGGTAATAACCTACCACCTCCCCCGTAAGTGTGATTCCATCACATGGCACAAAAACATTTTAAACAGCATTTTTCCCAGGGTGGCACATATTTGGTTCACATTACCCCCTTGTGTGTCCAACTGGGGGGAAACGACGGACCCAACACTTGAGACATGGGGGAATTTTAACCCGGGCCAGGGGAAACACTTCTGGGCCATGGGGGGCCCCCAGGGTCCTGCGGGGCCAAAAACTCAACAGTTTGGGGAACCATTTTTTTGGGTTTGCACAAAGGGATGGGGTTTGTGAATTTTCCCCACCCGATGTGCCACAGGCGGTCAGGGTTGTGACACATACAATGCGTGTGTGTGGGTGTCGTCATGTGTATTGTCAGATCGAAATACCAACAGTGCCGGGGGCTAGGGATCGGGTCCCCATAATGAAATGCGGGTTCCCAAAAGCTTCCCCGTGGGGATGGCCTGGGGTGAAAACACAAAAAATGGGGTGGCAGAAAGGCCCCTGGGATTTTGACATATGTGTACAATGTAAAGGCCCAAAGCAAAAACCTTTCCCCCCACGGATACCAGTGTGGGGGGGGAAATTTACAGGACTTTGTGCCCGCACTTTAGAAACCGTCGGGGTAAGTGGCGGATGTTGACTCCCTGACAATACCACCCACAAAGGGGTAAAACCTTTTACCTTGCGGAAGGAGGGTCCAACCTGTGTGACATGTTTAAGGGGTCAAATTGGGCAATGACAAGGTGAAGCCAACTCCAAAAAAAATTTATATACCCCCAAAAAGGGGTGGGTCCAAAACCCATCCATGTTGGGGCTTTCCTCCAACCCAGAAGCTGCCAGCAAAGGGGCTGCATTTTTTCACACCCTGTGGTCCCACCACTTCAACCACCCAAAAGGCAGAATTTGTGGCACGAATCCCCCTGTTGTAAACAGGCTTTGTGTGACATGTGAAAAAGGGTTCCCCAGCCCCCAAACACATGGGAACCCCCCCTTTTTTTAACCCATCCCACAACAGGTAGCTCGGTTGTCCAACCCCTACATTTGCTGTGTATGTTGGAACAACAACTGAAGGGCTGTGTTGTGGGGTCCGTTTGGCCGTCATATCCACAGTCCCCCTAGTAAACATTTCCCCAACAGGAAACCCTAGCTGTCCCCCAAAAATTGGGAGGGGGGCCGTTGAACACAGGGGGGGGCAGGGCAGGTAACATTTTTCCCACGGGCCGGGAAACCACCATGGGGGTACAGTGTGTGGGACAACAGATTGTTGAACCCACCTCCCCTGTGGGGAAGGTAGCGGGTGTCAACCCTGCCCATAAACCCCCACAGGGTCCCTTGCAAAAGGCCATGCCCAACCATGATGTAGCATTTTAATGCCAAATTAAAAAGAAATGAAATGGGGGACGCCCCCCTCCAATATGTCCCCCGGGTGCCACCCAGTTTCCCCTCCCAAACCTCACCCCGCCAGAAGGTGCGTGTATACTTTGGGTCAGGAAAAATGGATTACTATAAACCGCCACAGCAGAAGGGCGGCCCCCTGGGGGAAAGGTGCGGGGGGGGACAATGGGGAACACGAAACCTTTTCCGCAATGCACAGGGCACAGCCCATTTTCCATGGAAACGGGGGCCGGTTGGCCAAACCCCCCCAAGGTGGAAGTTGGCACAACCAGCATTACACCAGGAGGGCCCCCCGGCCATTGGACACCCGGGAAAAACAACATCCGGGGAACATCGTTGCCATGGGAAAGTGTGTTAACAAGGGCGGGGGTCCTGTAATAAAAGGTTTGCAGTGTGATGATTAACACAGTTGTTAAAACCCCCCTTTAAGGGTTCCAACACCCAGGTTATATGGCACAAGTTATTGCAATGTTGTGTTGCAAATGTGCATAGCCAGTACACAGGTAAAGGGATGTCCCCTTTTTGCACAGTTGCCCCGGGGCCCCCTTGGGAAGGATAGTGTTATCCCGTTGTGAAACAGTACTTTCGCCGGCCAAAAAAGCCGCAGGGAAATGTGGCGGGATAGGGGGGGGAAAGGGGTGGAACCCCATCCAGGATGACATGCAAAACCCCTGGGCCCGCCCCAGAAAACGGTACGGGTTTGGGCCCCCAAACCCGCCCCCCACACCCCAAACCCGGGCCAGGGGGGACACCCGGGGAAAAACGCAGAAACACTCCCATCGTGGATGGGTGTTCCCAACCCAAGGTGGAGTGTTTAATGTTTTGCATGTTTTATGATCGTTTGGGTCGCCCCAAAAAGTCCCAAACAATGAGGTATTCACAAGTGTACCAATGTCCCGGGTGCATGTGTCACTGTAACAGGACATAAACATGCCATGCACTGGGTTTTGGGTTGAACTTTTTTCCCCATACAGGCCCTTTGGGCGGGCAAGCGGGGCCTCCAAATGTTTAGTTAGGATTTTACATGAAGTACCCCCGGTGGTATGTCACATGGGCCCCAGAGTTACAGGTTGCCCACCCACACACCCCCCCCATGACAGTAAAAAACCTGTATACCCGGCATGCCCCACATCCCCATCGGTGGTAGTCAGTCACTTCAAAAATGTGGATTTCAAAGGCTGAGTGAGTACATCAAATGTTTGGACACCAGCCCACAAGGGGCTTTTCGGGCCAGCCACAGGTGCCCAAATGTCCTCCCTTTTGGGCCCGGGTGGACAGCATGACGGGTGTTTGCGAACTTTGCAAATGAATGCCATGCACAACAGACATCCCTGTCTGCTGCCCCAAATTTGCATCAAAGGGGTGTATTCCCCACCACAAGTGTACCTCCCATCCCCATTTCTGCCCAAAACCCACATTGAAAAAAGGTTTCCACAAAAACTTTCGGTGGGAAATAAGTGCAGGGTAAATAGTTTTCATATTAATTCTTTGTGTCCCCAAAAAATTTTTCACCTGACCCCAAATTCAAAGTTGTGCATATTTTCCAAATTCCCATTTTCCCGAAACATAATGGTTGCTATCACTTGTACTCCCCCCCCATCCCCTTTTCACAGATTCTACTTACCTGTACATAACACTGTGTGACCATTTGTTTTCATTGGAACACCTTTGTCACATGTCCACATTTTCCATGTTTGCTGTCATGAAAAGTGAGCCACCATTTTACTGTTAACCCGCCTTAACTGTATCCTGACACTACCATAAATGTGTGTACTGCAAGCCACTTAATGTTTGTTGGTGAAAGGGCAGTATAACTACCACTTTTAAATGTCGGGCCTCCATGATGTGGGGGGGAATTGTGCCATCTCAATACCATGTTTTTCTGCGTGTGTTTTTGGGCGTGTGTGTCTGTGTGTGTGTGTGTGTGTGTGTGTGTGTTTTGCGTGTGTGTGTGTGTCTGCGTGTGTCTGCGTGTGTGTAATGTATTTACGTATGTCTTTGTATTCACAGGTGCTGTAGGTGCATTCCCTCCTACGGTCTATGTGATGCTACTGTCGCCACAGATACTAGGGGTGATGACCATATGCATGGGGCACAGGCAGGGTCTGGGCAGAAGCTGTGCCATTGGTTAACACCCCACCTATGTCCCCTTCATCCGCACGGTACAGATGCCGACACATCCCACATCACCGTTGCCCATAGGGGAAAGGACAGTCAGCGTCTGTTGGCAGAGCAGGAATGTGTGGTGGCTCAGAAGGTGCGGTACACACCATGTTGCCAGTGTAATGACTGGTGATGTGCCACACAGGCATGTGGCTGGTGCTGCTCAGGAGGAGCTCGGGTAGACATGCACCTCCCCGGGTGCAGCAGCTGGTATCACCAGACGCATGTTCAGACTGTAATGGGGGACAGGCACGTGCACCAGAACCAAGAAGGGCAGAGGCTGCAGGGGGCCGCAATCCGTTCCTAAATGAAAACCCAGTCATTGGCGAATGCTCAACAGCAGCTTCCCGATGTTCTGGATAGGAGATTAGGTGAGATGGTTGGAATCCGACCGAGGCATGTCAATCCAGGTGAGCTGTCTGTGCTGGAACACCTGGTAGGGGGGGGGGGGGACATGGGGGGGGCCAGCAACACCACCTAGTGCAGGTCGGGGGGCATGCCACCCCCATGCCCACCAAAAGTGCTGGTAGCAGCAGCAGTGCAGCTGGTGCTACACCAACCACACCAGGACACAGCAGGCCACGGGGACGGGCCCCCTTTCCCAGCGTGGACAGGGGTTCCAGCGGACATGTGTCATAGAGTGGCCACTCCATACCTCCACCCGGTAGTGCCCGTGCGACCCCAGGCAGGCACGGGTCGGGGAGGGGGACACAGTGAGCCATACAACCTCCCTGTACAGGGGGCTGCCAAGTATACCCTGTAGGCATCACAGATCTGAACTTTTACACACATACCCACACACAGCAGACACAACAGGGCTCCACCACATCCACATGCATTCTGCACAGTCATGCCCAGTAAATGGGCCTACACACACATGATGTCATCCATTGGTACAGCCTATCCCCCTGGCACACATATCACCCCATATGATGAACCCTTTGCCACAGCACCGTGATCCACACCACGGTTTATGCAAACATATTCTGATGCACAGGGTGGACAAGATAGTGAGAGGTGTATGTGATACCTGTGCCCGAAAGTGCGTGATGTGTATGTTGCAGGGGTTTGTGGCAGGTGACAGGTGCATGGGGGTGGGTTGTTACTGACATCATGCAGCAGACATACCATGTAGTGCAGGTGCAGCATACATTGATCTGTGTACACGGGCGGTTACATGTGTAGCACCATGTTGGTTCTGTTAACCTGTATGCCAAACATGGTTTTTGCATGTCCCTACTGGGAGCACTGTTATCAGTCCCCACGTGTGGGGGTTACCCACAGGCACATCTGGCAATATCGCATACCACAGGTACCCGCAACCTGCATGGACCCCTAAAAGGTACATGGGGCATAGGTACATACCAGGCTATGTGCCCTACGGCATGTGTAAGAGTGTGGGGCTGTCACCACCCCTTAGGATGAGGATACAATCCATCGGCCCCTGTCCCTCTGTCCAGCAGTGACACAGAGATGATGCCGGGGCCCTATGATCACACATCCACATCAGGATTACTCTTGGACAAAGTCAGTCAGGGCTCTGCTTCACATGGGCTGGGAACCCTTTTCCATGTTGTAGGGGTTCGGGGAACCCTGCCCCCCAAACCCCCCTTTTTTGTCCGTTTTGAGGTTTCTGTCGGGCTTCTGTGCCCTGTTTGCTTGGAGCCGGGAGGTGGAACATGTCCATGTCACCCAGGTCCATGGGTTTGTCAGGCACAGATCACCACAAAAAGGGGGGAGAAGGTATACACCCAGTCCCCTGTCGGCGGTGTGACATATGTCTCAGCACCTTTATCCCTGTGTTGTGGAACGTTTGAGGTCCTTCCAGTGCTGCAGGTGTCAGGTTAGGTACATCCCAGATGTGGCTTACAATCATTGGTCTGATGGGGAAGGGGTACAATGAACTCCCTGATGTGGATGTAAATCCTTCTGACCAGGTGGCACAGTGGAATTCCCCAACCACATTGGCAATGTGAGTGTGACAGAGGTTACCGACAGGTTTGGTACCCATGTCCCTGATCACGTCCACCATGTTTAATGGATTACCACCTAAGGTTGGGGGTGAACATGTTTTTCCCAAAAGGGTAGGTCACCCTTCCTGGCATGTAGCATCAGGCCATGGCTCTGGCACCAGTTATCCTTTTTGAGACCCCAGGTGGATGTCCGTGTCTGAGGGGGTGTTGAGTATGGTGGCGGTGTGCAGTCATCTGCATACCTTGTCTACAATCCCCTATGTTTGCATGCACATTGGAAAGTTGAATGCCGAACAGGAGGGGCCCAGGACTCAGCCCTGTGGGCCGCCGCACGAGACCAGCTCTGAGTCTGACATGGGACCAGGAACACAAACCCTGTGTGGTGTGACCCCCATCCAGTTGGCAAACCATCGTGTGACATATGTCTCCACATTGCTGGTGAGCCTTTCCATGATGCCCACGGGGAGTGGGGGACGCCCCGCCAGGTCATGGTATTTGGCAAACCGCGCCCCATCAATGGCCTTAGTGACCCTCCAGACAGGTCGAGCAGGTTTGGAAGTCGATGTGGGTATTTTCCCGGTATTGGCTGTACAAATGTCTTTATTTATCCCATTGGACCTCCCCACAGCTATGCAGACAAGGCTTGACAAGCTGATAGGGCAGGCATGACTACAGTCCATAAGAGCACTACTCTGGTGTAGTGGGACCACATTTGCCGTATGCCATCCATCGGGCGGGGTAGAAAGGGCTAAGATGAAACAGCGCCTTATGTGGGGGTGAGGGCCTCAATGAGGTTGTGTAGCACACAGCCAGGGACACCATCTGGTCCCATTGATGCTGTGTTCACTGCAAAAATATCAGCCTCCCCCATGGGATGTTTGGGAGGCTAGACTCTGGGGGGATGGATCGCCCCTCTTGGGGGGGGGAATGTATGCATGGAACATGTCCGCTGGTTTGTTGACAATGTCTGTGGGTTCAGTGATCATTGTACCATTCTGGAGTAATTCGGGCATGACTGGGGCCCCACCCATTTTTCTACCACAGCTAAGGAAGGCCCTATGGTTGTCTTATGTGTCCTTTGCAGTACCACTCCCACAGGGGCCTTGGATGATTGTTGGGCATTTTAAACCCCGGTAAATCAGTGATGCCTTCCTGGTACTGATATTGCTCTGTCATGTATTAGCTCCAACCTTTTTTACGGTTTGTCAATGGCTGGGGTCCACCAGACCATGTGCCTCCCTTTGGACAAGGTCCTGATGTTATCAGGACCCTTGGGTGCAGACTTTCCTGGGGTGCTCATAGAAGGCATTTGTAAGGGTTTCAGCAGTGGGCCTGTGTTTACCACTGGCATGGAGGCCTTGTAGGGTACCACACCGGTCAATGTGTGGTTGCTGGGGAGGGGTCGTCACTGTGGTCTCCCATCCCGGGTGTTGGGTGCAGGATGCGGATCTCCAGTGGTTCACTATATGGTCTGACATCACCATTGAGGGATGTACATCCGTGTGGAGCATATGCCCCATGTGTGATGATCAGAACTAGTATACCCCCCCTTGTGGGTATGGTGCATGGTTGTTCCACAGCATCAGGTGTATGAACACCTGGGACCGGTAGGGTGTTGTGTCCTGGGTAATGTTCCCGGTCTATGTATGGGTGGTTGATGTCACCCAATAAGGGGGGAGAGCATTCCCCTCACCAGTGTTTTCAGGAAGGCTGTGCAGGTATCCTGGGTTTGGGAGGGTGGTCTGTAGCATGAAAAAACAGGGCAGTCCTACCCATGGTTAATTGCACCTGGATATTCCCCCGCAGTATTCTGCCAACTGGAGGGGGGTATCCCAAAAAAGGGTTCCTTCTTTTTAGGTCCGGTTAGGTCCCTGATATGGGTTTACCCGAAGTGCTGGGGGTCTCAGCAGCCCTGATCAATGTTTCAGTCACAGCACTGACATCGATGTCCTCCATACTGAGGAGGGGATTTGAGGGGGGCAGCTGCCACCATGAGCAGTATTATTTTGCTCCAGGTTTGTAGTGTGGGGGGTAGGTTTATCATTCCAGCCCCTGCAGGGGGACTGTGGGGTGGCAGGTGCCTTAGCCAAACCCTTGAAGACCAGGGGGGGTGAGCCCCCTAGGGGGGGGCATGTCATCCCAGGTATGAGGAATCTGGATCCCCAGACTGACACCCCTAACCAGGCACAAAAAGGGGGACCACTTGAGCCAAAAGTGGCATCATACTTGATGAGGGGGGGTACCCCCGGGTCAGGGACATGCCCCCAACAATTAGGGGCCCTTTTCTCCTTTAATGTATCCCAGGGTGGGTCTCCCCGGTGACACCAGCATGGGCAATGACCGTCAATGTACATGCTGCGGAGTGACCTGAGGCGGTGTTATGTGGCATTCCAGCCCCCCGGGGAGCCTACTGTGAATTTCCCCTTTTTCAGTCTTGGTTGGGTGTCTGACAGTGGCGGCACCCCTTACAGGGGGTCCAGGGGGGCCCTTTGGGGGTCTGACGTTTAGCACATTGAGAACTATGTGTTGCATGTCCATGTCAGGCAGTTGCTTTGTGTCTGCTTCAGAGGGCTCGTTAGGTTCGTGACATGTTTAACAGTGCCCCAGGTATGTCTTAGTGTGTTCATGTGTTTGATTAGCATTTATAGTCACATGTGACACTGGGTTTGGTGCATGGTGTCCTTCCCCCCGTGGTCTTGCGGCATGGTTTGAGAGAGCACAGCCCCCCGTCTGGCTATATAGGCCTTTTCACATGTATTTTGTTCATTGGGGGGGGTGGGCTTGTGTGTCCATGAGGCACCTGTAACAGTGGCCAGGACACCCAGATTCACCATCTGAACAGGAGAGGGGCTAGTTACCCCTTGAACCAGAGAAGTGAATGCATTTGCTGTGAAATGGGCAAAGGCACCTAAGGGGGTGGGTACCTTTTGGATGAGACTCCTTTTTCTTTTAACCTTTGGTCTATGGAATGGGGACCCTTTTGTGTTAGAGAACAGGAAAAGGTCCTAATGAAGGGGGCATAAACCCCCGCAGTGACAATGTTTCAGTAAGATGAACATTCCCCTATGGGAACTTTGGGGTGGCAGGGGCCTCCACTGGCATGACAGTATTTCCCTGGTGGCCCAGATGTATGGTGGGGACTTCACCCCGCAGTGGGGACTTTCAGGGTGCCCTTTTAGCCAGTAAAGGGCACCCTACCTGTGGGGTGGGTACTTTCCCCCGGTAGGTCTTGGGGTACACTTAACCAGGCCTTTTGGGTGCCACCCGTGGGGATCATAGATGTGGGTACTGCGGGTGGGACAGCCCCCACCAACTTGTCATTCCCTTTTTCAGGGTGGTAGCCGTCTTTACAAGCGGGGAAAACAGGGTTTGCTGGGTGCCGGGGGGTGTGTTTGTGGCATTAGAACCCCGGCAGCCACTGTGACATTCCCCGTTCACTTGGTCGTGTGTTACAGTGGGGTCAATTCATGTGTTCATGTGTTTTTCCTTTGCTTACATGACACTGATTGGCATGTGTTCTCCCTGTCTTGTGGAGGCAGTTGCTTGTGTTTTTCAGAGGGGTGTGGTTCTGACATGTTAACAGTCCTCAGGGTTTCAGTTGTTCAGGTTTTATTGCATTTGAAGTCACATGGACATGGTATTGGTTCATGGGGCCTTCCCCCGGGTCTTGGGACATGGTTAGAGACAGCTCGGAAAATTTCCGGGCACATGAAGCATTTGGGGTGTGGTTCCCTGCCATGAGGCCCTTGTAAATGGCCCGGACACCCAATTTCCCCTCTGAACAGGGAGGGGTGATGACCTTCACATGGCAGGACTGAATGCAGCTGTGTAAAGGGCAAACACATGGGAAGTGGGGACACAAACCCCGGGGCCCGTGGTCTATGATAAGTCACCCGTGGAATACGGGGCATGGCAAGGTTTGTGATCAGAAACACATATTGCAAAAAAGGCAAAAACCTGGCCCTGAAAATGTGTTGCTTACGGGATGGTGTCCACATACCCTTTCCCCCGGGGGGTTCCACAGGCTTTGGGGGCAGGACATCACATCATGGCATGACACAGTGGAGGTGACACGCAGGTGCCAGGTCCACTGACGCGTGTCCTTCTGCTTGGGAGGTGTTTTCAGTGGATGCTTGGTCGAAAACCCGCATTATTCTCACCCCTGGCACACACACCATTGGGAGATGGGGCACCTGTTTTTCACACCCCACAAAAAGCATGGGACAGGGGGTTTCACAGGGGCCAGTGGGCCCAGATGGGTTGGGGGTTCAACCTCATGGCACCCGTGGGCTGCCAGCACAAAACTTCATTCCCCTTCCAGGCAGCAGACATACACATGGAACATGACTGGTGGTCACACTGTCGGAGGATGTGTTCATGACACACCTTGCCCACACTGGGTGGTACGCACCTGGTTACATGTGGACATCACAGCCGTTGGTCGGGCATTTCCTGCACACAGGGTCAAATGCCCCAACCCCATGGGGTTTGTGCAGGGGTGCGGGTGTGGGGCACCCGGTCACCCTGTATTGGCAGCTGTCCTATGCCGGGGGGGGATTTCATCTGTGACATTGGTCATCCCGGCCGATGGGTTGCATATGCACTGCATGTGGACTAGCAATGTTTCACATGGCAGGGTGGATGGTGTGTCAAGTACAGCACCTGCACCGCATGTGGACAGGTGCATTTTACCGTGCGCGGGTTTACCCCCCCGCCCCAGTGGGGCATGGGGGTTTCTGTTTTTTGGACACGGGCCACGCTCCCCCCGGCGGCTGCACCATGCACTAAGTGTCACATGTACCTGTTGCCAGGGTTGCATTGTACTTGTGCATGTGTTTCAACTACTGGCATGGGGCTGTGTTGGTACACATGACGGCAAACTGTCAAGGGTATGTGCCCGTGCCACCTGTAGGGGCATACCACGACAGTGCCCCTTCCCTTTTGAAACCCCTCCTGTTATGCTGTGGTACACACAGGCTTGTATGTGTCCTGCGTGCAGCCCTGCCCAAAAGGGAAATCACAAGCATTGCACACGCGCGCGCATTGATACCGTGTGGCCGTGGTTGTCATGCCGTTGTGTTGGGGGGACACACCTGGGGTCATTGATGACATGTTCCTGCCGCCGGGCCGCCAATGTCTGGCAAAGCCATGCAGTTGTGGACCGTGAGGGTCTGCTGACCGATGCTGGTCTGGGAAGGGGTGCATTATGGTGGTACAGTTCACCTGCCCCCGCCTGTGCTGCACTGTGGGGTTGCTTGTCATTTTGTCCACCCGGCGGGTTTACCTGGCGTGCTATGTGTGCCTGTTGTGCGGACACAAAAACCAGTGAGCATGGTGGCTGCGTTTTGTGGGGGGGACACACCCGGTCCCAAATTCTGCCTCCCATGCCGTTGGGATGTGTTGCAGCTCACTTGCCCATTCTAAGTGTCTGGCATGCCCAGTAAGCAGTGGTAGATGGACACAGTACAGTGCACACCGCCCCCCTGATTTTTGCATGCCTGTTTCCCCCAACTGCCCGCTGTGGCATGGGGGTTGTGTTGTGTGGGTGGACACGCGGTCCACATTCTGCCTCCCATGCCCCCCCCATGTGTTTCATGTCTGCACGGGGTTCTAATGTCTGTGGTAAGCAGCTGTGGATGGACACACAGTACTCCCCGCTTTTTGGCATTTTTCCCGGGGTGAGTTTTCCCCCAACGCCCGTGTGCATGGCTGCTGTTGTGTGGGGGGACCACCCCGGTAAAATTCTCCTCCCATGCCCGTTTTTGTGTATGCATGTCTGCCTGTGGATTCTAAGTGTTGAGGCCCCGTAACAGCTGTGGATGGCACCGTCATCACACCCCGGCCTCTGCATTTTCCCCGTGTGCATGTGTTTCCCCAATGCCATGTGGATGGTCTGTTGGTGGGTGGCACCGGCCCTTCCCTTGTTGTGTGTTGTGTGGTTTGTGTTGAGCTGCCCAGTAACAGCTTTAGGGAACATACTGCACACCCCCCTCTGATTGATACCCTGGCATCCGTTTCCCCAATGCCCTGTGGATCTGTTTGGGGGTCACCCCGGCCCCTTTGTCCCTGCCGGTGTTTTAAAGTCGCACTGTGCGATTCAAGTGCTGAGATGCCCGAAGCGCTGTGTAGTAAACCGTAGGTGCCCGCCCCTTTTCATTGTACCTTGTTGCATGTGTTTTTTGTGTGTGGTGGGTTTGCTGTTGTGTGTGAAAAACATACGGCCCATTTCCCCATGGTCCCCCCGGTATGCTGCCACTGTGCCGATTCTAAGTTCTGAATGCCCCTCAGCTTTTGTGGGCCCCGTACAGTTCACCGGCCCCCTTTTTTGTGTGTGTGTGTTTTTTG
Organism: Protopterus annectens; assembly: GCF_019279795.1. Taxonomy (NCBI): domain Eukaryota; kingdom Metazoa; phylum Chordata; order Ceratodontiformes; family Protopteridae; genus Protopterus; species Protopterus annectens. The sequence goes on from NC_056733.1 coordinate 1,071,573,309, forward strand.
CCCTCTGGGATGGCTGCTTTTGGTAACACATTCTGCCCCCATGCGCCCCGGTATGCCGGTTTCTAATGTCTGGTAGCCTGTAAGCCTGGTATGGAACAAGTACATGACCCGCCCTCTGGTTGTTGTGTTTTGTTTCCCCCCTGCCTCTTGGGGTTTTGTTTTGGGGACACAATGGTATTCGCCTCCCATGCCCCCCTGTATGCTGCCACTGTGTTTAGTTCTGGGTGCCGTGCACGTGGATCAAGGGGCAGGCCTGGCCCCTCTGTGTGGTGTTTTTCCCCCCGTGGTTGGGGCGGGCCGAAAACATTTCACCAGCACACCGATGTCTGCAATGTGCCATGGCCAATGAATCCTGCTGGGCCCTGGGGAACAGGTGACTCCCCCGTGGTGTTTGGTACATCCTGAGATGTTATAGGTATACTGGATGGGGCATCCCGTTTTGTGTGAGTTGTTGTTGGTTTTCCCACTCATGTGTTTTTGGGGGTTGGGATGGGGGTGTGTACTGTGCACTTGTTTCATTCCCATCACTTCCCTTTCAGAACACCCACCTGGCCTCCCGGTGTGTGCCAGTAATCTGGTGCTTCTGTTGCACTGCTGTTAGTTCATGTGGTGGTGTAGTTCACTCCGGGCCCCTTCCCTGTGTGTGTTTTGTGTTTTTTTTTTGTTGTGTGTTTCCAGCTGTCTGCAAAGAACATTTTAGGCTTTAAAACATACCCTTGGGTATTTCACTATTCCCTTACGGTATTCACCCCCTAGGAAATGCCTCGACAGCACTGTGCTCAGTAATCCATACCTTTGTAAATGCATATGTGTGTGTTCATGTGGGAGGGGTGGGTTTTCCCGGCCTTCCTTGGGGGTTTTGTGGGTGTTTCCCCTGCCTCTGCAATAAAATGCAGACCAAAAATACCGGCTTTGTCAGCTTTCCCCTTTGGGTGGCACCCCCAAATGCCTCTGAAGGGTGTCTCAGTTCTCGGTGGCGCGAAATGCACGGGTTAGTGAATTCATTAGGTAGGTGGTTATCCGGACTTCCCTTGTTGTGTGGTTGTGGTTTGGTGGGTTTCCAGCTGCCCTTTCAGATGAACATCTTTCCTTGCAACCTACCTTGTATTGTCAGCTATTCCTTCGGGGGGTGTACCCGCCTGAAGTATGCCTTAAGACTGTGTAGTAACATGGCTTCTTAAATGATATGTGAGTGAATTATGTAGGTAAATTTGCTCGGCCCTTTCTGTGGTTGTTTTGTTTGCTGTTCAATGAAATGTGGGGATAAAAACCTTGCTTTTTTTATTCCCCCGGGTGACCCCTAATGCCCCTTTAAAACCTGTACCAGTAATTGGACTTCTGTAAATGCATCTCGTGTGTTTTGGTGGTGTTTGCCCCCCTTCCCTTTTTGTTGTTGGTGTTTCCAGCTGCCTCCAATGAAATGCTTTGGGCGCCGACATCCTTGGCTTCAGCTATTTATGGTGTGTCACCCCTGTTGCCTTGACAGCATGTGCTCATTAATCTTGGCGTTCTGTAAATGTCTCTGTAGTTTCTGTACTGGGTTGCTCCTGGCTTCCCTCTTTGGTGTTTTCCAGCTGCCTCTGCAATGAACATGCTTTAACCCAGCATACCTTGGCTATTGTCAGCTATTTCCCCTCTTTCCCCGTAAAGTATGCCCACAGCACTGTCCAGAAACCTGGCGCTTTTGTAAATCACATCTTAGTGGGGCGGTGGGTGTTGACCCCCCCTTTGGTGTTGGGTTTCGCTTCATATGTTTATTTTGACTTGGCAACACATTTGGCTATGGGGGTATTCCACGGTGTTTTCACCTGGAATTCTGGTTTTTGGGTCCTAGCCCCAATGTGCATATGTTGTGTTGGGGTTGGGGGGGGGGGGTCCCCCTCCCGCCCAGTGGGTTTGCTCGCTGATGGGGTTCATGGGATGGTTTGTTTTGAAAACCATATTGCCCACCCGTTTTGTGGATGGTGACCGTCGTGGACTGCCCTTTCCTGCTGGTTGGGGCCCTGGGTGTTCCCACTGTACCCCCTTTTTTTGGGTGTTATAATGGGTTTCCAAGTTCCCCTTACTCTGTCGTTGTTTTCATATATTTGTCCCATGCTTTTGCATGGAAGCGTGTCCCCATTTTTTGCTGCAATAGCTTGAGGTATACCCGTCATTGTATGAAGTCCTTTAGCCCCCCAAAAACTGGTATTCGGTATGCTTTGCACTGTAAACCCCGGGCATAAACCCTTTTGGGGATTTATTTATTTGGCGAATTTTTTTTTTTTTTTTTTTTTTTTTTTTTTTTTTTTTTTTTTTTTTTTTTTTTTTTTTTTTTTTTTTTTTTTTTTTTTTTTTTTTTTTTTTTTTTTTTTTTTTTTTTTTTTTTTTTTTTTTTTTTTTTTTTTTTTTTTTTTTTTTTTTTTTTTTTTTTTTTTTTTTTTTTTTTTTTTTTTTTTTTTTTTTTTTTTTTTTTTTTTTTTTTTTTTTTTTTTTTTTTTTTTTTTTTTTTTTTTTTTTTTTTTTTTTTTTTTTTTTTTTTTTTTTTTTTTTTTTTTTTTTTTTTTTTTTTTTTTTTTTTTTTTTTTTTTTTTTTTTTTTTTTTTTTTTTTTTTTTTTTTTTTTTTTTTTTTTTTTTTTTTTTTTTTGCCCTACTGGACCCCAAACTTTTTTTTTGGGATTAAAAAAAAAGGGCTTTTTAAAAAAAACAAAAAATTTCCCCAAAAAACCCCCTTTTTTCAAAAAAAAAAATTTAGCCATTTATTTTTTTCCGGGGTGGAATTTATTTTTTGCCCTTAAAATTAAGGGTTTTTTTGGGGAGTAAGGGGGCAAAATTTTTTTTGGGGTTTTTTGGGGTTACCAGAGGCTGAAAGGGGCACATTTCACACCTGCATTTAGCATTATCCGGTGGATGCTTTGCATTATTAGTGGGGAGTAAGGCATGTGCTACTCCCACATCCCTCCCACGAGGTGGGACTACGGATTATCTGCCAAACAACACCGAGCCCCATTTCTGCATACCCACGATCCCATGGCTGCAGCCCTCAATGGTACCCATTACACATCCTTCATGTGTGCGGGACTGGGATGTGGACGCACTTCTATGGACTCGACCATCTGAGGATTTCTGCTCATATGTCCTGCATTTCATGGACACTTGTCATCAACCTTAAACACGATGGTGGTGCATATGTCTAGCTGTGCCGTAGTCATGGCTGTCACTTCTTCTGGGTGGAATGGCAGCAGCTGGATGATATAGCGTACGGATCAATTTTGGGGGTCCTACAATGGACACCAATGTGCATATGTAAAGTGTAGAACTTGTTGGACTGTGTCCATCTGGCCAGTGGGTTTGACTGCTGCTGTATGTTCCCCAGTTGCGGATGTCTGTTTGACTACCCGTATTATGTAATGCTACAAAAAACAGGTTATTCAGAACTGAAAACAAATGGTGTACATCCAAAGATGCAGGTTAGCGACTGCTTTCAATAATCTTCAGAAGGCCCAATAGGAAATATCCGCCACTATATTGTCAAAATAACACCACCAAAACATGTAGATCCTATTTATTCATTGACAGATGTTCTTTATAAGTGGGAATGCCATAGTTTAACCATCCTATGACCTTCCTAGTTGACGTTGTTGGTGTGCCATTAATATGTGTTCCACAGGTTGCCCATATGTTCCGCAGTATGGAAGCGAGTGATCCCCATTTTCTTGCTGGCAGATTGTGTGCTGTGTACGCCGGTATTCACACGGCGTTCTGACTTTGTATGGGGAGTGTCTACTGTAGTCTCTATCTGTATTTCCTGTGTTATGCCTTACTGCAGCTGTGTAATTCCACCAGGTTTGCAGTTATGGGTGCCATCTTGGTCGTACGCTTGTCCATCCATGGGAATTGCCTACTGGACACTGGTATAGGGCTGTACACATTTCACACTTGCATTTAGCATTATCCGGTGGATGATTTGCATTATTAGTGGGGAGTAAGGCATGTGCTACACCCACATCCCTCCCACGGGGCGGGACAATGGATTATCTGCCAAACAACACCAAGCCCCATTTCTTCATACCCAGGATCCCATGGCTGCGACCCCCGACGGTACCCATTACACATCCTTCATGTGTGCGGGACTGGGATGTGGACGCAGTTCTATGGACTCGACGATCTGGGGATTTCTGTTCATATGTCCTGCATTTCATGGACACTTGTCATCAGCCTTAAACACGCTGGTGGTGCATATGTCTAGCTGTGCCGTACTCACGGCTGTCGCGTCTTCTGGTGGAACGGTGACGGCTGGATGGAATTCTGTATGGATCAATTTTTGGGTCCTACAATGGACACCAATGTGCATATGTGAAGTGTTGAACTTGTTGGACTGTGTCCATGTGGCCAGTGGTTTTGACTGCTGCTGTATGTTCCCCAATCGCGGATGTCTGTTTGACTACCCATATTATGTAGTGCTACGAAAACCAAGTTTTTCAAAACTGAAACTAAATGGTGTACATCCAGAGATGCAGGTTAACAACTGCTTTAAATAATCCCCAGAAGTCCCAATAGGGAAGTATCACCACTTTATTGTCAGAATGACACCACCATAACAGGTAGATCACGAGCACTTTCGCCCGGTCTTACCGGGCATTTTCAAGTGTAATTAGCAGAAACATATAACTAAATACATAATAATACATATTTTAATAATGAGGTTAATACTATGTTATTTGGACAATAACTTCTGCTATTGTCATACAATGCTGTGGGTGGTGCCGGTTACCATACATATGGCTTTCTCATAAGCCGACTTCACATTTCTAAACACTAGTGTGACCTCCTTTAAGGCCCCTGAGCCAGTGGTGAACATTACTCAAGCCACTGCCTCACTTACATATGCCTTCTACCAGCACCTACAGGACTGCATGGATCAGGCAATCCCTTACCCAACTGTGGGTCTTTGTACCAATGCCAAACATCCAGTGTGGTGTACCCCAGCCATACACAAGCTCTACAACGAGAAGAGGTAGCTACTACAAGACAGAGCAGACTCCTTGTGAGGTATGACACCCTTGCTCATTATATGTGAAGGACTACAAGCTCTCATGACATCATCCGGGGCAGGTCCCACAGATATATCACCAAGGACTCGACAGACAATCATACGGCCTTCTTTAGCTATGTTGGACACCTGGGAGGAAACTCCCAGATATGCTCTGACTGGGTTCACAATGATGTGGGGTTTACTGAACATACACACATTGCCAACATACTGGTTGACAGGTTCGGTGAAGACATCTCCACCCACATGGAGATATGTCTGTACCATAAGATTGTGGCCCCCGAATGTTCTGTAACACACAGGTGGGACATGCTCTCTCCAAGGTAGTGAACCCAGCATCCATGGGACCGGATGGTGTCCCGGCTGTGTACTCCGCGATCTCATTGAGGAATTAGACCCACAGTTAGGACAGCTGTGTAATCTTAGCCTCACCTCAGGTAACGTACCCAAGTTGTGGCGCATGGCGACTGTAGTCCCACTTCACAGGGGCAGTGCCTCCACTGACCCTGGTTATTACTGTCCCATTAGCTTGAGAAGCCTTATCTGCAAAGACATGGGGAAGGATCATACTGGAGCTCATAGATGACGACATAGGGGACCTGCATACTTTGCATCCAACCCAGTTTGGCTTGGTCAAGGGCAGATCATGCATTTAAAACTTGGTTGACATTTTAGGAACAGTCACCGAGGCCATTGATGAGGGTCAGGCAGTCCATACAGCCTACCTCAACCTGGCAAAGGCCTTCAACACAATACTCCCCTCGGGTATCATTGATAAACCCATCAGCTTGGATGTGAACCCGTACATCGCAGGATGGGTTGCAAACTGGCTAGGTGACACAACCCACACGGTCATAGTTGCTGGCACCATGTCAGACTCACTGCCAGTCACAGGCGGTGTCCCACGGGGCTCTGTCCTGGGTCCACTCTTTTTCTGCATCTACATTTCCAAAGTACAAGCAAACACAGGGGGGTTATGGCTGACATTGTTTGCAGATGACTGCGAACTGGGTGCCATAGTGGGACAGACATCTGACACAGATATCCTTCAAAGGGGCCTCACAGATATGGATATCTGCTGCCAGGGACATGGCCTACAGCTGAATGCCGGGTAATGCATAGTCATACCCATCGGGAAGAACAAGGTCACCCCTAGCCACCATATGGGTGGCAGTCCACTGAGCACAGAGGGAATTACCAGGGATCTGGGGACCCAGGTTGTCAGTCACCATTCGTTCGACACACACGTTGCTAACGTGGTTCGGTAGAACTTCTACATTGCCCACCTGATCATGCAGGGATTCACATCTAGATCAGGGTAGGTCATCGTCTCCTTGTACTCATTACTCATTAGACCTATGATTGAGTACATTGCCCCATTCGGAAGGTATCTGACCCGACACCTGCAGCAGCTGGGAAGGCCCCATAGGTTCATCGTCAGATGGATGCAGGGTGTCAGGTATTTGTGTTATGCTGCCCGACTGTAAGGTCTCCTGCTCCATTCAGTCACATACCACTTGTTCAGTGGTGATCTGTGCCTGACATACGAGGCCATGGTGACCCATATTTGATGACTATGCTTCACCTAATGGATCTACATCCCTCAGAACCACAGGGGCAGGTGACGTGAACCTTGACACGGTCATTAATAGAATGTGTTGGAGGGACAGATACATCACCCAGACACTCACTATGCTGTGGAACAACATCCCAGTACATGTGAGGCAGAGAACCTTGCTGGCCTTATTCGAGGGGGATCTTGTCCAATGGATGGGGGATTGCGGATATACCCCAGGGATTACATCATTGTCACTGCTTGACAGAGGTGCAGCAATATAATAGGCATTTTATCTCCAGACTGGAGGGTTGGCAAAGGAAACATAACTATGGCCTAGGGTTATGGCTGCCCTTGGGTAGATAGCCTACTATGTACCTATGGACCTATGAACCTATGTTCATAGTTTGTCCCATTCACACTTGTCTGTCCCCTATCCTCATTCATATGTGTATATTTCTGTGGCACATGATTGAACTATGTATTACCTGCAGGTATGCTGTCTACAGTGCACATATGTCACGGTTGATTACAGTGTATCTGTGTACCTACCTCTGTTATACTGAGGACTACCACACATCCTTCACAGCGTTACATGCATATGTCCATACTATTATTCTTTGGCCTGGGGGGGTTGTTAGGGCAACGGTTACACATGTCCCTGTTTGTGCACGCATCATGGTGGTCTTTGACCAGCCTCCGTTGCTATCTTGGGATGGACGGTAGTGTTGGTGTGTGTTTGGGATGCATTTTCACTGCCTGTACATCTGTGGGGGGTGGGGTTGACACATGTTCCTCTTTGCAGGGAGCCCCATCCTGGACATTTGTGTCATGCATCGACACTTGGCACGTGCCATATGTCCTGTGCTATTCCCACAGTCGTGTATGCCTTCCTGCATTACTACTGCGTGTTACTGGCTGTTTGTATCTGGTACACATGGCTATTATGGTGGATAGCTTGGCCTATTCCCATGCTATGACATACCCATTCATCCAGGCATATACATGTTATTCCATCCTTTGCATTAGCCGTGGGTGTTTGGCCGTCCGGCAACGCTATTCTCAATGTGTGATGTCCCACCTTCACCTTCTGTGCCTGTAGCACCCTGTTGGGGCGTCCTGCTTGGTGGGCAGATGTTCCACCATATGTGTTGTGTTTGACATGTCTGCATAGCTAATCATCAGTACGGTGGCTGAACATACTGCCTTGTCCAGATGTGCACAGTTATGGGCACCGTGGCGTGTGCACGCCTATGGGGTTTTGACAGGTCCATACCACATGCGGGATGTACACATTCTGCTGACACATTCACATGCGGCCATTTGGATATCTGTACCTGAGGTGGGATGTTAACATGTGGGGTACATATTTGCCCACGTGGCACTGCCTAGGACAATACTTCTTACTACATTTCAGGTATACCCATTGTGTGTAGGTGTGTAGCTGCGCAAGGCTGCTAGCTGGGTTGGGTGCACGGTCGTACATGGGTGCGGGTTCCATGCTATGACGGGGCTGTTGTATATTACATTTGCATGCATGGGTTCTGCTTCTGGATATTACGCTTAGGCATACGCCGCCCCATGTATGCGATGGGCACATTGCTGGGTGTAGTACATGTTGCTATGCACATGTTTGTCTGTGTTTAGGGTATCTAGTTTCCTTCTTGTTGTTATATCAACACGGCTACCCGGCTGTGTACTCTCACTACTGCTGGTGACCATGCCCATGTGGCTACTTCTATGTAGGTGCGGAGCACTGACATGCTGCGGTACACCTTCACTGGGTATGCCCACTGACAGTGCATTGCGTGACGGACATGGTATTACACGTATCCTTTGTTCCTTGGACGGGTACACTTTGGACTTCGTGGGTTAATGTTTGGTTCTCCGTTTTGTGTGAACGGGTACTATGTTGCATAGTCTGCGTACGTTTCATTATCCATGGACCCTTGCTGGTGCGGTTACTATTGCAGGCGGCCTGTAAAAGTCAGCACTTTAGGTTGCTCATCGCCTGCCGGCTTGGCCACGCCTACGGCCGCATCCTACTTGGGCTCGCTCACGTGCCCTCTGCAAGTGTCTGTGGTTGCAGCGCGCACTCATTACTATGCATATGGCGCTGCTACGCCAATTATTCACTGCACTGCCGGCGCAAGCCTTACACCGGCCTTGCGCCGAGCTTCATGAATCCCGGGGTATATTTTTATTTGTGTTCATATAATATTGACAAAAAAGGTATTCCTTTACTAATGGTTTAGTCTTCAGAATATAACATTAATATATTTCAATTTAAGCATTTATCTGTGTTCAGGAAAACTGGCAAAAAAATATATTATTTTAGTAATCCTTTAATATTAGTTCAGCTAGTTTCCAAAATATAACATTTATACACATATATTTTAAATGTTTGGTATAAATATTTATACAGTGACCCTCCCATTAATATTCAAAAACCAATCAGCATGCACGTTGTAAATCAGAGTTATAGTAATGGAAAATTACTATAACTCTTCTTTTTACAGCAACGGAGAATGCAAGATCTCCATTGCTTCACACTGTCTCGCTATGTTAAACCCATTTAACATAGAGAAACAGTTTGTAAAAAGCAACAAAGATCTTGCTTTCTCCATTACTTTTGCTCACAGCTCTGATGTACTGCGTAGGCATACGCATGCGGAGACCATCAGAACTGCCGCAGAATACCAGACAGCTGCAGAAGGGCAGCAAGGAGGCATTATACAATGCCATTATTTAAGAAAAGTAATTATTTTTTTTTCTTAAATAATGTTATTGTATAATAGCAATAACCCACTTCTGGGTGTGGGTAATGCTGGATTTACTCATGGTTGGCTTTGTTTGGCCAGTCGGGCTTCGCCCACATGACCAAACCATACCAACCGTGGGTAAATCCAGCATTACCCACACCCAGGCGTGGGTTATTGCTATAGTATCACTTTAATGAAAATTTCAATCCAGGTTCAGAATATGCATTCATACTCAGTTATGCATTCAGTATAGTACATTTCAGTCAAATTTCAGAATGTATCATTAATACTCAGTTATACATTTCTAACAGAATTATATAAATTTCAGTCAAGTTTCCGAATATAACATTCATTTGCAATTATCAGTTCAGTATAGTACATTTCAGTCAGAGTTCAGAATATAAGATTCATAGACAGTTGTACATTTCTAACAGCATCACTAACAGCATCACTAACAGTCTTCACATTATTCAGTCATTAGTTTCATTTGTAACAGGCTTATTACATCATATATTTCTAACAGCATTACTACATCATACTTCACATTCTTCACTCATTAGTTTAAGAGTAAAATGACATAAATATTTGTAAAAGTCTTATTAAAATAAGTTATCTAAAGAATAACTAGTAATAGTTATTTAATATACTGAAGGCATAACAGGTCAGGCTGAATTTATTAACTAATTTATAGAATGCAGTGCACCTTACATAATTATTGTGTACTAGACAGAAAGCTAAAAAGACACTGCCAAGGTATGCAAAGGTACAGATTTCAAATAAAGAAAGCATAGGCTTTAGTAAAGGCACTTCTGCTAGTACAGAACATAGATATTTACATCTATTACAGCACACAGAAATTAAAAATTAAACAGACAAGATTATTATTAAAAAATCTAGATTCAATTTTACAGACACAAGTGAATACAGTATATGGAAATTATGCCTCAAGATACCTATATTACAGGAGTAAAAAAAAAGAGTTTACCAGTTATAACACATTAAAGAATTTCCCAGTTAATAATTAAATCATAAGGTTAAGAGATGTCAAAAGGGTTGCGACCCCTCCATTTTTTTCCGGTCTATCCAGAAATCAAATTGATTCTCCGGTAGTCCAGAAAACACTGTACAAACTCGGGTATTCTGTTTCAAAAAAGGAAACAGACTATCAGAGTTTGTAAACTGGCTGATTTACTATGCTTTTTTACAGAAAAGCATAGTAAATCAGCCAAAAGCAGGAATTAGAAATGGGAGAAGAGGGTGCTCCCTACCTGATGATGTCACAGTGATGTCATGACACGGGTGGAGTGTAGGTAGAAGAAAGAGAGGGGTGCGCATGGATATTGGTGATGCACGGGGTGTGCCTTATTCCAGTTTTAGCCACAATGAAAGGTGGCAACCCTAGACATCAATCCAAGCAGAACATAAATGCTCAAGTGACACCAAATGGTCAAAATTAAAATTGCAAGTTTATTTATCAGATAAAGAAAACGTACTGGATATTAGTTGTAGTAAATATTATAGTATCCTTTGCACATCATATTAATAGATTTATACACTAATTACAGAATTAAATATAACTTCAGTAATTTCAGAGACAATTGTTACAGAATAAATCCTGCAGAAGTACTGTTAGTAAAATAGACCTTGCATATGCCTAAAAATGTAAGGTTAGACCAGAGTCTTCCTTTAATATTTCATATTTTAAAGTAACTACAGAATTAAGATAACCGTGTGTGCTCAGGTATCTTCACGAGTAGTCATTAAGTCAGGTGTCATTTAAATGTGCAGAAATACAATATTATTTTTTCATAAGTCTAGAAATGCAACAATTTTAAAGCAGGCTTCACAGTTTGCACACAGATTCAGCGAATGCACTTTCAATCAGAGAAAATAACCTACAGTCAAGAACACAGATAGAACAGAATGTGCTGTCCATTTGAGTACTAACACATTTTTGTAAGCTACAAGGCTAAAGAGGTTTGTAGAAACTTACAGGGTTTTGATATTATTAGGAAATACTTCAGACACAGTTAGCTAAGCCAGTTCATTTTTGGACTGATATGCAGATAGTTATGGCAGTGCAGTCCTCAGAAAGCAGCACAGACACGTGCAGAAGTCAGGTCAAATATCCAGCATTTCATAATAGCAATTATACTATTCAGGAAGAAATGAAATGTAAAGAATATAAATGCAGAGGTCTATTTCAGGTTATCAATGTAATATGAATATGAATGCAGAGGACTGTTTCAGGTTATCAATGGAATATGAATATGAGTGCAGAGGACCGTTTCAGTTTATCAGCACTGTTACTGGAAACCATATTCGGATATTGTTGATATCTACCTTCACTATACATAACAAAACTACATTGTGTACACACTTTATTCTGAAACGTACAAGACAATTTGGCCAATAAAGGAGAGACTGGCATCTATTGAGCACAGTTCTGGATAATTAACAGATAAAAGACATTCCTTCTGGTTTCATTCCATTTTCTTCCAATCATTTCCAGCTCATTCCAGTATCATGCAATCGTATCAATTCTTTCAAGATAGATAAGGAATAGGAAATAAAAAGGAGGAGAAGGATCTAAACTTAAGAGTACAGATGGTTCATAGGTGAGGATGTAAAATGCAAATAGAAATTACTATAAGTTGCAAATTGTATGGATTCAACCATCTTTTACAGCAATCTATCATATCAATATATGAATTGGGGGGTTCTTAGTGAGGAGGGATTCCTATGATGTGTGATTTGACTTTGAGTCATTATAAAATAGTGATTTTGTTTAATAAGTTGTTATCCATAAGAATTATGACTGTTCAGTGTTTTTCTTTGTATTAGATCTGGAAAGATCATTATTATTTCTTATTCCTAATATTTATTATGGTCCAGTATATGCATTGGGAACATAGTGTAATTGTATGTTGGGTAAAAGACATTGGGCAGGATTCATGAAGGCTTGCACGGAGTCTAAGAGTAGTGTAAGACAGCAGACAACCAATATGTCTGCGATCCAGCAACAGCCAGCAGGGGAGTGCATGAGAGCTCCTAAAACTACTCTTGCACGGACAGTGTTATGTTATGCAAATTACCTCATTTGCTGCTGAAAGCTATGAAAATGAGGTAAATATGCGATCCAGGAAACACTAACCTGTCTGTGTAAGAGTAGAGTTATTTATAGAAATGTACTCCATTGGTAAAGGAGTACTGTTCTGCAAATAGCAAAACGGAGCTATGACAGCTCCAAATAAAGGATGCATCCAGTTGGGGAAGCATGCAAATGGCCAAATATAAGGCCATTGGCATTTTTATCGTTTGAAAATTAATAAAAATCAAAAAAATTTTTCCCTCGATCTCCGGTGTTTAAGCGTAGTGCAGCGCCGCGCAAACATGCGGCGCTTTAAAAACCTGAAAATAAATACAAAATAGCCAAAAATAGGTATTCTTATTAAAAATATTATTCTGCCATGCAGGTGAATGGCAGGCTGAAGAGTGGTTGCTAAGGGGGGAAGCTCAGTTTGAGAGATGTAACCAAGCATTAGTAGGCAATCCTATGCAAATGAGGATAAGGATAGTGAATCCCAATTTTCCCTGGCATGTGAACCATGTCCCTAGAGTGTAAGTGTAGGAGTAGGGGAGTAGTAGAATAGAAGATAGGTGACATCATGAGGGGGTATGTATGAAAGACTGTAAGCTTATTGGAGCAGAGTGGCTTGTGTTTGCTGTGAGTTACTCAGGAGTGGAAGAGGCGTGTCTACAGTTGTCCTAGCTGAAACCCAGAAACCGAAGGTGTACGCCATGGATATCACTGAAATTTCTTGCAAACGTGCTTACACTGTGTGCGTGGCTGTAAACCTGTCTAAGCCTGTGTGCGCGTGTGTGAACACTTGTAAGTCTGTGTAAGCCTGTCTAAGCCTGTGTGCATGGATGTGTACCCGCCTAAACCTGTGTGCACATGTTTGCAGTTGTTTGCATGGTGCTGCCCCTTGTGGAAACAGAAAAGGAAAAGGAAGGAAAAGAAGTAGTAGGAAGTTAACCAAGGAGAACTAGCAGAGCTGCCAGGTGAAATAAATAAGAATCAGCCAATTACACAGGCAGTACACTAGCCCAGACCAGCCCAGCACTTAAAACTCTGCAAACAACATTCCCCCATGTTTTTCTCCAAAACACTGCAACACTGCAGTATACAAAGAGAGTGAAAACTTAAAAAGCTTAACTCAGACAAAAAAATGTTAGGGGCTGCCATTGCTATTAGAAGCCAACATGTGCAAGATGCTGAGGGTGGTGCCATTGCGAATGCTGCTGAGCAATCCACAATGAGGAGACGGAGAAGAGTGCACAGACCCAGGGTAACCTACCAGGGGCTACATGAGATGGAGATAGTGAAGTGCTATAGAATGGACAGAGACCTCCTGCAGCAAATTGTTGAGCTGTGCAGGCCATGCCTCACACACAGAAGCAACAGAGGGGAACCCATCCCAGTGGAAACCAAGGTATGTGCTGGCCTAAGAATACTAGTAACAGGTACCTTCCAGAGACCAACTGGTGATATGATGGGGATTTCACAGGCATCAGCATCCAGGGTACTGCACCAGTTCCTGAATGCCATGTCAGCACATGTTGGTGATCATGTATATTTCCCCAATTCCTGTGAGGCATTGGCCAGCAATATGCATCTCTTCCAGAAAGTAGCGGAATACCCTGAGGTAGTGGGTGCAATTGACTGCATGTGCATACACATCAAAGCATCAGTCGGTGAGCGGGATAGGGTCTACATCAACCGCAAGGGCTTCCCCTCCATCAACTGCCAGGTCATGTGCAATGCCCAGGGCATAATACTGAATGTGTGTGCTGGCTGCCATGGAAGCTACCACGATTCCCATATCTGGCATCTGATGCAGCTGTACCAAACATTTGCCAATGGGGACATCCCTGATGGTCACTCAGTGGGGGATGCTGGATAAGCACTGGAGCCGTGGCTGATGACACCCATCAGAAATGCACACACACCTGAACAAGAAATCCATAATAAGGCACATGCACAAACATGAAATGCAATCGAGCATGTGTTTGGGATGCTCAAGTCACGGTTCCAGTGCCTGGACACATCTGGTGTAGCCTTGCAGTACTCACCAATTACATGTACCCAAATTGTCATGGTATGTGCCATGCTACACAATATGATCCTACAAAATCAGCTTCAGCAGGAACAGCATGGGGCAGGGTCAAACAGCCCCCCACCATTGCCAAGGCCATCACAGGCAGAGCGTGACTCGGAGGAGGAACAACCTGAGCCTGCCGCAGTAGGCAGAAGGAGGTGTGCCCAGTATGCCTTGGCCTTGACAAAAAGGCAATGCAAAGCACATACACTGGCTCAGTAGGAACACTGGAAATTATACCTCTCTCTGACTCGCACATAAAATAAAAGGGGTGCCTAACTTGACACTACCTGTTTTCAAACATGTATAGGGAGTGTACTATGTGAATCTGACATAGGCAGCCCTGCAGTACCACCTGAGGCATGATTGCCATGCTTTAAGCAATATAAAGCAGTGTTAAGCAGCTTTTACCACTATTTAGTATATGTAAACAAAATTGTCCGCGCTAACTAGCGCAACATCGGGCAACGTTGAGCAATGTTGGGCAAGGTCGGGCAAAGTCGGGCAAAGTTGAGCAAAGTCAGGTAAACATGCTCATATTTGCTTTACTGTTCCTTAAGCAGTCTGGTCCAGCCATCATGAAAATAAAAAGCAGTGACAGGGCTCGAACCCAGGATACTGTGCACTATAGTCACAGTACTGAACCACTAAGCCATGACAGCATTTCATTGTCACTGACACAGCAGGACAATTGTACACTAATGCAAACACAAAGAAATGCTTTATCATGCCCCTAAAAAGGCATATGAGTAACCTCCCCCACAGGCCTATGCAGACAGAGAACAGCAGGCCAGGCGGTGTGATATGGGTTGGGTAGGCTATGAAGTCGCAATCTAATATACGTGACATTGGACGCTAAGATCTGTAGTACAGTAGTATGCCTCAAGCCAGTACAGACTGAAATGGTGTACCTTACATAGCAGTGCAGGCCTAGCAAATGTGTATAAGTGTCAGGTGAACCCCTCATCCTATGTACACCCACAGTAACAATCAGGTGTGTTCCCAGGTAGAAATGTACAAAGAATAGCTGTCCCCCCTGTATGTAGAAATGTTGATAAGTCTATGTAAAGTGTCTCATGGAAGCCCTGCAGGCACAGCATGACCCCTGTTGATTTATGACACAAAGGTGAGCCCTGCTGTAAAAATACAACTTCATTTTCCACACGCATATAGTATAAATGTCTATACCGAGAGTGCTCACACATTTCAACAAATGTAGTGGAATTCATTCAGTATCACACTGAAAGGTCATACTGGGCATGCTCACACACTTAAATAAATGAAGCAAATGTCAGGCAACAACATACTGCAAGGTCATACTGGGCATGCTCACACACTTAGGTCATGTCTGGGTACAGCAGTGGGCCACACATATCTGGCAGTTGCATGTTTTACCCCAGGAACCTGCCACTATTCACCAATCCTGCCTTGTGCACACAGTTATATGAAAACAGGCACATATAATATACTGTAACCCTGTCATAATCAAACTATGTACCACAAGTACATAAGTTGTTAACAGGAAGTGAAAAAGCAAAGAAGATCAATAAACCTGCAATCAGTATCATCAATAAACAATGTGCACTCCAAATATTACCCAATCCATGTTCTGGCAAAAGAATCTGTGAAGGAGTCCATAGAGAACCATGACGCTTCCTTCTGCTATGTCATAAATAGCAATGCACACTCATATATGTCCTGAGTCAGTACAAACTGTAAATGACTGGCATTGCCAGCATCCTGTCAGACAGGCTCATACATACATACCCTCCCTCTCAATGACAAAAGGCCCTATCATAATACCTGGAGATTGTGAAAGTATAGATATCACATATAGAATGGGTAAACAGCTCCTTCCAAACCTGAAAACACGGTGTCTATGGGATTACATTGTTTCCCTAGTTGTGTCATAAGTGAACTCCAGAATAAACAGACCCTGCACCTGAACAGTCTGTTGAGCCTCACCTTCGGTACAGGATATGAAACTGTTGAATGTGTTACAGCAATGTTTGGCACACTCCACAAGTGTTGGGGCACAACAGACCATGGGAACTATTGTCTTATAAGCCTATTAAACCTGATCTGCAAGGCCATGGAGTCCATCATGATGGAACTCATAAACAGAGCTATTGGGAGCCTACACACACCCAACCCTACCAATTTCGGTTTGGTCATGGGCAGATCATGGTTACCAAACCTGATAGACTGTTTTCAAGGCAGTCACCCAGGACATACATCAATGAAATGAGCTACACATGTCCCACATAGACTTTGAAAAGCCCTTTGCCAACATCACAGACACATGTCATATCCACAAAATCAACAACCTGTGCATAAATATGTCTGTCATCTCATGGATTGCCAACTGGGGCACAGATAGATCACATAAGGTAAGAAGTGTGGTCTCCTGTACAAACTGGTAACAGCTGCTGTCCTCGGTGGCTCAGTCCTGGGACCCCTCCTGTTTGGTGTATACTTTTCAGAAATGCAGTCAAACACACGAGGGCTATGTATAGCAAAGTTTGTGGATGACTGCCAAAAAGTTGTCATAATCGATGTTTGGGACAACAGAGACATCCTTAAAAAGGGTCTCAGTCAGACAGATGTGGTGTCAAAATTATGGCCTCGAGCTACAGTCATACAAATACTATATAGGTGCCAACACCCTAAATATGGAGGTAATAATAAGGGATCTATGGACAAATGTGGATAGTCATCTCTACTTCCAGAAACACATTCACAAAGTGGTCAGAAAATCATGCTATGTGTTCCCACAAACTGCCAAGGTCTTTGCATGTAGGTCAAAGGAGGTTTGCTCTAGTCATCAGTCATCAGACCCATCAGAGAGTACCTCAACACACTTGCGATGAATCTGACTAGGCACCTTCAGCAGCTGGAAGGACCACTGAAGTACCTCAACAAGAGGATTACTGGCCTCAAACAGTTGCCCCATGCAACAAGACTGAATTTAACTCAAACTGTACTCTGTTGCATACTGTCTACTCAGGAGATCTCTGACCAACAGACAGGTCCATGTCATGGCAACACTCAGATCTGCTCTGAGTTACAGCTCAATGGCACTAAATATACAGACCCAACTGATATTGGCAACATCCTGGCAGATAGGATCAGTGTTAACTTTACCCCCCTCTCACCCATGAAAGAACACATCTCTATAATGGAAGACTACAACGTTGCTGTCATCATGGCTGCACAGGTAAAAAACACTCTCCAAAGCCAGTATCACAGCACCTATGGGATGAGATAACTTCCCAGGCTGTGTTCTACACAAACTACAGAACGAACAGGCACCACACTGACGTACCATGTTCAGTTATAGCCTCACCTCAGGCTTTCTGCCTGCTGAATAGTGCACAGTGATGGTTATCCCACTACACAAGGGTGGAGACACCACGGACCCCAGGAACTAGTGCCCCATTAGCCTGATGAGCCTGCTCTTAAAGGCCATGGAATGTATCATCATACAACTTATAAAAAAAGACATTGGTAATGTCCAAACACTGGACCACAACAATGTTGGGTTTGTAAAATGCAGATCATGTCTCCTAAACCAGATATATGACACTGAAGCAGTCAACAGAACTATAGACAAGGGTAAGGTGGTTCGCACAGCCTATGTAGATCTTGCCATGGCTTTCAACACCACCCCACCCTATGGAATTATAGATAAACCCACTAAACTAGGTATAAATTGCTATGTCACAAGATGGGTTGCCAACTGGCTTACTGACAGAACACACACTGTGAAAGTAGCAGACTCCAAGAATGACTTTGGACCAGTGATGAGTGCAGTACCACAGGGTCCAGTCCTAGGTCCTGTCCTGTTTTGTATCTACTTCCCTGAAGCAAACTTTAACATGGAAGGTCTGTGGCTAATGAAGTTTCCAGATGACTGCAAACTAGGAGTCATAATTGTAAATACTAAAGATGTGGACATCCTACAAAAGGGCCTCAGTGAAACAGATGGCTGGTGTCAAAGCTATGGCCTCAAGCTCAATGCCAAAAAGTGCATTGTCATCCCCTTTGTTAAAAACTCTGTAGTCATGAACTGCAACATAGGTGGTAGTATGCTTAACACTGAAAGTGTGACAAGAGACCATGGGTCAAAGATGGACAGTGGACACACCTGTGATAATCACATCCCCACAGTAGTCAGGAAATCCTCCTATCTGGCACACCTCATCACAAAAATTGTCTCATACAGAATAGAAGAAGACATTGTTCCCCTCTACTCATCACTCACGAGAACCATAATAGAGTACAACACCCCTTTTGCTATGTGCCTCACAAGACAACTACAACAACTGGAAAGCCTGCAGCAATACCTCACAAAGAGCATTAGCAGCCTGAAATACATGCCATACACAGACCATCTCAAAATGCTCCAGCTGTACTCTCTCACATATCGCCTACTCAGAGGTGATCTCTGCCTAACACACAAAGCTATGTCAAACACAGAGCTGTTGGACATGCTCCACGTAAAACACTCACAATCCCTCTGATCTTCAGCCCAAAAGCCACGAGTGAAATACAAAAGGAAGGGGTGTATCCATTTACCTTATAGATACCCACACCTTCAGGTTAGTGGCACAGCATGAGGCCTTGGAGACCATGCAAGTGCAACTAACATTGGGCAAAGCTGCTTATCAGATTGTAGCCTGCTTCAGATCACCTACCTTGTCTCAGGAACCTCACTCAGTATTCCTGAGAACAGTGGAAAATATAAAGGTCCTATCAAACACCATTATATGAGGAGATTACAACTACCCAAACATTGAGTGGGAGAATTACTCATGTACAACGTCCTTTGCCCAATGTTTCCTAGAGTTTAAAAACTCTAACACCTTGGAACAGCTGGTCACCACGCCCACTAGAGGTGACAACATACTGGACCTGATCATCACCAACAGGGGGTACCAGTGTTCCACAACAGAGATAAACCCCTTGCTGGTAATATCAGATCATAAAGTAATCACACTGGACATCCACATCCCACCCACCCCCAGTCAAGGAAACCACTGTGAAGACATTTTCAAAAGCAAACTGCACACTTCCCAAGACCAAAGTGGAAAGTTCCACAGCCACCTTGCTATATGATAATGCTATACAATCAGCCAAATTATTTACAAGTGCATCCTATGAGCATCTACAGGGATGCATGAATCGAGACATCCCAAATAAAACCAAGATGCACTCTCCAAAAATAAGAAACCAACCCGGTGGTCGTCGCCCATAAATAAGCTATACAACAGAAGGAGGAAACAAACACATGGTAGATCAAACTTCACAAAAGGAAAAGCATCACTGATCATTATTAGGAAGACACAGTGATCACTCATAAAATAATCCAAGGCCAGTTTCTAAAGACAAATTGTCAAGGAATGTAAGAATAACAACCACAAAGCCTTCGTTAGCTATATCAAACATTTAGGTGGCAACTTCCAAATATGCTGTCAGCTACTGAAAAATGGCAAGAAATACACTGAACCAACTTACATTGCCCACATCCTGGTGGACAAGTGCAGTGCAAACGCCACCCCATCACCCCCCAAAAGGGTCTGTGTCCATCCCAGAAGAATGCAGAGCCCCAGACTTCATGGACATGCAGTTAAAGACAGACCTCTCCAAAGCTAAGAACACAGCATCAATGGGACTGGATGGTGTCCCAGGCTGCGTCTTACACCAGCCCCAAAAGGAACTACACACTCACCTATATTCACTGTCCAGACTCAATCGTACCACAAGCTATGTATACAAAGAATGGCATACACCAACAGTTATCCAGCTCCACAAAGGGGGTGCCACAACAGAACTTGGAAACCATTGCCTTATAGGTCTACTCAGCCTGGTCTGCAAAGCTATGGAGCAAATTATCATGGAACCCATAAACAGAGACTTTGGGGACCTCCAGACACTGGACTCTTCCCAACTTGGCCTTGTTAAAGGCAGATCCTGCCTCCTAAACCTAGTTGACTTATTTGAAACAGTTACCAAGGACATAGATGGAGGTGAAAGTAGTCCACACAGCCCACCTGGACCTCACTAAGGACTTTCAACACCATTCCCCACTCTGTCATCATGGACAAGCTGAACAGCTTGAACATTAACAGCTATGTCACAGGAAGGGTGGCCAAGTGGCTCACAGATCAAACACACATGTTCAGAGTTGCAGGTGCCATGTCCGACTCTAAACCAGTCACAAATGGCATCCCACAGGTCTTGGTCCTGGGACCCCACCTGTTCAGTAGATACTGCTCAGAGGTACAGGCAAGCATGGGAGGAGTATGGCTGAACAAGTTTGCAGATGACTGCTAACTGTGGTCCATAATTGACTCTACGGCTGACACAGACATCCTCCAGAAGGGTCTTACAGAGACTGATATCTGGTGTCAAAACAATGCCCTCAAGCAGAATGCCAAAGAATGCATAGTCATCCTGTTTGGATAAAACAAAGTGCACACAAGTTACCAAATAGGTGGCACTCCAGTATGTACGCGGAGAAAGTAATTATGGCCCTGGGGACCCAGGTAGATAGTAAACTCCCCTTTGATGATCACATGGCCAAAGTGTTTTGAAATTCCTTGTATGTAGCCCACCTAATGTAACCCACTTTGTCTAGTCTGATGATGTCACCATCCTACAAATAACCTGTGGAAAGCAGAACTCTCAGTAATGTGTATAGCATGTTGTGTAAATGTGTACTTTTCTAGTATCATAAAGTAGTTAGGTAGGGGTTTGAATCCTGCACTTGATAAGTGTGTGTGTATTTCCGTAGAGGGGAGCTACCTTTTTGGAGACTACTAAAACACCTTAAAAGTGGTATACTTATCTTTGTCAAGTCTGATGATGTCACCATCCTACAAATATACCTGTGGAAATGAGAACTATCAGCAATGGGCATAGTGTGTCATGTTAATGCATACTCCTGTAGTATCATAAAGTAGTTAGGTAGCGGTTTGAATCTTGCACTTGACAACTGTGTGTGTGTGTTCTCCTTAGAGAGGTGCAACCTTTTTGGAGACTACTAAAACACCTTAAAAGTGGTATACTCATCTTTGTCAAGTCTGATGATGTCACCATGATACAAATATACCTGTGGAAAAGAGAACTCCCAGTAATGTGTATAGTATGTCATGTTAATGCATACTCCTCTATTATCATAAAGTAGTTAGGTAGGTATTTGAATCCTGCATTTGACAACTGTGTATTTGTGTGTGATCTCCTTGGAGAGGAGCATCCTTTCTGGAGACTACTAAAACACCTTAAAAGTGGTATACTCATCTTTGTCAAGTCTGATGATGTCACCATCCTACAAATATACCTGTGGAAAGAAAAGCTTCCAGTAATGTATATAGCACGTAGTGTTAATGTGTATTGCTCTATTATCATAAGCTAGTTAGTTAGGGGTTTGAATCCTGCACTTGGTATGTGTGTGACACTGTTGGTCAATGTGTTGTGGGTTTTGCTTTTACTACTGTATGACATATCACTATGACAACAATATGTGCATTGCACATATCAGGTAGCTGTGTGGCAAATACATATACATACACGTGACCTCAATTATTTCATAGGTGGGAACCCTGCTTTCTCCATGAACACATCTGTTATCTTTGCCAGAGTGTGCTTCCACTTTCCAGACCTTAGGTCACATCTGTATGCTTGTGACAAGCCCAGCCACTGCAGTTATCCCTGGCCTAGGTCATCCGTGTCACACACACTCATTACGGTTTGTATTGAATAGCATCAGTGAGGGATTATGCCTGAGGTATATTTCAGACCTGTTCAAATGCAGCAAAGTCTGTCAATGATGGCTATTCATTATAGGTGTACAACAACCTTTGTGGATATGCATGCAGACCCCTTATTGCTTATGTGAGCCACTGAGAGATTTCAAAATACCTTTGGAAATGTGATTAGCAAAGGAGAGATGACGTAACACTTGGCTGTATGTACACATTGGTACCTGTTCAACATGTTGGGGGCTACTACCTATTTGGTACTGTGGGGATACCATGTTTTGTAAAAGTGTATGACTATGCTTTAGTTGGCTTATAGCTTTACAGCATGGGTTTGACAACAGGTATCTGTCTGTATGATACCCTTGTGGAGGATGTGTGTGTCATCTGGAGAATGCATTATAGGCCACAGTATGCATTTCCAGACATGGACGGAAATATCCCTACAGTGTTTGCTTGTACCTAAGAGAGCTATATGCCAAACAGGAGTGGTCCCAGGAATGGGTGCAGGTGAATACCACTGGTTACTGGCATAGTATAGTACCTGAAGGATCCAAATGTTGCTGTGTGTCCTACATTTGTGTGTCAGTTGTCAAGACATCATCTAACGATTGTTTATGGTCAGGCTGTTGAGGCTATGTATACTACCAGAATGCAAGCCAATGACATATAGTAACAGCATCACCCACATACAGAGTCAAACCATGTCATACACACATGTGTACCCAAGTTCCAAGATGTGTGTAGTACAATGCATACTGGCCACCAATAGAAACTATGAAGTGTTAACACTGTGTAATACAGGGCATGTCACCCTGCCCATGTGTCCACTATGCACGTACATGCAGACAGTGCACCTCCACCATGTTCACAAATGTACACCTGCAAATCTGTGCTGCACACATCCCACACGTACTGTCCACTCTCTAACATATGCTGCCAATACTACACACATCAGCCAAGGGGCATGTGTGCAGACAATACACTATTGGAATTAACACTGGTATAAACAATACTACATTGACAATCATAGCTTTAATGCATCATGCCTGCTCAGCTAAACCTTCAAGGATATCATTACACTTTACTGCTGACAACATGCTAACATTGCTATTCTGCTATAAAGTCACCCTGTGCCTCTGCACCATGTTAGCCTGTTCCTGCATCAATGTTACAGATGACAGGAGGTGGCACAGGTTTCATCATATGCACAGGGTGTGTTGTTGGTTTGCCAGAGGCCTACATTGAGCCATACAATCGACATGTGTTTGTGTGTGTGTGTGTGTGTGTGTGTGTGTGTGTGTGTGTGTGTGTGTGTGTGTGTGTGTGCGTGTGTATGTGTGTGTGTGTGTGTGTGTGTGTGTGTGTGTGTGTGTGTGTGTGTGTGTGTGTGTGTGTGTGTGTGTGTGTGTGTGTGTGTGTGCGAGTGTGTGTGTGTGTGTGTGTGTGTGTGTGTGTGTGTGTGTGTGTGTGTGTGTCTGCATGCACACAGTTCCACCATGTGGCTACCATATACGGGAATTTGTGGGACAGCCACAGACTGTACCTGCCAGGCTTTACAAATCCCCATCTCTGGCCGTGGATACAGTACCTGTATCTGGTAGGGGTGCTACTGGCAGTATCAGGTACTAAGCCAGACTGGGTACTATCCCCAGAGGTATAAGGATGTACACTGGACCCAGGTCCCTGCTGGGACTGGCCAGAGCCACGTGCACCTGGTCTTCTAGGACGGTCTATGGACAGCCCACCCCCAGCATTGCTGGGCTGGTACTGGCACTACAAGAGTGGCTATGACTTGAGGGACGTCCACAGTGACTGCCAGCTGCTGATGTTGCTGGCATACATCGACTTCTCAACTGTCCTGCACTGTCCTGACACATGGACATGACATTGCGAAGGGTATCTAATGTCTCACCCCAACGTCTATCAGTGACTTCAGTGTAATTACGGATGGCACCTGCTATGGCATGGATACTGTCATTAATGGCAGTGTTATGTGCCATCTGTGCCCTTAGTCCCTGTCTGGTGCACTGTTCCATACATGCCTGTGCCTCCATGTCAGCCTGGAACATGCGTGAGGTTGTAAGACCTGTGGCACGTCTGCCAGGGGCATGATGACCAGCAGTGCTCTGATGAGAACCCCTGAACATCTGCCTATGTGGTACCATTCCAGACATCTGGGTATGGCTGCTGTGTCGGGATGCATGTGCCATAGATACCACACTGTCCTGGCCAATGCCGACTATACACTGTCCTTCAGCTAAGGGCATTGGTGATGGATGCATTGGAAGTATGACTGTGTGCATGGATGGGGTGGACACTTGTGTACTGTCGATTGGTGGCCCAACGACAGACCCTGGCAAACATGCCTATGCCTCAACACACCTATCCTCATTATCACTATTTGTGTCAGTGACATCAGGTTCCCTGCTCCAGTGAACCAGCCCAACCTCAGCACCTATGAGAGGAAGACAGGAAACACACTTTATGACCAGTACATGATGTCGGAACACATGCACACATGCACACATGCAGACATGCACACATGAAAACATGCACACATGAACACATGCACAGATGAACACATGCACACATGCACACATGCACACCTGCACACATGAACACATGCACACATGTACACACACACACACACACACACACACACACACACACACACACACACACCAGCAGCAGTCCAGAACATACTCAATAGCGGTTGATGGTGGGGTACAGGATCACAAGCCAAACAGCCATATCACATTTGTGTCAGCATGCAGGACATGTGTTGCTCAACAGCATGCAGTGCCAGTGTTGACAGTCCTTGCTTATAACAGTATACATGGCTTTGATGCATGTGTGTTGTTGTTCAGTGATTGGCCTCACCCTGGAACGCAATGTGTACATGGACACAACATTGCTGTGCAAGTCTTAAAAGCTCTTCAATGTCCTGTGCACCATCACTCACAGGTATACATACCATGGCTGGATGTGTATCTGTGTGTCACATAGATATCCATTTCTGATTAGAGCGTCTGTGTCTTTAGCAGATAATTGTGGACACAGGTTTAGCTCATGAATGCTATGTATACACACAGGATGAGTGGTGCATGTATACCTGATGGAATACCATTGCTCAACATAGCCATTGTACAGTGGTTATGGTGAGTGTAGAACATATCGTGGACATGCCAGTGCCAGCATGCTACATCACAACTGCAACATTAAACATCACACATACCCAATGTGTGTCATGTGACCTATACACTCAATAGCATTACAAGACATATATGTGTCACTTTGTGGAAATGGTGATTGCTATGCATCTTGTGTATAGGTGCATATGTTTGCACACAAACAACATTGAGATGTATAGCAATGAATACTATGTGTAGCACTGTGGTTACTGTAACTGGATGGGGTGTAGTACAATGAGCCATCATCATGCAGCATCATGTGGTCACTCAAGGCTACTAATGTGTGCCAGACCGGCAACAATCATGCTGTACCTGAACTGCAGTACTGTGGCCACATTCAACATTTCACAGCCAGTTGTTACATGGGTTTGTAAGGTGCCCAATAGGGAGCACTGCCTAACATGAATGTGTTGTGTGTTGAAGAGTGTCGCACCACCCTATGATAGGCCTCTACCCCTCAGGTATATTATGTGTGCTGTGTGGATGACATTTGGGATACTGGAGTGTGACCTTACAGTGGGTGTCTGAATACGCCATGTGTAGCATATTAACATGTACTGCATATGACAAAGTTGTGTATGTTGTGTGCATGTGTATAGCTCTGCCTATCCAATGTCCACTACAGTGTAGCCACAATTGTTTGGGATGCACTGTGTATTGCATGTGTTTGAGGCAGCTACTCACATTACTGAGATGTGCATAGTCTCACAGCAAACATGCACAGCATGCATTATGCGTAGGTGTGTTACATGTGTACATGGCCTACACCTCACCTATGACATGCACATTTTATTTGCAATATTAAATGTAGAACACACTCACCAGCATGGGTCTGCTGCCTTGCTGTCACACCAGAGGGACCTACAAGGATATGAGACAGTTTGTCAGTGACAACAACTGTGGCATTGCTACTGTCGGTTTGCACTCTTATGGTAGTACACCAGTTGACAGTCACAGGCCTACAGATTATGTTCCAAATTATCAGTATTGCACAACACCAGACTCCACATCTTCTAACTACGCAGTACACATCTCACATATGCATGATCTACCAATCGAGGTAACAGTAGTCTACAGATATGCCATGTTACCTGCACGCTCTGTGTGAACTTGCTGGGTGGCTCCAGCCTCCATGATGATATATGTGTGCTGTTGTTGTTGTTGGCCAGGAGCCACCAGGCTCAGGAGCAGCTCCTCCAATCTGGTGAGGGGGAATGGATGGTTACCCCACCCACCTGTGGCAAGCTGTTGTCTATGGACATCAGACGCATGCTGCTGGACATGTCTAATTAAATCACTGCAGTGATGGTGTACCTGTTCATATGTCTGGTTATGCATGCCTATGTCATCTACCCTACGGACAACATCTTGCCACAGTGCAGTCCGCTCATGCTGGCCCTGGTTGGTTCTGGAGAAAAGCAGGGTGTAGTGCTGGACCAGACTGGTTGTTATTATATCATCCTCAGCTGGACTATAGGTAGGATTGCGATGGTGGGCCATGACCCTGGAAGACAATGAAACAATATGTGTGAGAAAGTCATGTGGCACACTTATTCTAAAGTACAGATATAACTGAACTGCCATATATAGCAACCTATTGGCTGTCAGAGGATACACACTTTCAATACCACATATCAGTGCTCAATCTACAACTGCCTGACAGTGCCTGGCATGCTCTATATATTAAACCATGTTCTGCACAACAACAAAGATAAACCAGTATGTAAGACTATACAACAGTACATGGTACACTGTATGTGACACAATGCACCACCTAGCCACAGGAGGTATATATCAAGCTAATGCATAAAGACATATATCATCCATTGCAATGATTGTAAAGTCCAGTTACAGTATTACCAGTATACCACACTAGTTGTTGATGGCAAACCCCTGCCTAACATATGTGCACATTCATGGATATAGGTGGCATACTGCTGTACTAGACTATACATGTTGCTAGATACGCACTTATATCCTGTAACACACATATGACCGAGTGCATGTTACAGGCATACTCACACACACATCAGACATACATACAAGACACAAAGGTATGGCAATCCAGATGAGCTTTACCTGTGTACTATACAGTACTGTGTGTCAGTACTTACAAAACCTTATGCCTGAGGTATGTAATCTGTGAGGACTACAGGGAACACAGAAAACAGTGGTTCCAAGCAATGTGGACATACACCATACTGTGCTGTTTAGGCCTACAGCTTCAGGTAGTACTACAGTTCATACGGGATTTGGATTCAACAGCAGTACCAATCAATAAGCATACAGGTACTGCTTTAACCTACAATGGCACACTCCAGCAACACCAAGGGATTACGTCAGACCATATGCCATACTGCTTTTTCCGACTAGCAATAGCATACACATCTTTTGCTGGGATCACAGTTAGACCTTAAAATACCATGACAGAAACAGTTTCCCACTAAGCTATCACACATATACACAACTTTGACACATTCACCATCACACTCAGTCAACCTCACATAGCAATTATTGCAACAAGTACATGTGGGTGTGTATCGGTTCATAGGTAGGTAATAGGCTATTGGCCCTAGGGCCTATAGAAGCCTAGCCATACGGTACCCTGGCCTTTGACACCAATGTAATTTAATTTAATTTCATGCGCCCCTGTCAAGCAGAGCCACAGAGGTGATTCCCGGGGTGTATTTCCTATCTCCCATCCAATCATCAGGATTATTCATGACAACTGCTAATGAGGAGCTTTGTTTGCTATTGATAGGTAGTTTGTTCCAGAATATGGGATGTCTCTGAGATAGGAATCTAGCCCTCCAGCATGTTCTGTTTATTGAGGTGACAAGGTTTAAGTCCCTAAAGTGTGTAGCTCGTAGGGATTGTGATCTGTTTACATGGAGCATGTCCAACAGCTCTGGGTTTCACATAGCTTTGTATGTTAGGCAGAGGTTACCTCTGGGTAGGCGGTATGCAACACAGTCTAGCTGTGGTTTTGTGAGACGGTCTGCATAGGGCATCTGTTTGAGGCCGGTAATACTCTTTGTGAGGTATGTCTGTGGCCTTTCCAGTTTCTGTACATGTCTTGTGAGGTACATACCAAAAGGCGCATTGTACTCTATAATGGGTTTTATGAGTGAGGAGTAGAGGGGAAGACTGACCTCTTATTCCCTGGATGACACACCTTTTGTGATGAGGTGTGCCACATAGACAGATTACATGACTAGTGTGGCACTGTGATTATCAAAGGGGAGACTACTGTCCACCTGTTTCCCATGGTCTCTTATCACACTTTTGGTGTTAAGTAGATTACCACCTATGTGGTAGTTCATGGGCACAGGGTTTTTACCAAAAGGGCTGCCAATGCATTTTCAACATTGAGCTTGAGGCCATGGCTTTGACACCAGGCATCTGTCTCAATGAGGCCCTTTTGTGGGATGTCCACATCATTAGGAGTTTCAATTATGGCTCCTAGTTTGCAGTCATCTGCAAACTTCATTAGCCAAAGACCTTCTGTGTTAGCCTGTACTTCAGAAAAGTAGATACAAACAGGAGAGGACCCAGGACTGAACGCTGTGGTACTCCACTTGTCATTGGTCTGAAGTCAGATTTGAAGTCTGCTACTTTCACAGTGTGGGTTCTGTCAGTGAGCCAGTTAGCAGCCCATCTTGTGACATAGGGATTTATACCTAGTTTAGTGAGTTTATCTATAATTCCAAAGTGGGGGATGGTGTCAAAAGCCTTGGCAAGATCTAGATAGGCTGTGTGAACCACCTTACCCTCGTCTACTGCTTTGGTGACTGCTTCAAAGAAGTCTATTAGGTTTAGAAGACATGATCTGCCTTTTACAAACCTGACCTGGGTGGGGTCCAGCATTTGGAGATTACCAATGTCTTTGTTTATAAGTTCCATGATGATACATTCCATGGCCTTGCAGACCAGGCTTGTTAGACTAATGGGGCAGTAGTTCCCAGGGTCCTTACTGGCTCCACCTTTGTGGAGCGGGTTAGCCATCACTGTGTGCCATTCAATAGGCACAAAGTCTGAGGTGAGGCTATGATTGAACATGGTGCTTAGGTGGGGTGCCAGTTCATTCTGTAGTTCATGTAGAATGCAGCCTGGGATGTTGTCAGGTCCCATAGATGCTGTGTTCTTGGCTTTGGAGAGTGTGTTTTTTACCTGTGCAGCCATAACTACAGGAACATTGCATTCTTCCAGTATAGAAATGGGCCCTTTATGGGGTGAGAGGGGGTAAAATTAGCACTGAACGTATCTGCCAGGATATTAGCAAAATCAGTTGGTTCTGTATATTTAATGCCATTATGCTGTAACTCAGAGCAGATCTGAGTGTTGCCATTGAGATTCTTGACATAGTTATAGAATGCTTTGTGGTTGTCTTTAGAATCAGTGGCAATTTTATTTTCATAACTAGCTTTGGAGGATTATATGAGGGATCACAGCTTCTTACTGAAGCTGATGAGGGGGTTCCTCCAATCATGGGATTGTACTCTTTTTTGCAACAGCTTCTTTCTTATGTTGTAGAGTTTGTTTATAACAGAGGACCACCAGATTAGCTTCCTTTTTTGGATGATAGCATCTTGGTTCTGTTAGGGATAGCATGATCCGTGCACTCGTGTAAGTCGGGATTGTGATCTGTTTACGTGGAGCATGTCCAACAGCTCTGGGTTTCACATAGCTTTGTATGTTAGGCAGAGGTTACCTCTGGGTAGGCGGCATGCAACACAGTCTAGCTGTGGTTTTGTGAGACGATCTGCATAGGGCATCTGTTTGAGGCCGGTAAAGTGCTTTTGTGTAGGATTCAGCAGTTGTACCTCTATCTTCCATCTGCATGGGTGTTTTGAAGTTTGTCACCTCTGTATTAAGAAGCGTGAAGTTGGCTTTGGAGAAATTTTTTACGGTGGTTTCCCTAATGGAGGGGAGGTGGGGGCAGGATGTGGATGCCTATACTGATTAGCTTGTGGTCAGATCTGACCAATGAAGAATTGACCTCTAGTGTGGAACAATGGTCACCCATGTTGGTAATGACCAGGTCTAGGATATTGCTGCCCCTGGTGCGGGTGTGAGATAAGTTGATCCAAGGCATTGGAATTTATGAATTTCAGAAAACGCTGAGCAAAAGAGTTGGTACATGAGTAGTTTTCCCAGTTAATGGTGGGGTAGTTGAAATTGCCCATTATTAGGCTATTGGGTTGTACACTAATATATTCCAGTGTATCAAGAAATGAGGAGTGGGAATCCCGGGGCATGCTGGGGGATCTGTAGCAAGTTACAATTTGGATTGCAGTCTTGCCCAGAGTTAGTTACACTTTGATAATCTCAGATGCATTATGCTTAGCAACTAGCCTGGAGGTGTGGATATCCTTAATGAATATGGACATGCCTCCACCTTTAGTGTTTTGGTCCAGGTTAGGTGGCCGAAAGGTGTGCTATGAATTGTAGCCTGGTAATGCAGGGGTGCTCCCTGGAGCCTTGAACCAGGTCTCTGTCCCTGCACAGATGTTGATGCTCTCTATTTTAAGGAGTGCCTCGAGTGAGTGCATCTTGAGGTTTAGACTTCTAGCATTGAGTAGCATTACCCTCAGATTTTGCTTGTTTGTACCTGTTATGGTGGTGAATTTGTCATTTCAACCTTGCCTAAAAAAGGCACTATAGGGGTGGAAAGAGCCTTAACCATTACCCGGAATTCCAAGGCAACATGTTTTAAATACAGGGAGCTCCCCTGCACCCCATGTAAACATGTTTTAAATATAAAATATGGAGAGATCCCCATGTAAAATGTTTTGAATATGGAGAGCTCCCCTGCATCCCCAAGAGAGACACCCCCCGCCTTCCTATACCACCAAGATTTATACATACCAACTTCACAATTGCACAAACACAAAGAAGGGAAAACTCTTCCAGAACAAAGAAATCACTACTGGTGCACATATATAAACTACAATATCTGTGACTTCCTATAGAAAACAGTGATCAGGGGATCCAGCATCACTGATTTGTATTCACCAAGTTGGTTTCTCATGCATTTTGTCTCACTTAGTAATGCAGGTATATTAGAAATATTCTAAGGACACTACCAAGTGTTATGGCTCACAGTTCTGTATAATACTCTTCTGTATAATAAACATTGACCACTCAACTCCCACCCCTCCTCCCACCAAAATCTGAAAGGTATACTAGGTTCATCTCAGGTCAAGGCTCATTTATTTCACCCTGTCCCTGTAAAGGAAGTTATTCCTCACATGCTGAAACTGAAACTATTTACATTAGCTGAACCATAAGTAATACTGATTTGGTTGTTATAGTATCATCATCTGAAAGCTGCTATACAACTTTGTAATACAGTATTAGAAGATAACATAACAAGCAAGGCTTAGGCCATCCAGAAAATTGTTTTCCTCCACAATAGCATGCCTATTATGAGATGCTTTTTACTAAATCACCCCCGCAATTGATGATATACTTTGTATGGTCTGTCTTCATTTATTCAATGAGAGTAAATCCCTCACTGACAGAATCAGGTTATTTTATCACTAACACCAAGCTTTCCTCAGCACCCAATCTAGTAATAAAATTCCGATTTCGGACATTATATGGTTATTTCAACTAATCATCTTAAACCTGTCCTAGCCAAAGTTACACACTCTAACCAGGCCAACTTATTTCAGAACCGTTACTAATGGAATCTTACAGCAGGTACACTTAAGAATGCTCTGCTCTTACATTAGACAAAGCAAAAGTATTTGTTGATTCATCTGGCTTTATTTTTTGTTCTTTCTTAGTTATCCCCTTGTCAATGTTATCTGTTCTTTAGTGAACTAGATTATCTCTTTTGTGGTCATCATCATCAGTGAAACTAAGATGTTTCATTACTTAGTGTTTTTCCATCGGTCATGTACTTCCTAAAGGTGTACATTAGCTTCATTATTATCCAATAAAGTCCTGGAGTCTGTCCCTGTAGTCCCAAAACATCATTTATCATTTTTTAGTTAAGCCAAAGTATTAATTCTCTTTAGGAGGAAAAAAAAACATTTGTTGATCATCCACTGCCTGCGATCATATTACTTTTTAAAATCAATGCAGAGCTATTATTGGTCCTTTCAGAGTTTGGATCTATATTAAGATATAGAATCAGTATTACCAAACGGTTGTTGTTATTGCAACAGATTTTACCAAAATTTTCTTTTAAATCTCAATTTAATTTTAATTTGTGAGATAGTTCTGATACATAGATGTTTGAGTAGTTGCTGTAGCTTCAGATATTAGACATCTGAATGTGTCTGCTATCAAAATATTACAGCATATACATTGAGGTCTTAGTATGCATTCGGGAGGTCAAGAAGTAAATATCTATTAATCATTTGGAATGTCAGGAATGTTATAGCAAGTCCTGACATGCAGAGACTGAGTGACAGAAAGATTGGACTTGCATATACAAAGTACTAGATGCCATCCTGGCATATTCCCTTTTCCCCAAGTTGTGGAAATCTCACAGTTGGTATATATAAGTTTCAGGGTGGGGACGTCTTGCCTGCCCTTGAAAAATAAAAGTTTAATAGAGAAGAGTGATTTTTGAAACACAGTCATCTCAAGGACTTTGATCTCTCTCTCTCTCTCTCTCTCACCCCCTTTTTTTTTTTTTTGGTTTATCAGCACTTGGGATTTCGAATGCCAGCATTTCATTAGGGAGCCACAAATCTCTTTTCTTTCATTCGAGCTTCATTAGACCCAAGAGCCATCTCCTCTGCAAATTATTTCACTTAGAAGAAAAGGGCACTTGTTCTCCTGCCTTACACTGGGGTATCAGACCAACTTATTCAGGATGATGTTTCTACAGTGGCATTATTTTAAGAATTAACTCTGGAAGATAAAACAAACCCTTACATTCCTCCCCTCTTTGAGTCTCACATCAACAAAGTCTAGCCCTGGAGACAGAAAAATCAGGTTGATTAAATATATGCTACCCTCATTAGCTTTTTAAGGGAAAAAAGATGAATGAAGGATCTAATGTCTTCTAAGTGCTGTACCACTGGAGTTGCAGCAGACCTTCAGTGTTGTAGACACAGAAGAGCATTTAAACATAGTTCGTGTTTCCCTTAAATGGGCTAATGGGGGGTCAGGATTTTCTAGTGCTTCTGCTGAAATACAGGGACTGGACTTTAGCGGCAATTGTTTGCCAAGAATGGTGTGCTACCATATGAAATCCTGAAAAGTTGCATGCTATAAGCTATAACTCTGATACTCAGACCTATATGTGTCTATATTATGACGCTGAAATGTCAAAAGAGAGAACGCTCTTACATAGACACAGAATAACCGAAGATACTAAATCACGAATGGCCAGAACAGTGATTTTTTGAAAGGCAAAAAAATACCTGAGCCAAAAAAAAAAAATCTACACACAAAATAAAGTCACCCCCCCCCCCTTACTTAAATATACCAACTCCAAGATCACACTACAGTGGAGGAAACGGCAAAGTCCCGACAATGGTCCAGTGATTTTTTTTCCCTGGGAAAACTGTTCTGGACATTCAAGATTTAGTAGCTTCGGTTATTCTGTGCCGATGTAAGAGCGTTCACTCTTTTAACGTTTCAACATTATAATACAAACCTGACCTATATTATTCAAACAGATAAAGCATTGCCTATAGTCACAGCCATGAATTTTAGGTTTGGGCTTAGCTCAAGCAAACCTATAGCACCTTTTGTGTTGTTCCAGTTGGCACCATAGCTTCTTATATTGTCCAGACCATTTTTTGGGTCAGCAATCTTTCACAAAGTGACTTAACCTTACCTATAGGAAGTATTAGAAAGAGCAAGGAGGAATTAAGAAAATTGCACTAAAATTTTTAATCTAGATTGTCTAGCAATGCTGAAATTAATCACTGCAATTAATTATTCATATTTTTCACATTTACGTTCATATTTTCATATCATGTGAAATGCCATGATAAAAGACAGGAATATTCATTGCTGATGTCTGTTCATATCATACTATACTAGTGATAGTGCTCGTTGTTAGTAATTATGAAACTAAGCAATATTTCAATATGTACTTAATACCTCAAAATCCAAGTGACATGCATATTATTGGCACAGCCTGTTGCATCTCTCCTTACAAAGTGTTGTCATACTTACCCCCTGTGTACAGGGATCATCATGTCCCCTCCTGTCATCCTGCAGGAACCCATTGCCAGTGGTGTGCTCTCACCACCATCACCAGTGGACAAGGCAATGCCATGTCATATACTCAGACCTATATGTGTCTATAGGACGTAGGAGGTGCATTGTGAGTATTCTCAATCGCATATAATCTGTGGTATCCATCTCACTGTTAACAGCCACCAGTCACTGGAAATTCTTGCATTGCTGCAGTGCATTATCGGATAGGCTTTCCTCCTTCATTATTTTATATCCAATTACAAAAAGGTTACTATGTGAAACTTTGTATTCTACAGATTTTTGACAGTAAGTTTTCTCAAATAAAATATCACCTGTGCTTTATATCACATTAATAAGAGCCTCATAGCATGACAGTTATAGCCATTTAATGTTACTGTTTGAATCACAGACAGAATGCACTAGGCCATCTCACTTAGTTGGTATTAGTCATGCAAAGCACAGCATGGTACTATGGTACCATATAACCAATATTCTCATGCAGACAGCCTGTGTACACCAGTAGAATTCTGTCACTATGCTATGTGTCTTTATTAGTGCCCCAGCCTGCTACCACACTGCATACCATGTGATGTCCAAACATGCTTCCATTGACATGGCTGTATCATGCATACCATGTGATGTCCAAACATGCTTCAATTGACATGGCTGTATCATGCATACCATGCGATGTCCAAACATGTTTCCATTGACATGGCTGTATCATGCATACCATGTGATGTCCAAACATGCTTCCGTTGACAAGGCTGTATCATGCATACCATGGGATGTCCAAACATGTTTCCATTGACATGGCTGCATCATGCATACCATGCGATGTCCAAACATGCTTCCATTGACATGGCTGAATCATGCATACCATGCGATGTCCAAACATGCTTTCATTGATATGGCTGTATCATGCGTACCATGCGATGTCCAAACATGCTTCCATTGGCATGGCTGTATCATGTGTACCATGTGATATCCAAACATGTTTCCATTGACATGGCTGTATCATGCAAACCATGTAATGTCCAAACATGCTTCCATTGACATGGCTGTATCATGCATACCATGTGATGTCCAAACATGCTTCCATTGACATGGCTGTATCATGCATACCATGTGATATCCAAACATGCTTCCACTGACATGGCTGTATCATGCATACCATGTGATGTCCAAACATGCTTCCATTGACATGGCTGTATCATCTGTACCATGTGATATCCAAACATGTTTCCATTGACGTGGCTGTATCATGCAAACCATGTAATGTCCAAACATGCTTCCATTGACATGGCTGTATCATGCATACGATGTGATGTCCAAACATGCTTCCATTGACATGGCTGTATCATGCATACCATGTGATGTCCAAACATGCTTCCATTGACATGGCTGTATCATGCATACCATGTGATGTCCAAACATGCTTCCATTGACATGGCTGTATCATGCATACCATGTGATGTCCAAACATGCTTCCATTGACATGGCTGTATCATTTTCCTCCTTGAGTGGACCTGGATACTTCAGGCATTGTGGAATGCAGACCTGCAGGATGTTGCATCATGGAGTAAGACAGTCTTGGTCTTCCTGCATTGGAACTGCCAGGAACGCCCTACTAGGACATTATGACAGCCCCTTGTGGAAGGTTGATGCCTAGCACAGGCTGGCAAACATGAGGAATAGTGCCACTGGCATTACATGTTCTGTTGAGTTTTCCAGCATCACGGCAACAACCTGTGATGGCCCATTCTAACTTGCTCTTGCAGTGGGAAGTAGAATTAGGAAGAGAGAGCCAAATATGTTTTTCAAGCATTTTTCTTTACTTTTTCCTCTTCCATTAGTTGAAATATCTGTGTTCTGATCTGTGCATAATTTGTTTTACAGTAGCCAAGGAGAGTGCTCAATATGGTAGGGTATTATAAGAAGTGGGAGGAACTCTACCAGTTGAAACGTCCATATGCCATATGTAGTACCCCACTATGTAACTATTCTTCTATGTGGACCATAAGTTTGTACAATAGTACATAGTGGAGGTGCAACAAAAAATAACTAATGGGGTTTATAAAATATTATTGGACAACCCTTTGGGGTTAATTAGACCCCTAGGAACTGAGAACATGAGCAGTTTTATCAGGGCATTGGTATTACCTTTCACTACTGATTGTTTTGATATCAAAAGCATCATTTGTGATTGTTGGAATATGTTTCATATTGATGAGAATATCATTAACAAATTAGGTGAAAAAACCCTGGTGGTATACAAAAAGTGTATATCTTTCAAAGGTCTAGTTGAAGGAAAAAGGTGGCATTATAACCAGGTGGTACTTTCAGATGTGAAAAATGCACCCAATGTTGTTTTATTGTCGATGCCGAATTTATTAAACTTGGGAATTTTGGGAAAATCACTACACGCAACAAGTACTTTTGTTACAGTAAGGGGGTTGTAAATGTCACATCCTATATAGGTTGTGACTGTTACTATGTGGGAAAGACTGTCCGAGCTTTAAGATAACGGCTTTATCAACACAGTTATGATATCAACAAACATAGAGAGAATAATGCCTTATTCAAGCACATTAAATTACATCCCACACACTGTTTCAAGTTTTTTGTATTAGAGCAGGTTGACTTGGGTGTAAGGGATGGACCTGTTGATGATTTTCTTGAATTTTTAGAACTCAAGTGGCAAATAAGGTTAAATGTGTGTGCGCCACCTTGGCTCAATGACAACATTTCTATCAGTTCCATGTTAAAATTAAAAGCTGTTTCCTTTATATAACGTTTTTAACATGTTTTTTTTTGGGGGGGGGGGTATTTTTGGTTTAATAATTCTTGGTATGTAGGAAATGACCTACCTTTATAGTAGAATATGACATCTTTCAACAGGAAATGACAACCTTTTTGGTTGACCAATTGTGGAGTAAGGCAGGTTATTTAAATCAGTAACAATTGTGTTATGTAATTCTGAAGAAGTCAATGTAATGTACTTTTGACGAAAGAACTAAACTCTCATCGTTGTGGAATACATTTGTTGGATTTTTTACCTTTGGTGCAGTGCTCTTGGTCATTTCCTCCATTCAGTTTTTTTCTAAAATCTAAAACTGTTACACCTCAATGCTAGGAGTCTAAACAAAAAACTTCTCTTCCTATGAGCTCTCTTCACCGCAGAGAATGCTGATGTCCATGCAGTCACTGAGACATGGTTTAAAGCCAAGGAAAGCATACCTGAAGTGCAAAGCTATAATGCCTTTCACCAGCTTAAACTAGCTACTACACAGATGTGTCTGTCTAAATGTAAAGGTGCCTTGATTTGCATCAAAAATAAATATACCTCAAGGCTGGCTGAACGGAATGATGCACTTGAGCTTCTGTATGTTCAGATCACCATAAGCAAAATCACATACCACTTCCTTGCAAGCTATATGCCCCCTCTATGACCCTGGAAATCCATAACATGTATTTAAACTTGCTCACCATCCAACCCAATCCCATATTCATGGGTGACTTTAATTACCCCGCTATTAACTGAGAATCATATAGGAAACCCAACATGCAGGCACAGAGATTCCTGTATTTTGTAAATAGAAACTGTCTGGACCAGATTGTCAATATGCTTACCAGGGGAGCAAACTTCCTGGATCTGGTCCTCACTTTTATGGAGAGTGCTGTACACCCCCTTATCTAATGGGGTCTATATTAAAAGCCCGAAAGGCAGTAACATCGAAGTTATCTACATCGACACATAAAGGTCGATGTACATAAACAGTGAAATACATAATCGGCGAAAATCACAACAATGAGCATGTTATGTCAATCAAAAGCACCTCACAGGTACATTCACACAAACATAAAAAACTGAAATTAACCCACTTTTGCAGGGGGGAAACCCCCCTGCACCCCCCATGTGGGGAGGATGTGCCCCCCACATGCCCCCTACTTAAATATACCAACTCCGAGACCGCACTACAGTTGGCAAAAGGATATATTTCCTTATCCCCACAATCACACTGCTGGCTAATCAAACACGTTCTGACTTGTGATTTTTGCCAATTATGTGTTTCAATGTTTATGTACATCAACCTTTATGTGTTGATGTACATAGCTTCGATGTTACAGCCTTTTGGGCTTTTAATATAGACCCATCCAATGGCCTCTCTGGTATGGTCAGACCACAAAATGGTTTCCTTTTAAGTAAGAATAAAATCTGGAACCCCAGCTAACCCTGGAATTTTCAGGAATACTCTATGGCTAACTTCTTATTATTAAGTGATAAACTGGCAATATTGCAAGCCCCCATAGACCCTAAGAACACAGCTACCTACATGGAACTACTCACAGAAACCCTATGCAAGCATATTAACAACTGAATGGAGGCAGCTGTATCCACCAAGAATAAATACAGAACTAACGTAAAAAAATCCTGGTGGAATCACAACATCAACAGGCTGTATAACAGAGAGAAGAAAATAACATCAAAAAGTTAGGAGGTGCAGCACCCAGCAGGATAAAAACACTCTCATCAAAACAGGCAAACAACAAAAATGACATCAAAAAGTTAGGAGGTACAGCAGCCAAGAGGATAAAAACACTCTCATCAAAACAGACAAACAACAAAAATAACATCAAAAAGTTAGGAGGTGCAGCAGCCAAGAGGATAAAAACACTCTCATCAAAATAGGCAAACAACGAAAATAACATCAAAAAGTTAGGAGGTGCAGCAGCCAAGTGGATAAAAACACTCTCATCAAAATAGACAAACAAAAATAACATCAAAAAATTAAGAGGTGCAGCAGCCAAGAGGATAAAACACTCTCATCAAAACAGACAAACAACAAAAATAACATCAAAAAGGTAGGAGGTGCAGCAGCCAAGAGGATAAAAACACTCTCATCAAAATAGACAAACAACAAAAATAATATCAAAAAGATAGGAGGTGCAGCAGCCAAGAGGATAAAAACACTCTCATCAAAATAGGCAAACAACGAAAATAACATCAAAAAGTTAGGAGGTCCAGCAGCCAAGAGGAAAAAACACTCTCATGAAAATAGACAAACAATGAAAATAACATCAAAAAGTTAGGAGGTGCAGCACCCAGCAGGATAAAAACACTCTCATCAAAATAGGCAAACAACGAAAATGACATCAAAAAGTTAGGAGGTGCAGCAGCCAAGAGGATAAAAACACTCTCATCAAAATAGGCAAACAACGAAAATGACATCAAAAAGTTAGGAGGTGCAGCACCCAGCAGGATAAAAACACTTTCATCAAAATAGGCAAACAATGAAAATAACATCAAAAAGTTAGGAGGTGCAGCACCCAGCAGGATAAAACCACTCTCATCAAAATAGACAAACAACAAAAATAACATCAAAATGTTAGGAGGTGCAGCAGCCAAGAGGATAAAACCACTCTCATCAAAATAGCAAACAACGAAAATAACATCAAAAAGTTAGGAGGTGCAGCAGCCAAGAGGATAAAAACACTCTCATCAAAATAGGCAAACAAAGAAAATTACATCAAAAAGTTAGGAGGTGCAGCAGCCAAGAAGGTAAAACACTCTCATCAAAATAGGCAAACAAAGAAAATTACATCAAAAAGTTAGGAGGTGCAGCACCCAGCAGGATAAAAACACTCTCATCAAAATAGACAAACAACGAAAATAACATCAAAAAGTTAGGAGGTGCAGCAGCCAAGAGGATAAGAACACTCTCATCAAAATAGGCAAACAACGAAAATAACATCAAAAAGTTAGGAGGTGCAGCAGCCAGCAGGATAAAAACACTCTCATCAAAATAGGCAAACAATGAAAATAACATCAAAAAGTTAGGAGGTGCAGCACCCAGCAGGATAAAAACACTCTTATCAAAAAAGGCAAACAACTCAGAGAACAAATGAAGTCTAGCAAAGCCAACATGGAGGCAAACTTGGCCTCTTAGACCAAGGACAACCACAAAGCATTACTGAGCTATGTCAGCAACTTCAACGGCAATACACAATTGTGTGTAGAGCTCATGGTAAATGGAGCCACCTATATTGTGCCAGAATACATAGAAAGCCTCCTGGCAGACAAATTCAGCTCCAGCTTTATCCTTCTCCTTCAGCTCAAGGCCAATGTCAAGGGCCTCTTTCTGACCAACTCTGCAGATGATTGCAAATTAGGGGCAGTCATAGAATCTCCCACTGACCATAATACTCTCCAGGAAGGGCTGATACAGACAAATAACGTGTCAGAGCCAAATGTAATGCCAAGAAATGCATAATAGTATCCTTTGGGAAGTAATCTACCTCTGGTAACTATCATATTGACAAGATACCCCTAAGTATTGGCACAGTAGTCATGGACTTGGGAACACACATAGACAGTAATCTAGCATCTGACCATTGCATGTCTACAGTAGTGAGGAAATCATTCTATGTTTTGCAGCTTATAAACAAACGTATGGCATCTAGGTCCAAGGAAGTCATTTTTCCCTATATCCGACATTCATCAGACCTGTCATTGAGCACAATGCCTCCTTTGGAATGTACATAACCCAGGCACATCCAACATATGGAACATCTACAGAGGTTCATCACCAAAAGAATACAGCATGTAAGTAATATGTCAAATATTGTTAGCCTCTATTCCTGTATTTTGTCTCCTACAGGCTGTTGAGGGGTGATCTATGCCTGGCATACAATGCATTGTCATACCCCATCCTGATGTACCTCTTCATATTCATAAAACAAACAGCACAATTACCCATTCTAAACACTTAAACATTGCCTGTGATATAAATGGGACCTGCTGGAGAGACAGGTATATATCGAAGAGACTTCTTTGGAACAGGCTCTCCATCATCTGGGAAGCAGAATTCCTCCCTATTCCAATTCAAGTGTAAATTGGACAATTGGATGGAGAACAGGAA
Source organism: Protopterus annectens (assembly GCF_019279795.1). Taxonomy (NCBI): domain Eukaryota; kingdom Metazoa; phylum Chordata; order Ceratodontiformes; family Protopteridae; genus Protopterus; species Protopterus annectens. The sequence continues at coordinate 1,071,614,866 of NC_056733.1, forward strand.
ATTCATCCCTGGTTTGGCACCTATGTCTCTAATTGACACAAGCAGCCTGTAAATACTACATCTCCCAGGCTCCTGCATGTAAATGATTCATCTCCCAGGCTCCTGCTTACACTCCTCAAGGGTACCAGAAGTTGTCAGAGATTTGGGTTGCATAGTTAGGTTTAAAAAGGCCCATGTGGTTATTAGCCTACTACACACCTATGAACATATGAACCTAAGAACATCTGAGATGTACTTTTGAAACTGTTTGTACCACCTGTGTAGGATTAGTGTGTTCCTACAGTTCTCTCATTTTGCAATGCTTGAACATGATGCAAACAATTTTAATATTTTGTTGAATTGTCTCTTAGCCTATTGCTGCAGCATGGTTTGAGTAGTAAAATGTCTTAATTATAACTCCATTTTCACACCATTTACCATGGTGTACAAGCATGACATAGTTCCTCTGCAGTTATGATTATTATTAACTCTGTTGTCAAGCAATCAGTCTGGATGTTAAACCAATAAAGAAAAAGACTGCGCATATCTGCATCCTTCTCTTTCCGTCATGCATTATGGTAGGTCATGTTGCACTCATAACATAGAGGATTATGAGCGGGTCACTGATCAGAACCATGTTATTATGTCATGATGCCAAGAAATTCACCTCAAGAGTAAAACCTGAGAGGTGAATATTTGTATTCTTGTCAAGAACACAAAATAAAGGATTATGATGGGAGACCCAATAACAATTCTTTGTAAAGCATCTTCTAATTCATGTACTACTATTACACACACATCAACACATGCACACACACACACACACACACACACACACACACACACACACACACACACACACACACACACACACACACACACACACACACACACACACACACACACACACACACACACACACACACACACACACACACATACACACACACACACACAGCACTAACAGCCTCTCATATGTTATAGAATGGGACATATTACCGACACAGACGGCAGGCAGAAACAAAATCTGTTTTTATTCTGCCACTGTCATTTGCTGATCAGCACTGTCAGGATAAACTGCTTAGCACAATATCCAGTATTAAGAACTGAAGCAGGGGGTGCTTAGCATTGGTTAAGATCATATCTCACACTATAGAAGCATTATATTGATTTGTCTTTTTATGTATACTGGAATGTAATCACCACGCTCCATGCACTGCATATTTCTATTTAACAATTGGTACTTCAATCTTCTGTGAAACCTTTATAACAAAAAAATAAATAACCATTCAGAATACCATTCATATTTTATTATATTTTTGAGATTTAACTACTTGGTCATGCAGTATAGATTAAAATTAATTTCAACAGGATTGCTAGACCAAATTTAAAATATAGCATCGCAACTGTGACATCAAAGGATGACATTTATAGGTTCACATTTAAGTTTTGTACATATTGTACACCTAATGAATGATAAAGCATGATCATATTATCCATTCCTGAATAAACACTTTTTCTAATATATAGCAGCTGCATCATCAGCAGTCTTTACAAAAAAAATTCAATTAAATAGTTGTTTCATTTTAAGACTACTAGATAATGATATCTTAACATACAATTTATATTCAAATGTGATATTTCTGTTAATATAATGTTTACTTGGTGAGCATATAAAGAGTCTTTAATAGACTTGAATTTCTCACAGACTCGTATATCAAGTCAAGCTCTCTGAAAACTTTTTACAACAGGTGCCTTCAGTTTCAGTTTTACTGTTCATGACACAATACATACTACCATAATGCTAAACTGTATGAACATTATCACATAAATATGAGAGCACACGTTTGTGTCTATCACATTAATTTTGAATTTAAAGTCACATGTAACCACATGCAATAAGTTCTTAAATCTAATACAACTGATGCTTGGTGAATTATTAAAATAATATCAGTAGATTCATAGATGCATTGCTAGAAATGCATCTTTCTATATATATATATACTATATTTAGACCCCCATGTCAGAGTATAATAAAGTATAGCACTGAGCTGGAGATCTGGAAGCTTCTGCATGGGTTAAGGTGCACCACCAGATGGAGAAATGTAATGATGATAGTGGGTCTTCTTATCTGGTTATAAAACATGTGGGGTCAGAACTCCATCTCTGACTTTTAGAGGCTGTGCTTAAAAGTATATTTTTGTTAATAACATACCAGTTCAAGACATGCCTGGCATTATTTTTGGTTACCCCTGTTGGCTCAACTGTGCTTTATTATGGATATTTTGTTGGCAGATACATTTTGACTCCATTTGGCTTTGTTCATTCATTCAGTTCTTCATAATTTACAGACCTAGTCAAAGCAGAACTGGCTTTGACATGACACTTTGTTTGCTTATCTCTTCTTGAATTTTGGAAGGTTCAGTACTTCTGAATACATTTTTGGTGCAGTAATGAATTGCAGTTACCTGTTCAACTACTATATAGTTGGTTGCCTTAAGGCCTTTCTGCAAATGTTTTCAGATTTCTTTGCTGTCTTTGTACATGACCATATGAGATAACTAAGCTTTGGTGATTTTAAAGTCTGGTTTGATGACAAATCTAACTCACAGCGGACCTCCTACATTTTGTATAGTTTTGACATCATGCCAGCAATACTACTCTGATCCACATATGATACTCACTATAGTCAGTCTATTAGCATTTATTGATTTATTCATTTGTCATGAAATGTATCCCTAAGTATCTTCTTCTGTGTATCTTCTTCCATTTGAGGACTTTTAACAATTTAGACTTGATTCCTTTAAAGTTGTTTATTGACATACACTAATATCTATATTTCTACTTTCTTTCTATAAAGTTATACATTTTAGAATTATTTAATGTCTCTCCTTTTACCTACATTATCTTCTCATGAAGATACGATGCTATGTTTACTATCTGTTGAGCAACCTTTACCTGGTTACACATTGTTTGGGATGCTGAACCAATAATTGTATGTACCATTCCTAATGTTTTCTGCTGCATGCATAGATGAAAAAAGTAAAGTTCCAGATTTCTGTTTATGATAACTGTAAAAAAAATGAAAAGTAATCTGTATGCAACCACTATTAACCTCCAAAAACATACAGACCATAAGGAATTCAACAGGTATAAAATGTTTGCCCACACTGGACATATTTTACATTTTTATTACCACACAACATAGTAGTTAAGCACTTCAGTGTCTCTGGACATCATCAGTGCTACCAAACATTTCCCATCACATGATTTTATGCTTACAAAATCCAGATAACTTGTCAAAATCAATCAATAACATTCAAGACATTCAGTAAAAATTTAAACAAAAACATTATAAAAAATACAGAAATGCAACCTATTGCTGAAATTCTCCAAATACATGAATAGTGTTAAAACCCTCTGGCTACTAAATATCTACAATAATGAACAAAATCACTGACAAAATTATATTGTGTTACTAAAATGTTCAAAAAAGATGTAATGTGGTTGTATAATGAAATGAGGATGTATAAAAATAATAAAAAATGAACCCCTAGATTTAATAAAAGCTGTGTAGGCATAGTGTAGAGCATATATGAAATGTTACCATGTCTGTATACATCATTCCCTCTCAGCAGCGCTCCATGCATATTAATCATGATGTGTTGCTGAGGAAGGGCTGTGAAACATGGTTATCAAATTAGTGTAGAGAGCATGCCGCTACCTGTGTTTGCAGATGAGTAACACACCCCCTGCACTGTCCCATTGCAATATGTCAATGTAAATTTTTTTTTATTGTTTAAAAAACATGTTTGCATGGCACAGCATGGAGCACAGCACTGTTAAGCAGTGCTGAGACACCTACCAGACATCTAAAAACAGAATATGGATATACTGAATTATTTAGTTAAAGGTCAAGTTTAAGCATAGCTGAGTGGGTTTGCATGACATGGCATGGTGCTCAGCACTGCTTAAAGGTAGCTCAGAGGTAAAGGGATAGCAAAAGTCCATGTAACCATGTAGCTAAAGGGGTAGAGTTACAGCCGCATGTGCAGTAGGTGCAGTGTTTGAATACATGGAAGGGCAAATAAGCATTTATTTTTGAAATGCAAATTACTTTTAAATACTGGCCTGCTGCACTCAGCTAAGCTCTGCTAATACCTGTTAAGATGTGCTAAGCACTGCATAAACAAAATAATGGATAATAATGTTTATGTAGTGCTTGGCACTGCTTGGTTGGTTTGCATACTGCTAAGCATTGCTAAGCATATGGGTCTTCGGGTTTTCACACTGCTCAGCTTAGCTGCACTGGTTTGTGCACTGCTAAGCGACTCACCACATTTTTAAATATTGCCCAAAAGTTTTTAAGGACGGGGAAAAAAGGCTATATTAAGCTCACTAGGTGGTAATACAGCATAATCTGTTGGAGGTCTACCTGTGTAGTGACTATAGCTGGCATTGGAGAGGATGCGCACTTCTGGCAACAGTGGTGGGGCATTCAACTGTCCAGGGTCATGGTCAGACTCCTGGTGAAAAACCACAATGAACAACTGCTGCAGGAAGGGTTCCAGGGCTCAGAGTGCAAGGCAAAGGCCTGGGACCAGCTGGCATGTGACCTCACCAGTGTGACAGGTATTCCCCACACAGGTGAGCAGGCTCATCACAACCATGATGACCTGAAGTGCAGGAAGAGGGATCCCTTGGACACCTGGGTCTGAGAAGCTTGGGCAGGGAATCTCCACAAGTTAGTATGTAGTGTTACCTTTGTTTTACCAATACCTAATCTGATAAAATGGTATGCATAATGGTGTGCCTCTCTCCCAACAGCTGCAGAAGAGATGGCTCGCAACACTAAGGCACATCCTGGGCGCTTGGCCAGGTTGCACTGTGAGTGTGGTGAGTTCAGATGTAGTTTACTATCTATAGTTAAATAAGCAAAAAAGAGTAAAGCACTAACTGCGATCAGGATTATACACTAAAGATTGAATGCAATGAATATGGACTTACAGCTGTACTGCAATAAGTGCATACTGCCAACAGTAGTGCCATAAGCAGGGAAGAATAAAGCATTAACCATAATAAAGTATATGTAGTAAAGTTTGTAGTTGTGTGGAATTACATCTGTACACCTGCATAATGACAACTGTTGTGCAATAAAATACTTGAAACTGCATCAGTAACTTCATGAAGGCATCTCTAATAAAGTCTGTTGAGCAATAAGTGTGAAATTATGGATATTTTGCAAGAAATCAATTTTGCCAACTGTGCTGCAATAAAAATATGATATAATATCAGTACCTGCATGAAGGTATATCCAATAAAGTCTGTTGTGCAGTAAGTGTAGATTTAGAGCTGTTTTGTAAGAAATGAATTATGACAAGAGCTTGTACTTGAGTAGTTTTCCCAGTTAACGGTAGAGTAATTGAAATCACCGAATATCAGGGTGTTGGGTAGGACATTCATGTTATCCAGTGTCTCCAGAAAGGCGGAGTGGTGGTCCAGGGTCATGGAGGGTGATCTGTAGCAGGTCACAATTTGCATTGCAGATTTTCCTGAAGCTAGTTGCACATGGATGATCTCGGAGGTATCATGCTGCGCCACTAACCTGGAGGTGTAGGTATCCTTGATGAATATGGATACACTCCCTGCTTTTGTGTTTCAATCCATGTTTTGTGGCCGAAATGTGTGGTATGAGTTGTAGCCCGGTAATACTGGGGTGCTCTGTGGAGCCTTGAACCAGGTTTCAGTTACTGCACAGATGTCGACGTTCTCCATACTGTGGTGTGCTTCGAGTGCATGCATTTTGAGATTTAAACTCCTGGCGTTGAGTAGCATAACCCTACTTTTTTTTTTTATTTGTGCTGTTTACAGAGATGGGTTTGACTTTTTAGCCTTGCCTAAAAAAGGCACTATGGGGGCAGCAAGAGCCTTGGCCAGTATTCGAAAGTCTAGGGGTGACAGGTGCAAGCTGTCTCTTGCGAAGCAACAAGGCTTGTCGAGCATGTCATCCCAGGCTGACAGACACTGGATCCCCTTTGAATGACACTAGAAGCTTAACCAATTGTTGAAATTGATCATTTTTTTCTTTATACTGCGGTATCATTCTTGGTGAGGGAAGGATGCTACTCAGGGTCAGGGTCATACCTGCCTGGACTACATGATCAGAGAGCTCTTCCATGTCTCTTTTCATGTAGTCCAGGTAGGTATGTCTCAGGTCATTCACACCAACATGAACAATGACAGAGCCATATTTGTACTTGTTATGGAGTGACCTGAGTTCTTGTGTTATGTGGCGGATTCTGGCTCCCGACAGGCAGCTAACACTAATCTTCTGCTTGTCCAGCCTAGTGAGTGGGACGTCAGTGTGCCTGACTATAGAGTCATCTATTACTAGTGTGTTAGGTATGTTATTTCACCTTAAGGGCTGTGATTGTGCGGCACACTGATTTTGTGTTTTATGTGTTGTCTGGTTTGTGACAGGAGGTGCAGGTTTTTTGGGTGTCTGCTTTGGGGGTCTGTGATGCTTTTGCAGGTTTTTATTTAGAGCCTCTGAGTATGATTTAATGTATTTAGGTGTATTTTTTGCCAGTGCTGGTTTAGTATGTCTATTTGAGGGTGGAGGTGTGGTGCAAGTGTTAACCTTCTCCTCATGACTGCCTGTTCCAGTCTTGGGTGAAGAGAGCTTAGCCTCCAATTTAGCTATATAATTGCATCTCTTGCATATGTTAATGTTTTGTGGTAGGAAGAGAGGGTTGTCTGTGTACATGAGACAGTTGTAACATTGCCTCAGGATACCAGGTTCACCAGCTAGACTGGAGAGTATACCTGAAATTGCCCTTTGGTCATGCCTGAATAGTAGGGTGAGCTGCTTAGTCACTTGGTTGGTGAGAGGTGAATAATGAGCCTTGCCCTGCTGGGCAATCAAGTGTCGGGGTATATTAGTGCTTGCTATTAGGTCTGAGCAAGTGCTGGACTGTAGGATGCTTAAGTGCTTAGGTTGAGAGTTAGACAACTTTCAAGGGAAAAACTGAAGAGGAGACTTGGTAGAGCTGGGATAAATTTTGCCCTCGCTAACTGGCACTGCCCGGATGTCCAAAACCGTGCAAACACGGTTTTTACAGCAGGGAAATGAAAGAGATAGAAATTAGCCCAAAATGACCTATAAACTACTAACGTCTGGGCTGGAACCACTCCTCCAGGGACAGATGGCTGCTTAAAGCTCCCTCTCTCACAGGTAAACAGAGAAACCTCCCTCTATCCAAGTAAGGTATGGGCAACTCAGAAAATTGTAACAGCCCTAAATTCAGCACTAGCCTGAAAACTGGACTATACTTTCTTAGAAAGGTGGGAAACAAGGAAAAAAAATGTTAGAAAACATAAGACAAAAACAGTAAAAAATACACTTAAAACAGCTTTAAATGACTACAAACAGTAAAAATACACTTAAACAGCTTTAGATGACTACAAGCAATCAGAAAAGGCTTTTAAACAAATTACCCAATTAACCAGTAAAGAAATATCAAAACTGAGCCCTGTTCCTGTAGTCTTCAGTCAGACAAGTTCTAACTGCACACTCCTGCCACTGGGGTGCAGGGGAACCTTCTCCAAAAAAGAAGGCCTGGATTAATGCTCAAGTTATACAAACAAAGGTAGATTCAGCAGGCCTGGATCTAGTCTATGCTACAGCAAACAAGGTGCAGCAATTTCAGTAAGAAACAGTTCAAATATGCAGGCACTATAAGCCTTTAACCAGAAATTCCCAGCTCAGAAGGGCAGAGTCCAGCCTCTCCTCCCACAAGAGTGCAGACCACAAACCTTCTTAATGTAAAATAACTGGCCTGAAGCCCATGTGCTTAAACCAGAACTAATACACTTTTAGAATAACAGACACTGAGCCTTCAATCAGCAGTTCCCAACTTAGAAGGATGCAAGCTACCTGTCCTGCCACAACAGTGCAGACCACAAACTTTCTTAATGTAAAACAATTGGTCTGAAGCCCAAGTGCTTAAACCAAAAGGCTTAGAATGATAGTTACACCAAGCAGTAATAAATACAATTGAGTACTTTTAAGATGATGCAAAAGCAAAATAAAGTAATAAAGTAGGAAGAAACACACATACAGTAAAAATAAGATAAAGACTGCCAGCACCCCACAAGGTAAATTCTCCGAGGCACAAAGATATGTAAAAAAAATAAAATAAAATGTGGAGATGCCAACGGAGTAAAACACAGCTATTAACTGTAATATCCAGGCACAAACCAAGTCCAAGATGATAAAAAATCCAAGATTTATTGTCAAAGTACAATCAGGTACTGATTTTTATCATCTTGGACTTGGTTTGTGCCTGGACATTACACATACAGTAAAAGCAGATGAAAAAAGTGCAATTTTTTTTTTGAGTGAGCAAATGAGATGGGCCTGGAGGAGTATCCAAATGCAAATTTACAAGAGGGGTGGTCAGTTTCAAAGCCACCAAGATTAAAATCAAAACAAAAGCGGGGAGGGCGGGTGGGGAACTAACTGAAAATACAGAGCCACAACTTCCAGCTAGATAGTATTCAATGCAACATAAATACATAAATTTAAATGCTGTATTATTTGAAAAAAGTGTAGATAAAGATTTACTTAAATTCACTTATACTTCCAGTTGATTGCATGTAGGTCTTAGCTGGCCAAAGCTCAGAGTTTAAGCAGAAAATAATCCAAAATGTACCACTTATATAAGGCAGAAATCGAATAACAATGAAGTGAACTACCCCCACTTATCACTGGCTATGCAGAAATTCTAACAAGCACTAAATTCTAAGAAACATTAACTGAAAAAACAGAGCCACAACTTCCAGCTAGATGGTATTCAATGCAATGCAAATAAATCAATTTAAATGCTGTATTATTTGAAAAAAGTGCAGATAAAGATTTATTTAAATTCACTTATACTTCCATTTGATTACATCTTAGTCTTAGCTGGCCAAAGCTCAGAGTTTAAGCAGAAAATAATCAAAAATGTACCACTTATATAAGGCAGAAACCAAATAAGAATGAAGTGAACTAACCCCACTTATCACTGCCTATGCAGGAATTCTAACAAGTATTAAATTTTAACAAACATTAACTGAAAAAAACAGAGCCACAACTTCCAGCTAGATAGTATTCAATGCAACACAAATAAATAAATGTAAATGTTGTATTGTTTGAAAAAAGTGCAGATAAAGATTTACTTAAATTTACTTATACATCCAGTTGATTGCATGTAGGTCTTAGCTGGCCAAAGCTCAGAGTTTAAGCAGAAAATAATCCAAAATGTTTTAAGTTTGAAATTAGTGCCAATGCAAATATAAGAACATTGAGAGCACATCCCACATGTATGTTGTTCCAGACACTCCAGTAGAATGTTTACACACTTTGCTCCTCTTTTCTAATATCTCTTTAATATTAACATTTCCCTTATAAAAAAGGAAGGGTTTTCACCAACTTTTCTGATATGTTGTCATAACATGAAAAAAAACTTTCCAGTTCTGCTCATCCATTTAATATAGTGTATCCCTGCATAGTACTTCATTACCATAGTTTTGTTAAATCCAGTGCTAATAATAAGACTGGTATCAGCTCTGTTCAAACCAGTAACCAAAAGTGGTTTGTGCCTGGTGTGTCTGTCTTTTAAAACTTGCTTCTTTATATCAAGTAAAAGTTGTGTGTGTGTGTGTGTGTGTGTGTGTGTGTGTGTGTGTGGTAGGGGATCAATGTCCTGAAACATATTTATCACCTTTTCTATATCAATAGCTAAGACTTTCTTCACAGCCTAGCAAGTTGCCATTTAATAATGCTTTTTTTTTTTCTGGTGTATTGGATGACTACCATTTTGTTGAAAGTACTTATTAGAAAATGCGGGCTTACTGTGTACATTTGATTTAATATTTTTGCACATAAAATATTTTTCCATAAATACATCCAGGTAATTAATGCCTGTTCTTGAAATACTGTAAGTGAACTTAAGAAATGGTACTGTGGTACTAATATACACTAAGAATTCATACAATCCATTTTCTCTGCCTCGCCACAAGACAAATATGTCATCCTGGTAATGCTAATAAAACCTGTATTTGTCATAAAAACAGGAAAATCTATATACCCTTCTTCAGTACCATAACCCAATGCTGGCAAAGAAAAAGGCACATGCAAAATCTATACCTGCTTCACTCACCTACCTTTAATACTCTAATTTATAATATTTAAAATTATTAAGATTCACATTCATGAGAGATAATATACATTACATATCCATGCTCTAAAGAATCTCAAATTCATCAAACCATTGTAGACCTTCCTGATGAGGTATAACTGTCTTACAGGTAGAAGACATCAAATCAAGGCTCCTTACAGGGTCTATGGAAATGCAATATCAATTTCTTTGAGGTTTAAGTTGCTGTCAGAAATTTCTGTCTGTCCAGTTTGTGGATTACTACAAACTTGGTGCTACCATCATCTATTGTTTGTCTCCTGGATCCTACAAGAGAGATTATAATATGCAATCACATGGTGGCAGGACTACAGTCTAAGGCTAAATGCAAAATACGCCTTAGCGTTGTGGCCTTGATAAACACCAACAGCTTTGTATTTATAATTTTGAAGATATTCCCTTCAAAACCAGTTCAGCTATTAGAGACTTGGTCACCTTTGTTGATAATGAGCTTTTCTTTGACTACCATGTCTCTGTAGTAGTTAGAATAGCTTTCTACTTGACGCAGCTGATTACCAAAAGTACAGCTTCATGACCAAGGGAGGTCCAACATTCTTCTCTACTCCCACTTTATCAGACTCATAATAAAATATGTCACTTCCTTTGGCATGACCTAACTCAAAAGACTACAAGGAAGATATGTGGTCCACGCTCTATATGTCCTATGCAGATTGCTGTAAATACTCTGTCCTCATTCTCATTTTGCAGGGTGACCTTGATCTAACCTATGTTTAATATGACTCCTCTCCCAGAAAAATACTTAACTTTAGAATTCTGGCCTTCTCTCAGATATCTGGACAACCAACTCAGCCAGTTGGTTGGGCCTACACTTTTTTAGGTCAGTGTACCTGTGACGGCACCATTGGCCCTGAGCGGGTGATCCCTGTCAGGGATGACAGGTAGTCATCCAACTCATGTTAGATATTGATCTTTTTCCAGTCTGACCTATGTGTCTGTAACTGGATCTTATCCATATACAACTCTCTAAGAAGCAAGACCATTATGAGGCTCTCTTAGTCTGAGAAAGCTTGGAGCATAGTCTCATGACTTTACAAGTGTTGCCATTGTTAAAAGTGCAACATGTGGACAGCAGCAATAAACAGACTCTATAATAAAAGGAAAAAATTGCTGTCCAAGACCAAGAAGGAACAAATAGCAAGTTGGAGGCAATCTCTCCTTTGTCTGAACAAGCAAATAAGGTCACTGGTGAAATCCTCTAAGGGTAACTTTGAGTCCAAATTGACAACATCCACTAAGGACAATCACAAAGACATCTTCCCATACATCTGCACTCTCAAAGGTAACTCCCAAATCTGCTCTGAATTAGTGGTCAAGAATACCATATACACAGAAGCCATAGATATAGCCAAGCTGCTGGCAGACATTTTCAGTGAAAACTTCACCCCCCTGTCCCCCATCAGTAAACCATGACATCCCCAGCATCTGCCCCCTCCCCTCATCACCAGGAAGCAGGTTATTAATGCCCTCTTAAAGACAAAAAATACAGCATCCATGAGACCTGACAACATCCCTGGCTGTGACCTACATGAACTCTGGCAAGAGCTCTCAGCACCACTAGGCACCGTATTCAATCAAAGCTTGTGCACTGGCTTTGACCCAGCAGCATGGCGGACAGCCACTGTTAACTCTTTGCACAAAGGTGGAGTGTCCACTGACCCAGGCAATTGTAGGCCCATCAGCCTAACTAACCTAATCTGCAAAGCCATGGAACATATTATCATGGACCTTATAAACAAGGACACAGGCAACCTACAAACACTTGATCCCACACAGTTTGGTTTTTTCAAAGGGAGATCATGCCTGTTAAACTTGGCAGCCTTCTTTGAAACAGTCAGTAAAGCCATGGATGAGGGCAAGTCAGTGCACACCGCCTACCTTGACCTAGCGAAAGCCTTTGACACTATTCCCCACTTGGGCATAATAGATAAACTATCCCAGCTGGGCATCAACCCATATGTTACCAATGGGTAGTTAACTGGCTCACTGATAGAACCCTCTCAGTCAAAATAGGGGATGCCACCTTTAGTAGTAGTCCCGTAACAAACAGTAGACCCCAAGGATCAGTCTTGGGGCCTCTACTGTTTGGGATATACTTTTCTGAGGTGCAAGCCAAAACCAGTGGTCTGTGGCTGACCAAGTTTGCAGATGATTGCAAGCTGGGCACTGTCATAAATTCCCCTAGTGATGTGAACATCCTCCAAGAGGGCCTTAACCAAACTAATGACTAGTGCCTGAAGCATGACCTCAAACTGAATGCCAAGAAATGTATCATTATCCCCTATGGGGAAAATGGTGTCCCCACTAATTATCACATTAATAACAAGGTACTAAGCATGCAGTCAGTCATGAGGGACTTGGGCACCCAGGTTGATAGCAACCTGACTTTTGACCACCATGTTGCCTCCATTGTACAGAAGGCTTTCTACATGGCCCAGATCATAAATAAGGGTATTTCATCTAGGAACAAGGAGAACATAACATCCCTGTACTCCTCCCTTATCAGACCCATTATCGAATACAATGCCCCCTTCAGCATGTACCTTGCCAGGCACATGCAACAGTTGGAGAGACCACAGAGGTTCCTGACCATGAAAATCAAAGGTCTCAAACACCCACCCTATACAGATAGGCTAAAAGCCCTGTCCCTCTACTCAGTCTCGTACAGACTTCTTAGAGGTGACCGATGTCTGGCATACAGGGCTGTCTCAGAATCAGCCTTGATGGAGTTGCTGCATATACATAAGTCAAACTCCACTCACGCAACCCACACACAAGTTCTCAACCTGGTTTGTGACATTAACAGAACTTGTTGGCAGGATAGAATTGTGTCCCAACAACTCTCCCATCTGTGGAATAGACTTCCTCTCTATGTCAAGCAGAGTACCTCACTAGCCCTCTTTAAGAGTAACCTGGATGACTGGATGGGAAACAGAAAATATACCCCTGGGATCCCAGCTGTGTCCATGCTGGACAGGGAAACAGGTGCTGACTTTGTGGGAACGTGGGTTAAATTCCTGGCTAGCCTTATAAGGGCCTCCGGGTTAAAAGCCTAGTATTGTCCTATGAACCTATGAACCAGAATGAAGAATGTAGGAGGAGGGCTGTGGCTTACAGGTTTGGAACCACTCCCTCTGGGGTGAGTCATCACCTTAATCAAAGCCAGTTAACCAACAGGGACATTACACAAGGTAGCGTTATTATTTGTGAGTTTGGTTTAACCAAAATTGATTTGTCACATGTTTTTTTTACAAAGAATACTTTCACATTTCATTTATATGATTGATTAAAAAACAATATGCAGTCATCATTTATCTTTGTATTACCATTGCTGGGCATTGCCTTAGCTACCCTTTTTTAAGTATTACATGTGAATGTCATTTATTCAAGCAGTAGAGCAGCATTTTTTTTTTGTGGGGGGGGGCAAAATATATATATTCCTATATTTGTGTGATTACTGACTTTTATTAAATGTTGAGAGGTTTGAGATAAGAACGTATGCCAGATGGTGTTTGAGGAGCAGTGATTACAATTCATGGTTGTGCAGACTGTCAAACATATGACACCATTCTGTTTTTTTTTCTAGATATATTCAGCTTTGAACATATCTGAGGCTTTCCATGAACTCCTGTTGCATACTACTGCCTGTTTCAGACTTTGCCTCTTCAGCAGCATGAAGATGTGTTCATAAACAGCCTTACATGCATAATTGGCAGTACACATTCACATATCATTGCAATTCATGCAGTTACCTATAAAAAGGCCTAATTTCCATTCAGAACATGTAAAGGGATCTAAATTCACATTAAATACTTTAACACCACTATATTAAACTGTGGTTACTCAAGTTAGGTGGCAAATGACTTTGAAAACAGCAGATGTATTAAAGTAAAAAAAAAAATAATAACTATTTAAGTTTATTACAAAACACTACAATGTGATGTAAAAAGTGTGTTAAGTTAACTAAATATTTATTTTACTGGTATAATGGGCATATTATCATGGCTTCAGTGAATAGTGTTTTGTTGTCATTTATAAGTGGAAAATCATTACAGCAGCAGTGGAAGCAATTAATGATCACTGAAAAACATCATTTACTTTGGTATCATTTCATGATTGTGAATACACAGAAACAGATGCTTGGTGCCAGAGCCATGGGCTCAAGCTCAATGCCAAGAAATGTATAGTTATCCCCTTTGGGAAAAAAAACATGTACCCATGAATTACCACATAGGTGGCAGTACACTAAACACAGAAACTGTGATAAGAGACTTAGGGACACAGGTGGACAGTGGTCTCACCTTCGATAACCACATCGCCACAACATCAGGAAATCCTTCTATGTGGCACACCTCATCAATAAGGGCTTTTCATTCAGACAAAAGGAGGTCATTGTCCCACTCTACTCATTCCTCATTAGACCCATTATAGAATACAATGCTCCATTTGTACCTCTCAAGACATCTGCAACAACTGGAAAGGACACAGAAATACCTCACTAAAACAATCATAGGCCTAAAGCAGATGCCCTATGCTGACAACCTTAAAAAACTCCAGCTATACTCTGTTGCATATCGTCTACTCAGAGACGATCTCTGCTTAACATTCAAGGCCATGTCAAACCCAGAGCTGTTGGACATGCTGCACTTAAAGAAATCCCAGTCTCTCAGAACCACATGCTCCAGAGATCTAAACCTTGTCATCACAATAAACAAAACATGCTGGAGGGATAGGTTCCTGACCCAGAGACTCCCCAGACTCTGGAATAGACTGCCCATACATGTCAAGCAGAATGCCTCTTTGGCCCTCTTCAAAGGGAACCTTGACGATTGGATGAGAGAAAGGAAATTCACCCCGAGGATCATGTCAGTTGCCCTGTTAGACAGGGGTCCAGGGAAGTAAATAGTGTGGGAAGAAATAGCCAGGGAATTGTTATGGCTAGGCTTGTATAGGCACTAGGGCCGATAGCTTAGTACCAACCTATGAACCTATATGTGTTTCATCTGTGAAGTACTGATGTAGTAAGGATGTGTTGGCTGAACACAGGTGTTCTTACTTGATTTCTAAGTGTCAAGGAAGAATGAAATCTGACAGTATTATGAACACATGACAATGGCAGGGGCTTGGGGAAGGTTACATCTTTTAAATAAAAGTGATTGTTTTACTGTTCTAAATGCATTTATGATATTGCAGACATTAGTATAGCACAACTTTACTTGGCTGGACTGAGATTTTGCATGTGTATATACTTATGAGTTTATGTTAACTAACTTTTTTTTCTAATAGGACAATCCCAGGCATGCATGGTCATTATTGCATTGTTTGTCTAATGATTACTTCAAACATTTTTTTTCTGTATGACTGTGGCCTTTCTTCATATGCAATAATGATACAAAACAAGGGATCAAATTAGAGAAAGGTCAGCTTCAGCCACAATGAAAATTGCATCCTCATGGCAGCCCTTAGGACACGTTAGAAATGTGTGTATGGTAAAGGGAGTACAAACAAGCTGCAAGGACAAGAGCCTGGAATCAAGTTGTCCTGGACATTAATGCAGTTGGTGGCAAAAAACACACATTAACACAGTTCAAGATGAGGGCAAATTATATGGTAAGACAAGCTAGAAGCAAGGTGAGGCATAATGCAATTGCCCATACCAGTACTGGGATTATCCCATTAATGCCAGATAAAGAATACCTTCTCTCAATATACAGGGATGAATATGACAAAGAAGATGATGACTCTAGAATAATCAATGGTGGTGTGGACACTGCCTATTACCAGTGTCTGCAGCAGCAACAATCCGCTTAGGAAAAATCAGTAACATATACTTGTATAGAAAATTGAATGCAGACAAGGAATAATTATGTTAAATATGTGACAGTTACTAATACAGATGAACCTTCCACATCTACACAGAATGAGAATGAGAATGAAGGCGGTATGGATGGCAAGTGCCTCCCACCTCCTTAATAAGCACTTAGGAGCGCATGCTATTTTGTTATTAATAATGTTTTCGATTCATTTTTACTGGGTAATCAGCAGAAACAATTATTCCAAAACAGCAATAAATTTGGAGGATATCAACAGCAGAATGGCTATTGAAGATGATGATGATGATGATGATAAGCATAATTATATTTAGGAGGCAGCCTGAGGAATGTGGCACACAATTCCCAAGTTTAATGGCAAGATCTCATACCCCACAACATGTTAGTAACTCTGCAGGAAGTGATAGGGCATCATAAAGTCAAACAGATGCTGACATTTCACTCATACCTGTACAGGAGGAGAACCCATGCATGTTTATACTAGTATCCACAAATCCAGGCTAACACTTCCAGGAAGATGGTAGACATTCAGAGGTAGCAGTTTCCAGAGTGACACCCTTACAAAGGATAGCCAGGTGCAGCACTTTGTTATAGCTACTCTAGGAATCATGTAAAAGTTGCCTAGTGGCAAAAGCACTGTGAGATTGTTAGTGTTTAGGGCACTGCCACAAAAAATCTGCTGGAAATTATCAGAGTTCTCCATGGTATATGTGAGAATTTCAGCACTGCTTGGAAATGATACAGATTAGGGATAATGCCATAATAACACTGATGCACAGTCTTTATGGTACCACACCAAGCATCTGTGGCCATCTCCATTCATACACTAGTTAGGACCAAAGTCAAGTAGGAGTCAGTCTTGGAAGGGGAAATGGACAGGCCAGTGTCCAGACACATGCAGCAGATGAAATGAGACTAAAAGTGCTTCTCATGAAAGTACTGTAATTAGTCCAGGGGACCAAGCACAACAAATTTCATTTCTTCGTTCATTTACACCTAACGGAACCTCTCATTTATGGTCGTGATCATGTTCCCACAGCACAGTCAGATCAGTGTCTGTAGGATCATCTGCATCAAGTAGGTCACAACATGAGAGCTCTCATGACAGAGTATCTTCAAAATCACATCCACTATCACCTAGCCTATGTTAAGGAGATGTGTGACACATTTGATCTTGGCCTTCTTCTTCTTCTGGCTTTTCCTGGTTAGGGGTCACCACAGCAGATCACCTGTCTGCTCATGACTGGCAGTAGAGTTTTTACTGTGTCGAGTTGCCAGCCTGACACCCAACCTTCAATGGAAGGCACACACACACACACACACACACACACCCTCACACCTAGGGCCAATTTAGAGTGTCCAATCCACCTACAGCATGTCTTTGGGATGTGGGAGGAAACCGGAGCACATGGAGGAAACCTACGCGACCACAGGGAGGACATGCAGAGTCTGCAAAGAAGGCACCCCTGCCAAGGATCAAACCAGAGAACCTCTTGTTGTGAGGTGACAACACTAACTGCTGCACCACCGTGGTCACCCCACAGTGGCCCATGGCCTACAGTGAGTCAAATGTGACATTTCTGTTAGTGGTCACCCCACAGTGGCCCATGGCCTACGGTGAGTCAAATGTGACATTTCTGTTAGTTACAATTTGGCCTTCAGAAATACAGGTCAATGTTTAACTTGAAAAGGAAGAAATTATTAAAAAAAAAGAAAGTAATTTTTCAAAGGTATGCATTTCATTGCTTTAATGGTACTCCTTAAAATCTCATGGATCTCTGGAAAGAAATCTCCCTCGTATCATAACATATGATTGTAGTCATTAACACAAATGCTTTATGTATTAATGTTCTTACAAATGGCAGTTACCTATATAAAGTAATAATAAACAAGTTTTCATGGAAATACAGTAATGAGAGAAAATTGCAAATTAAATGAGTGTCGTGCCATGTAAACAGGCACTGGTGCCACTTCACCCTCACCACTGCACAAATGATGATAGTTTTTGTCTCTGTACTCACAAAGATTTGGTGTATGATAACATAAAATAAAATTTGATATGTAGTTCCTCAACAGACAACATAATTTGACACTGAAAAATCATTGTATGCTATAAAAATATATGATACATTTTCATTCAAATGCAAGATATGGGCTCATGTTAAATACTAAATTAACATATTTTACTATGTGTACCACTTGAGTACTGTTGGTATATGCATACTTCAGTAAAACACCTCAATAGAACTTATTGTGCAAAACAGTTAAAAAGTGATTATTACTTATGTGAATGCCTTATGACTTCAGTAAACATGAGTTAATGATCACTCAAGTATGACTTTTACAAACAATAATACGAGTACCTGTTCTGAAATAAAATAAAGAAAAATTAATTATCTAAAGATGAGAAGAAATATAAGATGAACAGTTTTAGCTGACCATGTCACTACTTGCATCAATTGTACCCTATGTGTTTTTTTTTACAACAAAGGAAACACTAATGTTCATAATTATGAGCTAGATGCCACTTCTTTAATTGTGCATCAGTATGCCATGCATGATCCTGCTGCATGGGGTCCTTTATTACTTCTGTTGGCTGGTCATCATTAGTCATAGTGGGAGTGGAACTGGTAGGTTTAGTGACAGCATGAGCCACTGTACCACCAGACTGGCACATGATTGTGGAGGGCATAATGAAACATGCAATAAACATCCTGCATTCAGTAGCTGGGTCATACTGAAGGGCATTTCCAAACTCATTCAGGCACTTACACGGACTCTTCAGCAGGATGAAGAGCCTCTCAATGACAATTCCAGTCTGGTACAGGGATGTGTTGTAGGTGTCTTCTGCAGCTACACTTGGATTTTTCACTGTCATAAGCCATGGCTCCAGTGGATAATCAGCATCACCTGAAAGACAAAAAAATGTGATAGACCGAGACAGAAAGAGAAAAATGGGGGGGGGGGTAAAACAAAGGAAAAGGGGTTTAGTATTCAGCAATACCTTTTACCATGAATAACTATTTGAATGCAATAGGAAAAAAATATGTGTATATATATATATATATATATATATATATATATATATATATATATATATATATATATATATATATATATATATATATATATATAT
Source organism: Protopterus annectens (assembly GCF_019279795.1). Classification (NCBI taxonomy): domain Eukaryota; kingdom Metazoa; phylum Chordata; order Ceratodontiformes; family Protopteridae; genus Protopterus; species Protopterus annectens. The sequence continues at coordinate 1,071,634,068 of NC_056733.1, forward strand.
ATATATATATATATATATATATATATATATATATATATATATATGTGTATATATATATATATATATATATATATATATATATATATATATATATATATATTTTTTTTTTTTTTCCACTTGCCAGCAATATAGCCACTGGGCATTCTACCTTGCAAGAAGAGATGGTTGAGGCAGCTAGTGTGCTAGATATGGGAATCCTGTACACTTTCAGGATGTTAAGCAAAGATGTTGGTGATGTAAGTACACTACCTGGTGACTGATAGAATAGTAGCCCTTCTTATTGCAGTACTACTCACCATATGGACCAGAAGAGGCCCTAATTGCAAAATGGGTGCAATCTATTGCATTAAGTACCTCAAGGGAATGCACTACCCCATAAAATGCATGCATAGTGTGGGCTCAATCCTAAGTTTACAATGAGAAATAGATGTACTGATTTACATGTGCCAAGAATACATCCAGGAACTGCTGTGGTATTCTTGAGGAGGAAGCCTGTCAGATCCCCAAAGTGTCCCCAATCTGTCTGTGGAAGGTTCTTATGGCAAGTATAGTGAGAGTTATACATACCTTATTATCCACAGGAAATTCATGCATTCCTCCAGTAACCCTATGGGGGTCATACGTACTCATTATATAATACCGTATAATTTCCCTGTTACTCTAATCCTATCAAGTATCTCCTGATTATCAAAGCTGCAGTGAGTTATCCTCTATCTATATCTTCCCATTTTTAGCTGGCGAGCACCACTGAAAACAAATGGCTTTGGCGTGGCCAAGACAAGCATCTCACACATGGAAATGGTAAGGCTAGCAATAAGTGACAGGATTTTCATGGACTACAAAGCAGACAGGATTGGAGAGACTCCTCTTTATATAATATATCTGCAAAAGGTGAGAAAAAGTGGGGAAAATTCTCTATGAATTGTAAATAGGACAGATAACCCTTCATTAGCATAAGGTGGGTTCCATCATCCCTCATTTACATCTCATTATGTATTCATAGGCATAATCATGGCCATCATGCATCAGCATAAGTGGCCTTTACAAATCACAGCTCAGCTGCATTCACTTATGGACAGCGTGAATAGCCATAACACATCCCCATAATAACTTTGAATACCACCCAATGTATATGACTATGCATTGGTATGGAACACATGCTTAGTATGAGTTGTGTCAAGGTTACATTTCAGACAAGCTGCACCATTAAATGATACATTCTGATAGCACTTAATGTTATTTTAGGTATTAGGTATTTCACTGACCAAGAAATACAATGTATACCGGTCAATCTGCAGACAACATACACAAGAAGCAGGAAATGTTAAACACACTGCTGTTTCCTTCTATAGCTGTCTAAGGTCCTTGTTTTCTGTGAAACAATCATGTCAGCATTTGTTTTCTACCTGAAAATGCAGTCTAGTTAATATTAACTAAAAAACTGTTGGCACCATTTTCTGAAAACAATATGTGGTTGAATAGTCTGTTAAAAGGACAGCAAGCTTTTAGCATAACAGAACTATTCCTTGGGTGAAATGTATGCAGTAAGGTTAAATTTTGTTCCAGTTATAGCCCACATAAACATTTGGGGTGAGATGGGTCTAATACTATTGAACAATTATGTGCCAGCCAACTTCATGATAACAGGTCACCACTGTGGTGCACTTAGCCTTTTCCCTATCAGTGTATTATATTAGTTATGTACTATAACATAGAGCCGAGTATCACAAATAAAACTGTTGTAGATGACAGCATTCTTAGCATCATGTATAAAAAATTAAAATCTTTCAGTGACCAAAAGAATATTCACAGTGTATCCAACTACATATTCCAAATTATGCAATGTGTTAATTTCCACTTTTGTGCTGCTGCCACTTATAGGTTCATAGGTTCATAGGTAGATACTAGGCTATCTGCCCTAGAGCATTTATAAGCCTAGCCAGAGTATATTTGGCTTCCGCCTCCCTATTAGATTAGCCTACTGTGCCTCTGTAAAGTAGGTCACAGAAGGTACCCTTTTAAGATTAGTTTACTGTGCCTCTGTCTATCAGGGACACTGGGGAGATCCCAGGGGTGAATTTGCGATTTCCCATCCACGCGTCCAAATTTCGCTTGAAGAGGGTCAGCGAGGGGCTATGTCTAACATGAATTGGGATTCTATTCCAGAGTGAGGGAAGCCTCTGGGAAATGAATCTGTCCCTCAAGCATGTCCTATTTATTTTTGTGCTGAGGTTTAGGTGCCTGGAGCGTGTAGCTCTAAGGGACTTGGATTTTTTGAGGTGGAGCATGTCCATTAATTCTGGGTTTGACATGGTTTTGTATGTCAGGCATAGATCGCCTCTGAGTAGGAGGTAAGCAACTGAGTAGAGCTGGAGTTTCTTTAGTCGAGCTGCATAGGAGATCTGTTTGTAGCCCATGATCCTCTTGGTGAGGTACTTTTGGGGTCTCTCTAGTTGCTGCAGGTGTCGGGTAAGGTACATCCCAAAAGGGGCATTGTATTCAATTATGGGCCTGATGAGTGACGAGTAGAGAGGCACAATGACCTCTCTTGATCTAGATGCGAACCCTTTCATGATAAGGTGGGCTATATAGAAGGTCTTTCTAACCACTTTGGCAACGTGATTATCAAAGGACAGATTGCTATCTACGTTGGTCCCCAAATCTCTAATTACTTCTTCCGTACTTAATGGATTACCACCTATGTGGTAATTTGTGGGCACCTTGTTTTTCCCAAAGGGGATTACTATGCACTTTTTAGCATTTAGCTTGAGGCCATGGCTCTGGCACCAAGCATCCGTCTCTGTGAGACCCTTTTGGAGGATGCTTGTGTCAGCTGAAGATTCGATTATGGCCCCCAGTTTGCAGTCGTCTGCGAACTTTGTCAGCCATAATCCCCCTGTGTTAGCCTGAACCTCAGAGAAGTATATACCGAACAAGAGACATCCCAGAACTGAGCCCTGTGGGACGCCACTTGTAACTGGTTTGGATTTGGACATGGCACCTGCAATTCTGACCATGTGGGTTCTATCTCTGAGCCAGTTTGCAACCCATCTTGTGATATAGGGGTTGATATTTAAGCTGATAAGCTTATTTATGATGCCCAAGTGGGGTATTGTGTTGAAGGCTTTTGCGAGGTCCAGGTAGGCTGTGTGGACTTCCTTGCCCTCATCTATGGCTTTGGTAACTGTTTCAAAGAAATCAACTAGGTTTAAGAGGCAAGATCTGCCCTTAACAAAGCCAAATTGGGTAGGGTCCAGTGTCTGGAGGCTCCCAATGTCTTTGTTTATGAGTTTCATGATAATACGCTCCATAGCTTTACAGACCAGACTAGTCAGGCTTATGGGGCGATAGTTTCCGGGGTCTGTTGTGGCACCACCTTTGTGGAGTGGGACCACTGTAGCTGTATGCCATTCTTTGGGTACATATCCTGTAGTAAGGCTAAGTTTGAACAGTGACTTAATGCGAGGGTTCAGTTCTTCTTGGAGCTCGTGTAAGACACAGCCTGGAACACCATCCAGTCCCATAGATGCTGTGTTTTTTGCTTTGGAGAGGGCAGGTTTCACCTGTGCATCTGTGATGTCAGGGAGGTTACATTCAGTTGGGATAGGCATTTGCTCCTTTGGGGAGGTGGGGGGGGAGTTTGCGCTGAATCTGTCTGCCAGGATGTTGGCTATGTCTGTAGGCTCAGTATATTTTGTACCATTATGCAACAATTCAGAGCATATCTGGGAGTTTCCGCCCATGTTCCTGATGTAACTAAAGAAGGCCTTGTAATTATCTTTAGTGTCTAGGGCAATTTTTCTTTCAAAACTGGCCTTTGATTATTTTATGAGGGATCAAAGTTTCTTGCTAATACTGATCAGAGATGCCTTCCTTTTTGGGATTTTGCTCTGTCATGTAGTAGCTTCCTCCTTTTGTTGTATAGCTTATTTATGGCCGGGGTCCACCAGACCGATCTCCTGTTTTTGGAGGAGTGAGTTTTGGTTTTATTTAGGATAGCACGATCCATGCATTCCTGCAGGTGCTCATAGAATGCATTTGTAAAGGATTCTGCAGATTGGGCTGTATTATCCTCTGGCCCAGGGGCTTTGAAGGATTCCACCTCAGTCTTGAGAAGTGCAAAGTTGGCTTTTGAGAAATTCTTTACAGTGATTTCCTTGGCTGGGGGTGGGGACGGGATATGGATGTCAGGGAAATTTGTTTATGGTCTGATCTTACCAATGAGGGGTTTACCTCTGGTGTGGAACATAGAGTCCCCATGTTGGTGATGACCAGGTCCAATATGTTGTTCCCTCTTGTGGGAGTGGTGACCAGTTGTTCCATTGCATTAGAGTTTATAAATTCAAGGAACCATTGGGAGAGGGTGTTTGGACTTGAGTAGTTTTCCCAGTCAATGTTTGGGTAGTTGAAGTCATCCAATAGCATAGTGTTTGTAGAGACCTTCATATTCTCCAGTGTTCTCAGGAATGCCAAGTGGGGTTCCTGTAATAGGGAGGGTGTTCTGTAGCAGGCTACAAACTGAAAGGCAGTTTTGCCCACTGTTATTTGCACATGGATGGTTTCCGATGCTTCGTGCAGTGCCACTAACCTGGAGGTGTAGGTATCTTTGATGAATATAGATACTCCACCTCCTTTTGTGCTTTGGTCCGAGTTTTGGGGCCGAAACGCATGGTATGAGTTATAACATGGTAGTGCTGGGGTGATCTTAGGAGCCTTGAACCAGGTTTCTGTTACTGCACAGACATCGATGTTCTCCATACTGAGGACAGCCTCGAGTGCATGCATCTTGAGGTTTAGACTTCTGGCATTGAGTAGCATTACCTTTAGTTTTTTTATCCTTGGGTTGTCTATGGAGGTGGGTTTGTCCTTTGAGCCTTGCCTAAAAAAGTCACTATGGGGGTGGCAAGAGCCTTGGCCAGTATACGAAAGCCTAAGGGTGACAGGTGCAAGCCGTCCCTAGCGAAGCAACGTGGCTTGTCGAGCATGTCATCCCAGGCTGACAGACACTGGATCCCCTTTGAATGACACCAATGCTTTAGCCAATTGTTGAAACTGATCATTTTGTCTTTATACTGTGGCATCATTCTTGGTGAGGTCAAGATGCTACTCAAGGTCAGGGTCATACCAACCTGGGCTACATAATCAGAGAGCTCCTCTATGTCTCTTTTCATGTAGTCCAGGGAGGTACGTCTCAGGTCATTCACACCAGCATGGACAATGACGGAGTCATACTTGTACTTGCTTTGGAGTGACCTGAGTGTTTGCGTTATGTGGCGGATCCTGGCACCCGACAGGCAGCTTACAGTGACCTTCTCCTTGTTCAGTCTGGTGAGTGGGACGTCAGTGTGCCGGACAATAGAGTCCGCTATAACAAGTGTATTTGGTGTGTTATTTGGCCTTAAGGGCTGTGGTTGTGAGGCACACTGATTTTGTGAGATATGTGATTCATGGGTATTGTTGAGGGGTGGCTGTTGCTTGGATATCTGCTTAGGAGGTCTTTGCTGTTTAGGCAGATTTTTATTTAGAGCCTCCAAGTATGTTTTTGTGTGTTTATGTGTTGGGTATGCAGATGCAATAGGTCTGTGTGAGACTGGATTTGTGGTGTGGGTGGTTACCTTTTCCTCCTGACTGACTGTGCCAGTCTTGGGTTGAGAGAACTCTGCCACCAGTTTGGCTGTGTAACTGCATCTCTCACATGTATTAGAGTTTGTTGGAAGGAGGAGAGGGTTGTCTGTGTACATAAGGCAATTGTAACATTGCCTCAAAATTCCCAGATTCACCCGCTGGATTGGAGAGTAGCCTTGAAACTGACCCTTGGACATACCAGATTAGTATAGGGAACTGTTTTTTTTTACTGATCAGATGATTAGGAAAGGGAACTGATTTTTCACTTGATCAGGAAGGACCAATTGGGAGTCTAATACTTATGAGAAGTCAAGGAGGGTGTAGTGCTTTAGTTAGTGTTTCCTTATAAGAGCTGAGCAAGTGCAGGGCTTTAGAAAGAGAATAGAGTGATTTCTTTGAGAGTTTGAACAGTTCTAATGGAAAAAGTGAAGAGCAGACTTTGTGGAGCCTGGAATAGTTTAAACCTGTTTAGGCGGCGCTGCCCGACGCTGCTCAGTGCGCAAAACCACGCAAAAAGAGAGTTGTAGGGTTTTAAGAGAGAGAGATCAAGGAGTTTAGAATTGACCCAAAATGGCCAATAAAACTACAGCTTCTAGGTAGTAACCACTCCTCCAGGGACAGGCAGGCTGTTCAGTGTTAACCACTCCCACTGGTGAACACAGAGAACACTTTGTATTGTATTCCATATATGCCAGTTTTTTTAACTTAAAAATGCTAAAAACATGACACAGCTATTATAGAAAGCAAGGTGTTGACATTTATAGAAAACCATATCAAAGAAAAAGTACCATACAGTCATTTAATTTAAAGATGGATTCTGCACCAGAGATATGTCTAAATGAACAGAAAATGTCATCAAATAATCCTTCATCCAAATTACTTCTGTGCAGCTATTGCATGCCTCTCAACCTCTTAGTACACAAAATCTGGGAAAACCTAAAATAATGGGGAGACAAAGGCCCAAAAATAGGGACAGATTTTAAAGTAAATATTGCTCAAATAAACTTAGGAAGTTGCTTGAATAACATAATTTGTGTTAACATGCATTTTCTGAAAGATATGAAGTCCGAAGCTCAAATGTATATCATTGTTTAGTCACTTCAGGCCTCTTGATTTGCCAGAAAACTACAAATTTTATGAGGAACCGACCAAAAATAGCAGTGAAAAATCTGGACATTCTGAGAAAAATCTGGACAGTTGAGAGGTATGAGTTATAAATATATGGTATTGCGCAATAACGCCCACCAACAAATTATCTCCAGCAGTCATGCAGAGGTACTAATTAAGGTATGACGATAATTAGAGGTTCAATGAAACCACTTTGCTACCTTTGCAAATCTCTGGATTACCAGCATATTATGAACAGGCATAGTTAAGCAGCCAGCCAAATTTCCAGAAAACAGAGAAATGTTTGAGGCAAATGCAGTACTACTGATGTATTGGTAGAAACCTGACACTGCTAAGTACAGGGGACAGTACCTATCCCATAAAAGCTATGTGAGATTCTCTGCTTGCAGTTTTTCTTGGCACTGCTTGATACAACATCTATAAATTACACTAAATGTTAAAAATGATTAATTGCTTGTATAAAATAACCAAATAAATACCCATGCTCTGGATTTTCAATACATTATGTCTGGCATTCAGTCATTTACATAAATGCACTTTGGCTTTACAAGACGTATGCGAACAAGCACAGCTGTGCTGTGATTCATAGAGATCATTTATGCCAATGCATGATAACCTTGAATGCACACATGCAAATGTACAAATAATAATATGCAAATGAGGAGTGATGTAAATCTTCATATGCTAATGAATTATGTTTTTCACCATTTGCAGTTCTACTTATTCCAGCAGCATGAATGGCGCCATTTTTAAATTAATGTTTTAGTTGCAGTGGTCCCAACCCATCCTTTGCATAGTGTGTTCGCCACTGTAGGATTCATGTAAGTCTGCTTAGTTTAACTGCATTTGTCTGTTGATATGTATACTGCTTTACTGATTTTACTATTCTGTGTGTTCCTATTGCCTGAAAGCAGTTTTTTATATTTTATTTGCATATGTTATTTGATTTCCAACTGCCATTAATTTTTGCTAGTGATTCTTTGCTGTCCGAGAGGTGCAGTCACCCTAAAATGACCTGTGGCTATTGGTAACACAAACAGTAATGATCTGTCTTATACTAGTCTACCGAGCAACCTTTGAATTCTTTGCTCCAAACAGTAATAGTCTAATGCTGCCTCCCAACAATGATGTATACTTAAGCCCTTTTGATTGAATGCTGGCAATATTGATCTTATTGCTTTGCTATTTTGTTTAGTCCCTACATACACTGTTCTCTGTAGTAGTACTATAAGTTTTAAGGTTTTTCTTTGTATTATATCACTCAGTCATTCAAATTATTGGAAGTTTTAATTGTTTACTAGACATTCATTTTTACTATGTGCCTGCAATTTGCATTGTTACATTTATTCTTTTCAGTGATATATTGTTTCACAATTTAGTTTCCTTAAAGTACTATACTGCTATTATATGTTTTCTGTTTTTTGCCCTTGTAACTCTGGGATTCTTTCTAGTACCTCTCATCTCTACTCTTTTAGTTCAGTCAAGTGCATAATTCCCTTCTGAAAACTGCAAGTGCTTCCTCCACCTGTGTCCTGTCTCAGATGTTCTACTTATAATTTTATGTGTTATTCGAGACCTGTTTTGGGATAGTGCTCTCTGTATACTAAGTGCGTCCTGCCCTGTGATTTACCTGTTAAGTTACCTTTAAGTTTATTTGAGTTTATCTATATGTGGCAAGAAAACTAGCTGAGACGATACTGTTGGGTCTCATCCCCATCCACCTCTATACTTGTTTTTTCTATCCTGAGACTGTAAACCTTGTAGCTTACAGTCTTCCCTTTAAGGTTTTGCTCTACATTTAGGTTGGGTAATCCCATACATTCATTATCATACATGCTGAATGCTTTTAATATCTAGTTACTGACTGCTAATTTAAGTTAGAAAATATATAAGATATCAAAAATAAAAAAAAACACTGTTTCTATCCTAATTTGTCTCACTCCATAGTATAAGTGCTAAACAGGAACTTTGCCACTGACCTTTTGTGACATCTTTTTCACTGATAGTTTCTGCAGAGTTTTCATTGGCCTGGTTTAGCCCACTCCCTTCACCCTCACTACACTCAGGCTCACTCCGGTCCCCTATCCTACCTCCAGTTCCCACCCACCCCAGTACATCTAAATGTATTTCAAACTAACTGCACCCACCAATTACTATTTCCCAATCACAACAACCACTAAGTACTCACATTCATCTAACACCAAGCCTACAGCTTCTCAGATATACAAAAACTTCTTTCACCTCCCCCAATTCTCAAAATCCAATTAGTTTTGCTACTGCTAACCAAACCTTTCCACATTTCTCACCTGCATATACATATCATTTTAATTTTCCCTATTCTAAATCACCTCCTTCCTCATCTATACAATGACAATGTCCTTCTATACCATACACCTAGGGATCTTATCCTATACACAATCTTCTTCACACTCCTTATACCAGCCGACCACCTAATGTCCTATCACAGCCTAATGGTTAAGGTGTTTGCCTTACAAACACAAAGTGCAGGGTTTGAGTCTCACAAGGGATAATTGGCTAAGCTTAAAATGGCTTGCAAGGGCAGTTAGCTTAGTACTAATCAATGAACATATGAACCAGTCAGATATACAACACTTTCTCCTCTTCTACCTTTACACATCCTCAGCCCCACCAATCATTACCCATAAACTATGAGATAGTTTCTATCCTCTATAACACTTCTCATATAGGATACTTTCCAAATAAATATGTTAAATTATTTTCCAAATCTCAAACTTTTCTCCAGTAAAACAAACTCATCACTAAGCTCTCAAAGTTTATACTTTGCTACACAACTGAGACTCAACAGTGATATTCACCCAAATCCTGGTCCCAAATATAATCTACAACAATCCACCAACTCCCTTATACCAAAACCTTGCACAGGAATACAAACTTCCCTTAAAGGCTCAAACATCCTGCTCCTTAACATGAATCTGAGGACCACAGTCAATAAGGTACACAAACTCCATGCCAGTCCATCATAATACTCCCCTGACATCTCAGTACTAACAGAATCCTGGCTGAAACCTGAAATTAACAACAACAAAATTCTTCCTCCAGGTAATAATATACACAGACATGACAGAAAAAAAAACAAATGTGGAGGTGGAATAGCCATAATTTATAAACACAATCTCAAATTAAAACTTATAGAATCAAGCATCCCGGAACTTAATAATGTTGAGATATTATTTAGCAAACTAGAAATAAACTGCAACAAATACCTAACCCTACCCATAATAGGTAATTATATTCCTCATGCAATAACCTCAACATAATCAACAAAATTCTTCAATGGATATCTTAATGTTCCCACAAAAACATCATAATGGGTGACCTTAACACTGACTGGTTCTCTTGCAACTCTGATTATAGGTTCATAGGTTCATAGGTAGGTACTAGGCTATCTGCCTGAGGGCATTTATAAGCCTAGCCAGACTGTGTCGACTTTTGCCACCCCATTGATTAATTAACTGATCCTCTGTCAAGCAGAACCAATGAAGGGATCCCAGGGGTGTATTTTCTGTTATCCATCCACTCATTAGGGTTTCTCTTGAAGAGTGTTAGTGAGGGGCTCTGCCTAATGTAGTTTGGAATTTTGTTCCAAAGCATGGGGAGTCTCTGTGACAGGAATCTATCCCTCCAGCATGTTCTATTTATTGTTGTGGCAAAGTTTAGCTCACTAGAGCGCATGGCTCACAGTGACTTGAATTTCTTTAGGTGGAGCATGTCCATCAATTCTGAGTTTGACATGGCTTTGTAAGTCAGGCAGAGATCACCTCTGAGTAAGCGATATTCCACTGAGTACAGCCAGAGTTTTTTCAGTCGGGCTGCATAGGACACATGTTTGAGGCCAGTAATCCTCTTGGTGAGGTACTTTTGTGGTCTCTCCAGCTGTTGGAAGTGTCTTGTGAGGTACATCCCAAATGGGGCATTATACTCTATGATGGGTCTGATGAGTGACGAGGGACACTATAACCTCTTTATTTCTAGATGTGAACCCTTTAGTAATTAGATGGGCCACATAGAAGGATTTCTTCACTACTTTGGCAATATGATTGTCAAAGGAGAGATTACTATCTACCTGGGTCCCCAGATCTCTTATTACTTCTTCTGTATTAAGGGGGCTGCCACCTATGTGGTAATTCGTGGGTATTTTGTTTTCCCCAAACAGGATGACTATGCATTTTTTGGCATTTAGCTTGAGGCCATTACTTTGACACCAGGTGTCCTTCTCAGTAAGTCCTTTTTGGAGGCTGTCCATGTCAGCCGGAGAGTCAATTATGGCTCCCAGTTTGCAGTCATCGGTGAACTTGGTTATCCATAGTCCTCTTGTGTTTGCCTGTACTTCTGAGAAGTATATGCCGAACAGTAGGGGTCCTAGGACCGAGCCTTGTGGGACACCACTTGTGACTGGTTTAGAGTCGGTCCTGGAGCCTGCTATTCTTACCATGTGAGTTCTGTCTGTAAGCCAGTTGGCAACTCATCTCGTGACATAGGGGTTTATGTTCAGGCTGGTGAGTTTTTCTGTAATAACCAAGTGGGGAATGGTATTGAAAGCCTTGGCGAGGTCAAGGTAGGCTATGTGAATAACCTTTCCCTCGTCTATGGCCTTGGTGACTGTCTTGAAGAAGTCAACCAGGTTTAGCAGGCATGATCTGCCATTAACAAAGCCGAACTGGGTCGGGTCAAGTGTTTGGAGGTTCCCAATGTCTTTGTTAATGAGTTCCATGATGATGTGCTCCATAGCCTTGCAGACCAGGCTAGTCAGGCTTATGGGGCGATAGTTACCAGGGTCTGTTGTGGCCCCTCCTTAATGGAGTGGAATAACCATTGCTGTGCACCATTCTATGGGCACGTAGCCTGTGGAGAGACTGAGGTTGAACAGCGTGTCTAGGTGGGGGGTTAGTTTGTTCTGTAGTTCGTGCAAGACGCAGCCTGAGACACCATCTGGTCCCCATTGACGCTGTGTTTTTGGCTTTTGAAAGGGCTATTTTCACCTGTGCATCTGTGATTTCCTGGACACTACACTTTTCCGGCATTGTTGTGAACCCTTTAGGGGATGAGAGGGGGGTGAAGTTTGCACTGAATCTATCTGCCAGGATGTTGGCACTATCAGTAGGTTCAGTATATTTTGTGCTATTTTGCACTAATTCAGTGCATATCTATGAGTTGCCACTTAGATTCTTAACATAGCTAAAGAAGGCTTCGTGGTTATCTTTTGAATCCTTGGCTATTTTTCATTCGAAGTTAGTCTTGGATGATTTAATGAGGGACCTTAGTTTCTTACTGATACTGATCAGGGATGTCTTTCCTTCTTGGGATTTGCTTTTTTTCTGAACTAGTTTCCTCTTTCTATTGTATAGCCTGTTTATGGCAGGGGTCCACCAGACTGGTTTCTTTTTCTTAGAGGAGTAAGTCTTGGTTTTGCTAGGCATAGCATGATCCATGCATCCTTGTAGGTGCTCATAGAGTGCATTTGTAAAGGTTTCTGCATCTTGGGCAGCGTTATCGTTTAGCGTGGGGGCTGTGAAACTTATTGCCTCTGTCTTAAGTAAGGTAAAGTTTGCTTTAGAAATGTTTTTTACTGTAAAGTTTGCTTTAGAAATGTTTTTTACTGTGGTTTCCTTAGTTGAGGGTGGTGGTGGTGTGGAAATCCAGAGTGATTAGTTTATGGTCTGATCTAACCAGTGATGGGTTGACCTCCGGTGTGGAACACCTGTCACCCATGTTTGTGATGACCAGATCCAATATAATTTCACCTCTGTTAGGGGAGTTTACAAGCTGATCTAGGGCGTTTGAGTTGAGGAATTCCAGAAAGCACTGGGCCTGGGAGTTTGTTCTCGAGTAGTTTTCCCAGTTAATGGTAACGTAACTGAAATCATCCAATATCAGGGTGTTCAGTAGGACCTTCATGTTTTCCAGTGTCTCCAGACAGGTGGAGTGGTGGTCCTGGGACATGGAGGGCAATCTGTATCAGGCCACAATTTGCATTGCAGATTTGCCCGATGTTAGTTGCACATGGATGATCTCAGAGGTATCATGCTGCGCCACTAACCTGGAGGTGTAGATATCCTTAATGAATATGGATACACCCCCACCTTTTGTGTTTCGGTCTGTGTTCTGTGGCTGAAACGTGTGGTACAAGTTGTAGCCCAGTAATGCTGGGGTGCTCTCTGGAGCCTTGAACCAGGTTTCAGTTACTGCACAGATGTTGACATTTTCCATACTGAGGAGTGCTTCGAGTGCATGCATTTTGAGATTTAAATTCCTGGCATTGAGTAGCATAACCCTCAGTTTTTTTGTAAATTGTGCTGTTTACGGAGGTGGTTTTGATGTTTGAGCTTTGCCTAAAAAAGGCACTATGGGGGCATCAAGAGCCTTGGCCAGTATTCGAAAGCCTAGGGGTGACAGGTGCAAGCCGTCTCTTGCAAGCAACGTGGCTTGTCTAGCATGTCGGTCCAGGCTGACAGACACTGGATCCCCTTTGAATGAAACCAGAAGCTTAGCCAATTGTTGAAATTGATCATTTTTCTTCATACTGAGGTATCATTCTTGGTGAGGGCAGGATGCTACTCAGGGTCAGGGTCATACTGGCCTGGGCTACATGATCAGAGAGCTCTTCCATGTCTCTTTTCATGTAGTCCAGGGAGGTATGTCTCAGGTCATTCACACCAACATGAACAATGACAGAGTCATATTTGTACTTGTTCTGGAGTGACCTGAGTGCTTGTGTTATGTGGCAGATTCTGGCTCCCAGTAGGCATCTAACAGTAACCTTCTGCTTGTCCAGCCTAGTGAGTGGGACATTAGTGTGCCTGACTATAGAGTCACCTATTACTAGTGTGTTAGGTATGTTATTTCACCTTAAGGGTTGTGATTGTGCTGCACACTGATTTAATGTTTTATGTGTTGTCTGGTTTGTGATGGGATGTGCAGGTTGTTTGGGTGTCTGCTTTGGAGGTCTGTGATGCTTTTGCAGGTTTTTATTTAGAGCCTCCAAGTATGATTTTGTGTATTAATGTGTACTTTTTGCCAGTGCTGGTTTAGTAGGTCTATGTGTGGCTGGAGGTGTGGTGCAAGTGTTAATTTCTCCTCTTGACTGTCTGTTCCAGTCTTGGGTGGAGACAGCTTAGCTTTCAGCTTGGCTGTACATTTGCATCTTTCGCATATGTTAGTGTTTTATGGTAAGAGGAGAGGGTTGTCTGTGTATATGAGGCAGTTGTAACATTGCCTCAGGATACCCAGATTCACCAGCTGGACTGGAGAGTACACCTGAAATTGCCCTTTGGACATGCCTGAATAGTAGGGTGAGCTGCTTAGTCGCTTGGTTGGTGAGGGGTGAATAAAGAGCCTTGCCCTGCTGGGCAATCAAGTGTCAGAGTATATTAGTGCTTGCTATTAGGTCTGAGGAAGTGCTGGGCTGTAGGATGCTTAACCCCACTAATTTAATTAACATACATGGATTTACCCAGGTTATGTAAACTGCGATTAAAATAGACAAAGCCACTTAAAGGCAATCAATTCTAGATTGGATCTTAACAAACAAACCTTCTCAGGCCTTCCATTCAGTTTGTCTCCCTGACAGCATTAGTGATCATCTCCCAACATACCTACTAAGAAAGGATCTACATCCACCAAGAAATACCACCTTCCATGAAATTCATAACAAAAAATACTTTAATGTTTGAACATTTATCTCCATCTTGCAAATCTTTGACTGGGCCCTACTCAAAACACTACCCTTAGATTCTGCTGTGCATTATTTTAATATCACTTTCTTTGACATTCTAAACAAACTCACTCCTTGCAGAACTACTAGAGTAAAATCTAACTATGCTCCTTGGCTAACAAAAATCTACTCAAACTAGAAGATAATGACGGAACATGTTGGCATACCAACAAAAATCAAGTTAACCTATATCACTGCAGACAACTTAGAGATAAAGCCAAAATCCAGGTCAAACTAGACAAAAAACGTACTATAGTGTCATACAGCAAAAGCATCACAACAATCCCAAAATATTTTGGTCTGCCATCAAAAAACTCCTTCAGCCCAGCCAATCATCGACACTGACCCCATCAGCCACTAGCAATGATGACAGCATAGCCACAAAATTCAACTCATTCTTTAGAAACGCTATACTTTCAGTTTCTAAGAACTACTGCAATGCAACTCCAACTATCCCAATAATACCCAAGGAAACCAATGATCCCTTCTCCTTTAAACCTGTCCAAACAAATACCATAAAAAATACTCACTGAACTTAAACCCAAAACTCTTGCAACAAACTTATATTCGGAATTCCTAAAACTAGCAGCAGATGCCATCTCCTTTACTGTGTCAATCCTGATTAACCACTCTATCCCAGAACAGTACAGTCCCTTAATCTAGAAAACATCTTACATAATCCCTCTGCATAAGGGTGGGAACTCTACTGAGTTCTCCAACTGCAGACCCACAGCAATTTTATCTCCCCTCACCAAAGTCTTAGAAAAATGTATTCACTATTAGCTCTTGAACTACCTTTTATATAATAATCTCCTATCTAATATATGGTATGGTTTCTACAGAAATCATAGAACCACAACTGCCCTTCTACATTTTACTAATACTATCAGCCAATATAAAAATGATCGTCAACTAGTGTTATCCATCTTCTTGAAACTGTCCAAAGCTGTTGACACTGTCTCCCATCAGAACTTCCTCATGGAATTCTCCACCCTGAATCTCAGCCTCTCTTCTCTTGCATGGTTCCATAGTTACTTAACTGGTTGACAACAAGCTGTCAAATGGCATCAAGAAATCTTATGTCTTTTGCCTGTCACCATGGGAGTTCCCCAGGCTTCAGTTCTAGGCCTTCTTCTTTTCAGTATTCTCACCAACAGACTTCATTCAGCTACTCACCTAGCCTCCATTCTTCAATTTACAGATGACTCCACACTCCTCTGCTCTGTACCTACCCTACGAGAACTTGAAGTAATGACACAATGATCCTTTTTAGCTGTAGAATCCTGGATATCAAACTCACAACTGATTCAGAATATATCCAAAAATAAGCTTATGCTCTTTCTCCCCAGTAAATCACTAGACCCCCACCAACTCCATTCCACATATATTCCTCTAACAATACCATAATATCTAATATCCCATACAAAATTGTTATGTGTTCTAATTGACAATAATATGAAATTCGACAAACTTCTATCTCAGTCTATCAAAAGACACATAAAATAGCCAGAAGTAACATACTCTTTACTCTACCCTGCTATATGGCACTCCTATCTTTATCAACCTAAAGAAAACTGATTTAGTCAACCTTGGAACCTGTTACAATAAAATAGCTAAATTTGCAACAAACTCTCCACATAGAACACATCACTACTCTACCTTACAACAACTCAACTGACTAGAATTACCCCACTACTTAACCTACCCCAACTTATTACAGCCCACAGACTGATACATCAACCTGTTAAATCTATTGCCCTTCAACTACTGATTCAACACTGCACCAGCTGTCATGTCCTCCATTCCTGAAATAAATCTCTACTACAAGTCACTAAATTCAGCAGCAGTGCCAGGAACTCTCTCTACTTCAACTACATCTCCAAAATATGGAATGCTATCCTTCAGCATATTGCAACCACTGCCGACCCTACTCACTTTAAAAAGTTACTTAAGGACTTCCTCAGTAACAACTGGGTCTCCCCATGCTCTAGTCCTGGCTAAATCTTATTCCTTTTGTCCAGTAGCTTACCACCCTACAATCCTACCAACTCAGGTCCATCACATGTAACTACTTATTCATTTATTACTTAACCTCCTATGCAGGCTGCCCTTTTCACAATTATTAACCATATAACTTCTCTACCTTCTACACTCCTACTAGTACCCTTTTAACTCTCTTGTTCCCTCTCACGTGTTACCATACCTTTATCGTAAATTCTCTCCCTTTCCTCCTATTATCCTTTCTCCATCCTCTGTAACTCCTCTCCTCTCACCTCTCTTCCCTGTCCCACCTGACTCACTAGATATCTCACTACAATAATAATAATACCCTTTTAATCTTCCTGTAGTATATGGTCCTTCCTGCTAAGTCTACCTGTCTTGTGGATATTTTGTTCTGTTTTCATCTTATATCCATTTCAATCTGACATATTGCTTTATACTTTTCTATGTTCATTTGTTAAATTATGATACACACTATATGCTATATGTGTTCTACTGTGCTATACTGTTTAAACTATTGGATGTATATACATATCAGTCTTCTCTATCAGTATGAATTTCATGGCATATTCTAGTAAATGTAATACAATGTATTTTTTTAATTATTTTGTAGTTTTGTATTTTTTTTATTTTTGTATATGTTAACTGCCTCTGAAGCTTTTCTCCCTGGATCTCCATTGAAAATGGGCTCTGACCAGTTGGATTATCCCAGTAAATAAATGTTAAATAAATAAATAAATAAATATTCAGATTTTCCTGCTTCTCCATGCTGGTGGCAGAAGTGCTATATAAAAGAAACCATCACCAAATGTATTGGAGTTGCAATTAGGGAAAATGCCTCAGCCATGAGCTTTCCTATTTCTAGGTCTGAGTTGTTTCTTTTGACTGGGGCTGAATACTTAACTATACAAAAGTATGGAATGCTGACAACAGTGAAATACTTCATAATGTTAAACATTGCAAATGTATATAATGCTTTGCTTATATATGCCATTTCTTCTTACTTTGTTCTGTTGTACTGTATATCAGATTCATTTTATAGTGTCAGACACAATACATTCTGACTCCAGAAACTATCATCATTTGTGCAGTGTGTGGGGGGGGGATTATAGTTACAGCAGTATATGTTTACATGGTTGGATATTCATTTTAATGTGAAAATGATTGTTTATTACTACTTTGATTTTTTTTAGGTGCCTGCCACATGTAGGAATGGCAACCCAAGTAATACTGTTTTTTCTCAAATGTTCATTGATGGTGTCCATACTAGTTTTACAGGAATTAAATGCATATATAACCAACCTCCCCTCACACACACCTAAATCCCCATTTAAACTAAACAGAAAGCTGTGTCAGTGACGCTAATTCACGGTAGTTTAAAATCAAATGAGTCCTACACTTTTCCTATTGATAGGTAGGTGATGGTGCAAATGATTTGTAGGAGGGACTACCATGAGAATTGTAAGGTGATGTAGCCCAATGTCATGACCTACTTGATGCAGGTGATCCTGACAGCACTGCTGTATGATTGTGTATGTAAGATTCTGCTAGGTGTAGATGACCATTGGCATGGCCTGTGTGAGATGTGTGGTTATTTTTCACTTTGACTAATGACATTATTATCTTGAGAAGCAATAGTATTAGCATCACGTGATCTCCTCCCATGTATCCTGACAGTAGCCCATCCTCTACCCATGGCAAGACTGACTCCAGCTTGACTCTGGCATATCCTAGCTATTTTACAACTGGAGGTGACCACTGATGCTTGGTTTGCCACTATGCTACTTAACAAAGTGACCACATTATCGCCAGTCTCTTTCTTCTTGAAGTGGTGTTGTAAATTATGCATACCCTAGAGGATTCTCATAATTCCCAGCTGATTTTCTGTGGCAGTGTTCTGAGCCTTAACAATGTCATGGCACATTTCCAGTTGGGCAGATAATGCTTTTTGTATTCCCTGGGGTAACTGTAAGACATTTCTGTGCCTGGCTCCCCTTTGTAAAGGTGTCAGTCTGGACACTGTGGCCTTTGAATTACTATAATCATCCTCAAAGTGATCCTCTGGGTTTGGAGATACTGGTGAAAAGGTACAGAGTGTTCCTCCATTACAACCATGAATGGTATGTCAAGCTGTGCTGGACGCTGAGTTGCACTGCCACTTTCTTCAGAGTAACTAACATTTTGTGTGATTAGAGAATCTGCAATTAAACTTGGGGACAATGTGATACTTTCCTCAGGTTAACTTAATAAACATTACTACATTACATACTCTCAACCTCTTAGCACAAGAAATCTGGACAAAACCAAAAATAATGGGTGAGGGTTAAAGGCCAAAAAAAATAGGAACAAATTTGAAACATTGCTTTTATAAACTTAGACAGTTGTTATAATAAAATATTTTGTCTTACCATGCATTTTCTGAAGGATGTGAAGTCTGAAACTTGAATGTCTATCATTATTTCATGAATTCAATCTTCTTGGAATTGTCAGAAAACCATTAATTTTATGAGAAATAGACCAAAAATAAAAGGCAAAAATCTAGACATTTTGTGACCATCTGGACAGTTAAGAGGTATGCTATGTTAGCAGCAATACCCATTCTGCTGTTGACATCATCCAAATGTATTGGTATAGTTGAACTGTTTATTTCTGATGTTGACTCTAAAAAAATGAGATAATAATAATAATAATAATAATAATAATAATAATAATAATAATAATAATAATAATAATACAACAGCATACAATAAAGTCTACTTACAAGGGGGTGAGTGGAACACTTACCATGCACACTGCCTTAATTTCCACTATTTGCCAGTGTATAAGGGCTAACCTAATAATAATGAATCATCACGTGTTTAATTATGTCATTCCTTGTCAGCATTCAGTTCTGTCAATATAACTGTGTGCAGGGCCAGCCTTAGCCGAAATGGTGCCCTATGCGAAGTAGTGCTCCGGCGCCCCTTAAGCCCCACCCTCACCACACTCAAGAAACACTCCTATTTGAGCCACACCCACTGGGTCATTCTCCAAGAAAGCCACTCCAGTCATTTCCTTAAATTATTTAAATACATAGGAAGAAAAAAATACCGTGTAATGTAGTTAAACTGCATCTACCTTTGCATATGTATTTTCTACTTGAAATACCAGAGCCAGATCATGGTCAAATAGGGTTCTAGGAAGGG
The DNA here is from genome assembly GCF_019279795.1 of Protopterus annectens. Lineage (NCBI taxonomy): Eukaryota > Metazoa > Chordata > Ceratodontiformes > Protopteridae > Protopterus > Protopterus annectens. The sequence continues at coordinate 1,071,653,760 of NC_056733.1, forward strand.
TAATAGACCACCACCCCAGAGCAGCCCCTCCTGCAGCAACCCCCAGCAGCAGCCCCCTCCTCAGCCAGTATTCCATTATTTGATTATCTCACCAGTTACTACACATATTTTCTATTATTTGCTTCTACAATGATTACAAATATTGAAATAGCACAAACACAGATAGCCATTTGCTAAACAAACAATACAGTCTCACAATGAAAACAGACTTAGCATGAGCAGTAAACTTGTCTGCCCTTGAAACTCATATTCATTGAAATGGCAAAACTCACATTCATTGAAACACCATGAAAACCCACATTCATAGAAATGCATCTGGTTGGTGGAGAATTAAGTTTACCTTTGGGCTGTTTTCAAAACAGACTCCTTGAACACATTTTTAGTGCCATGCATACATATATTGATTCTTTAATTCACTTTCCTGATTGTATTGAATTATATTCCTTGTATCACATTCCTTGTATAATACAGCACCACTTGTTAGAATATGTTTTAAATTTGTAGTTTAAAACATTCTTTTAATAAGCAATGAAACAAAATGTATGAACCAAACACTACCTATTTCAGAAAATTTCAACAATAAAGGGCCACTCAAGACTTCCGTCGTTACAATCCACCAATATTACTCCACACAGACAATCTCTGCAGAAGTAAAATCATCTGAATTCCATATTAAAGAAATGTGTAACTAATGAAGAGGTTGCTACTGGCAAACAACTTTACATATCAATGTTATCTACAAATTCAGTGCCTGCTGACCTTGAAAAATCTATTGCGTATATTACATTAAAACATTGGTAAGTTGGTAATATTACAATACGAAATGACTAACATGTTCACAGTCACTAGGTATCTCATACAAAAGGCCATACTCAGGAGTGTGGAACCCCTACCCCCCCCTATAATGCACCAAATAATCAATCATATGGGCACTGCATATCAGCACTCCATCTACATGGTGTGGGAGTGGAATCCACAGCCTTCTGCACCAAAGGCAATTATGCTACTAACACTGCTTTCAGATTCTACAACACAGTGTGCCATTTGATAAACAAAAAACAGCTAGTTGCACACTGAAAACATTTACACTTGCTACAGTGTGTTAAATTTGTAATTTTGAACATTTTTCCAGTAAGTAATGAAACAAAATGTATGACCCAATAATGACAAACCTGCTCATTTCAGAACATTTTAACCATAAAAGGCCCCTCAAACAGTATCAGTCAATAAGCACAATCTGCAGAAGTAAACATCATCTGAATAATTCTACATTAAAGAGATTTGTAACTAATGAAGATGCTATTACTGGCAAAGAACTTTATATTCCACTGTTCCATCTACAAATTATGTGCTTGCTGCCCTTGAAGAATTAATTGCCTATGTTGCTTTAAAGAAAAAAATGGTACACTGGTAATATTGCAATACAGAATGACTGGGAAACAGACAAGTTCATAGTAGCTAGGCATCTTAAACAAAAGGATGGCACACTAAGGAATGCAGAACCCCTATCCCCCTTAAAATGCAACAAATAAATTGGCAACTAGGACATTACATATCATGCCTCCATACCTCTCAACCTCTTAGCACAAGAAATCTGAATGAAGCCTAAAATAATGGGGTGGAGGGGGGGGTTCAAAGGCCCCCAAAAAGGGACAGATTATAAATGAAGTCTTATAGACTTAGAAAGTTGCTAGAATAACAGCATCTGTAATTGGCATGCATTTTCTGAAGGAAATAAAGGCTGAAAATCAAATGTATGATGGCATTTAGTTATTTAAATCCTCAGTGATTTGCCAGAAAAAAAAACACAAACTTTATGACAAATAGGCCAAACATATGAGGCAAAAATTTGGACATTCTGCAAAAATCTGTACAGTTGAGAGGTATGAATATATATATGCAAGTGGTATGTAAGAAATATAGGAAATGTAACATAGTCAAATATAATCACATACAAAGGTAATACTTTGTAACAATTTTCTCACAAAGTCTCATCTAGAAAGTGACTACCCAGAAAGACTTAAACAAGCTAACACAATGGACAACATATATTTTCCTGAACATATAGTAAGCAACTTGGGCAGCCATGGTGGTGCAGCGGTTAGCATTGTTGCCTCACAGCAAAAGGTTCTCTGGTTCAATTCTCGGCTGGGGTGCCTCCTGTGTGGAGTCTGCATGTCCTCCCTGTGGTCGTGTGGGTTTCCTCCAGGTACTCTGGTTTCCTCCCAAAGACATGCAGTAGGTGGATTGGGCACTCTAAATTGGCTGTGTTTGTGTGCCTTCTGTGGAAGGTTGGGCACCAGGCTGGCAACTCAACACTGTAAAATCTCCACTGCCAATCATGAGAAGACAGATGATCCACTGTGGTGACCCCTAACCATGAAAAGAAGATAGTAAGTAGCTTCTTTGCTTTCTCTCACCAACATAATTATTTGTTAATCATTTGTAATTATCCTTAGTTAATAAGCAGTATATTTCCATTCTTCTTATGATACTTTCTTGACAATCCATATTCCTGCTCAGTTAATAAAACAGCGCAATAAGCTTTAGCCTGTTTATTATTTATGTTTTTGAATGGCTTCTTCCTTCATTCAAGCTAACTAGACAGCCAGATTCAAAAGAAATAGTTTCTGACAATTTTTACTCAATTAAAAAATACATTTCTTTATTTTATTTAGTTACACTTTACAAACTTCCTGACAAAGAAGTCCATTACCTGATGAATGGTACAAACACCAACAACTCAGATGCATGTAATACTAGAACCCAGCCCCCCCACCTTGCAATAGAAAAAAAGTCTCCTGTACTTTTCACTGACAAACAAAATTGCATACTTAAAATGAATAAAATCAACAACTTAACATTTTGCGCTTTTGCAAAACCAAAATCTAAGAATGGTGTAAATTGTTTACAAAATCTTTTGAAGTTAGAGAGTGAATTTATTTTAAAATTTGGCACCCTGAGACCCAGGGGTATGAATTTGGAGGTAAATCTTACTATTTAATAATATTAGCAACTTTGTTGTTGTAATGATCTATGGTGTATTTTATTGTCTATTATGAATATTACATACTTTCTCTATATGGATTTAGTGTCAAATAGTTGAATTTAACTCACATTTGTTTTGTTACTTGTAGTGTCTCCTTAAATTCTTTGGAAACTTTTTTCTTGTAATTAAATTTTGGTAATTGATTAATTACATCTTGTACAATATAAATAGATGCAACATGTGCTTGTATTTTATTCCTTTGAAGGCATCCTGCCGAGGTACCGGAATAAATCTGTTGCAGCGTTCCAGCTTTTGTGGTTTTTCTTATAGATCTTTATAATAGGTCTGAGACAGCTTGGCTTAGGCACCCTGACCTTAATGTTGAGATGGAAGGGTGTTGGTTATGCCAACCAGCAAAAGCATAAAGTTACAAACTGTGTTATGAGGTTATTTTGTTGTGGCATCAGTAATGGCTATTTATTCAAAAAATAGTTGCAATGTCATATTGGTGTCTTCATTGGCCCAGCTTAGAGGACAATGTGGGATACATTTTGCATACTAACAGCTTAAGTAGACTACTCCATGTACATGGTTGTATATATTCTTACCCAAATGCACATGTGGGTCTATTTGTGAACCATGCCAGGCTCTGGTATGTAGCTTGGATCACACATCAGTCCAGCCCAATTACAATCACCCTTTACTAATCCTAACCTCAGTAAAAAAATGATACATGTGCAATGACAGCAGGTCTGAGTTTTGAGGCTGTGTTCTGAATAATAAAGCACTAGCTTAATAATAAAACTACTTTTTACCTCTGCTCTGTTCTAAATATTGTTTTATTCTAAGATGTATGATGCAGAATCTAAATATATATCCATATAAAAAAAAAAAAATATATATATATGTATATATATATATATATATATACACACACACACACACACACACACACACACACACACACACACACACACACACACACACACACACACACACACATATGTATAGTATGTAAGGGCCTATTTCCATAAAGTTTTCAAATAGACAAATATAGGTTATATATAAACATGCATAGGTTACAGAGTCAAAGGAGACACCAGCCAGACAGTTCATGTTGTTAGAAGTGGTAGTGTAGTAATTATAATATGGGGATGTTTGAATTTGGGTCATGCTAGGAGAAGTCCCCGGGATTCATGAAGCTTGCACCAGGTGCAGGCATAGCATCGGTGTTCTAATACCAAAGATGGCCATGAGCTGTTTCCACGTGCACTACCTGCTGACGCTACGCCCGCACAAACTCCTGAGCCTTGTATGCTAATTACCCCATGTGCAGCAGTGTAGCATGCAGATGAAGGTATGTAGCAATTCAGAAAGTGGTGCAGGCATAGTGTAAGCATGCAGAAATGTAAACCATAGAAAACGGTTTACATTTTTGCAAACATAAAATTTGAGCCATGGCAGCCAACCAAACACATGTATTATATGGTTAATATATGCCAATGGCTAAATATATAGCCATTGGCATAAAAAAATGTACAAAATATAAAATTAACATTTAATACATATAGTCACACTATCACGACGTGGAAGCAAAGGGCAGTGATGCGCAAAGGGGATCGCATGGAATATATAAAAATATAAAATAAAACCGCAATGAAACACATATCACGACTTCCCCATAATAGTTAATGGCAGGCATGCTACACCATACTCATGGTGCAAGAGTTGCTAAGGGGCAGTGACAGTGTTATGCGCAGTAGCTAGGAATTAGTAGGCAATGCCATGCAAATGAGAGGAGTAATAGTGAATTGCAGATTACCCGCTGGTGTAAGGATGCATCTCACAGCGTAGCATTATAACCGAGGTGTGCCCTTGAGATAAAGATGGCATCAAGAGAGGGGTGTGTCGCCATTGCTGTAAGCACATTGGAGCATTGCTAAACTGGTCTGCCCCTAGCTAGGCAAAGCTGCAGGTTAGGGGTGTGTCGATTTGCCCATAGCTATGCTTAGCTGAGAGTACACAAGGTAACCGAGTATGCATGTGAACGGAGATGAAAACGCTCGTAAACCCGGTAAATGGGTATGCGAGGCGCGCCCTGCAGCTGAAACAGGAAGGATATAGGGAAGAAATAAGGAAATGCTGCAGCAGTGAAATTGGAGTACAAATGACTAATTAACACCTAGGAGCCAGTAACAACAGCTAACAAGGCTGCAAGCAGCTACCTGCAGAACAGGGAAGGGGAGGGACTGTATTGCAAAGAAAACAGCAAAGTGTCAAAGCAGAACAAAGCTGATATGAAGTATATCAGCTACAAGGCACATTTTGCCATGACTGGGTAGGGAAAGTACAAAACAAGAAAGACGGCAGGTGGATGCATGCCTGATAATGGGAGGGGATCCAGGTCTAAAAGTGAATTAAAAGGCAACAGATTAATCAAGGCAGGCAAGTAGATCTCCACAGTAAAGGCCCCACATTTGCAGTACTCATTGCAAAACCCGTAATTAAGACATGCTGCAGCTGGAATAGCTCATAAACATGCACTTACATCAGCAGCATCCATAGCACAATACTATAAAGTGTGGAAGCACCTCACACACATTTGTGTATTCTCATACACTCTGCACCAGTGGTGTATACAGATGGGGAACTTTTATTATGTACATGTTAGGGGCTGCCATAGCTTTGATCCACCAGCATGTGTTGGAGACTGAAGGTGGTGTGGAGGATGATGCACACGACCACCTCAGGCACCAGAGTAGGAAGAGAGTGTTCAGACCCAGGATAACCTACGAGGGGCTACATAATCTGGAGATAGTAGAGCATTACAGGGTGGACAGGGACATCCTACAGCAACTTGTGGAGCTGTGCTGGCCACACCTCAGAGCCAGAACAAACAGAGGGGAACCCGTCCCAGTGGATATGAAGGTATGTGTAAGCCTGAGAATACTAGCTACAGGTACCTTTCAAAGACCAACTGGGGATATCATGGGGATATCATGGGGATCTCACAGGCATCAGCATCCAGGGTACTACACCTGTTCCTGGATGCCATGTTACCACATGCCAATGAGCACATATACTTCCCCCAAAAGCAGGAGGAGTTGGCCAGCAATAAGCGTCTCTACCACCATGTGGCAGAATACCTGGAGGTATTGGGTGCAATAGACTGCACACACATACACATCAAGTCACCACCCAGTGAGACGGGGAGGTGCTACATAAACCGCAAAGGATACCTCTCCATCAACTGCCAGGTCATGTGCAATACCCAGGGCATTATCATGGATGTGTGTGCTGGCAGCCCTGGAAGCTATCACAACTCCCACATCTGGCATGCCTCACAGCTGTATCGGTTATTTGCCAGGGGGGACATGCTGGCTATGCACTGGAACCATGGATGATGACTCCCATCAGAAATGCACACACACCCATGCAGGAATGCCATAATGAAGCACACACACAAACCAGAATCATCATAGAGAGTATGTTTGGGATGCTGAAATCATGATTCCATTGCTTAGACATATCTGGTGAAGCCTTGCAGTACTCTCCAGGCACATGTGCCCACATCTTCATAGTGTGTGCCATGCTACACAATATGGTCCTGCTGAAACAGCTGCAGCAGGGACAGAATGGTGAAGGCCCTCACAGCCCACCACCATTGCCAAGGGCCCCACAGGCACAGAGGTACACAGACCATGAACACCCTGAGCCAGCCCCAGTAGGCAGACAGAGGCATGCCCAGTATGCCCATGCCTTGGCAAAGAGGGAATGTATAGCACACACACTGACAGTGTAGGCACCTAGGGACTGACACCTTTCTCCACCTTCACACACAGTAAAAATGGATGACACATACACACACGACTACCTGTAAATTGTCATGTATAGGCAGTCTACTATGTGCATCCAACATAGGCAGCCCTCACACAGCAGCCACTGGCACAAGGTAAGTCAGCCCTTGAACAGTAAATTAAGCTATTAGCATATGCAGATACTGTATGTATAGATTCATAGGTAGGTACTTGGCCAGCTGCCAAAGGCCATTCATAAGTCCAGCCAAAATGTGTCAGCTTTTGACACTCCATTGATTCATTAACTGTCCCTCTGTGGAGCAGAGCTAATGGCGGGATCCCTGGGGTTCATCTACTGTTCCCCATCC